>NC_092707.1:75876066-76249577 GCF_047496885.1 Scyliorhinus torazame | reverse complement strand
AAAACCTCAAAGAAGTCTAAAATGCGGTTCTTGGAGTCGTGCAGGTAAAATATTCAAAACAACCTGCAAAAACATGTCGAACCCTGACTCGTCCCACAATAGGAAGGAACACACCGAAAAAAAATTGTTTTTAATATATAAACTCGTCGAGCGCTCGGTTAGTTACATTGAAAAATGAGCCACAAAAAAGCCTTACCTGCCCCAACCAGAGTACACAAGGTTAGACCGAGAGAACAGCGAGCTGTAAACAACTGGTGCCGCCCCATTGTGCCTCCGCCTGGCTGGCTGACTGAACAACTTTCAACCGAAGACAATAACCTTCAGCACTTCCTGCTGGCGCGTCTGCGCACGCGCCGGCACTCATCAGACCCCCCCACACCTGTCGGCGCAAGGTAAACTGAGCTCGAGAGAGCCGCCAGTGAAGATCCTCCCAGGTAAGAAGGTCTGCCACCACAATCCAAGGGAAACAAAATATGGCCGAGGTCCAAATTCAATCCCACTCTTGGCGACACACATTGTAACAGCGATTGCTCTTCATGTAGCAATTTACTGGCTCTGAGCTGGGAGACAAACTTACGTCATGATATAAATGTAAGTTATTTATTTATTAAGTACGTTATCTGGCCTTCAAGAAGTACTTTTTAAAAGTGCACTGTACATATCTCCCAACGCTCTTTTAACTGATACCTGAATGACACCACAGGTGCCTGGTTCTGTGAACTGGAACTAAAGTGGGCCTTTGCCGTTCTGGAGTATAACTGAAATGCAGTTTGTGTCCCTTTGTTACAGTATGTTCAGCAATGCAAAATGTGTCCTCCAGCAGTGGGGAGTGGATGAAAGTTTGGCTTTTCGTGAGATATTGAACTGAGGCACTGTCTCACAAAGTCAATTTAGGTCAATGAGCCCAAAGATGATGGTTGAATGGAACCTGGGGCGAAATTCTCCATTATCGGCGGAAAGTCCGCCGATCGGCACAAAAAAACGCGCCAAATCCCACTTGCGTCACGTCATAAAAATGGGCCGATAGTCTGCGGCCCGAAATGGGCTAGCAGCGACGTAACGGGATCCGCGCTTGCGCAGTGGTTCACCTGCCGTGCAGCGTCATACGCGCTGCACGGCGTGACGGCTCATAAGGCCGCGCAGCTCCCCCCCATCCGACCGGAACAGCCGACCGCAACACCCGGCTTGATGGCTGGCCGTCGCTCAGCCCCGAGGTTCGAGTCACGCGATGTGGAGGCGCTCCTGGACGCGGTGGAGCAGAGGAGGGACGCCCTGTATCCCGGGCACGGCCGCAGAGTTGCCCCACGCCACAGCCGGCGTCTGTGGAGGGATAGTAGGCAGAGGCCGTCACCGCTGTGGCCCTAACACCACGGACAGGCACCCAGTGCCACAAGAAGGTGAACGACCTCGTCAGAGCAGGCAGGGTGAGCCTCCCCCATATCCCCCATATGCCCCCATCCCCCCCCAAATCCCCCCCTCCCCATAACCCCCCTCCCCCATATTCCCCCTTATCCCCCTCCCCATATCCCCCCTCCCCCATGCCCCCCTCCCCCATGAGCCCCCCCTCCCCCATAGCCCCCCTCCCCCATAGCCCCCCTCCCCCATATCCCCCTCCCCCATATGCCCCCTCCCCCAAATCCCCCCCTCCCCCCATATCCCCACCCCCTCCCCTAGCCACCCCCCTCCCCCATAGGAAACCACTGTGAACAAAAAAGCAAACATGTCCCATCCCCCCACTCCCCGCTCCCCCAGCCATATTCCCCCCTCCCCCATATTCCCCCTCCCCCATATCCCCCATATCCCCCCTCCCCCATATCCCCCCCTCCCCCATATTCCCCCCTCCCCGATATCCCCCCCCTCCCCATATCCCCCTCCCCCTCCTCCCCCATATCCCCCCTCCCCCATATCCCCCCCTCCCCCATATCCCCCCTCCCCCATATCCCCCATATCCCCCCCTCCCCATAGTCCCCCATATTCCCCCCTCCCGATATTCCCCCTCCCCATATCCCCCCCCTCCCCCATATTCCCCCCTCCCCGATATTCCCCCTCCCCATATCCCCCCCTCCCCCATATTCCCCCCTCCCCGATATTTCCCCCCTCCCCCATATCCCCCCTCCCCATATCCCCCTCCCCCATATCCCCCATATTCCTCCCCCATACTCCCCCATATTCCCCCCTCCCCCATATTCCCCCCCCTCTCCCCATATTCCCCCTCCCCCATATTCCCCCCTCCCCCATATTCCCCCCTCCCCCATATTCCCCCCTCCCCCATATTCCCCCCTCCCCCATATCCCCCCATATTCCCCCATATCCCCCATATCCCCCCTCCCCATATCCCCCCCTCCCCATATTCCCCCCTCCCCCATATTCCCCCCCCCTCCCCCCATATCCCCCCTCCCCCATATCCCCCCTCCCCCATATCCCCCCCTCCCCCATATCCCCCCCTCCCCCATATCCCCCCCTCCCCCATATCCCCCCTCCCCCATATCCCCCCCCTCCCCCATATCCCCCATATTCCCCCTCCCCCATATCCCCCCCTCCCCATATCCCCCCTCCCCCATATCCCCCCCTCCCCATATCCCCCCTCCCCATATCCCCCATATTCCCCCCTCCCCATATCCCCCATATTCCCCCATATCCCCCCTCCCCATATTCCCCCATATCCCCCCTCCCCCCATATCCCCCTCCCCCATATCCCCCCTCCCCTATATCCCCCTCCCCCGTATCACCTGATCACTGCCTGATGTCTAACCATGCATGCTTCATTGTGTATCGCAGGACCAAACGTCCAGGCACCCATCCCCGCAGATGCAGACCGCCCGCAGGATGCCCCTCGGAGACCATAGGAGATGGAGAGACCCGCACCCTCCAGCATGCGACGCCCGCAGGATGCCCCTCGGAGACCACAGGAGACGGAGAGACCCGCACCCTCCAGCATGCGACGCCCGCAGGATGCCCCTCGGAGACCACAGGAGACGGAGAGACCCGCACCCTCCAGCATGCGACGCCCGCAGGATGCCCCTCGGAGACCACGGGAGACGGAGAGACCCGGACCCTCCAGCATGCGACGCCCGCAGGATGCCCCTCGCACACCACGGAGACGGAGAGACCTGGAGCAAACAGGGAGACAACACCCCCGTCACGTGCGGGAGCGACCACCCAGCGATGAGGGGGGCAGCCACAGGCCCCCGTCACATCCGAGCCAGGACACCATTACCCAGGACACCCCTACCCGGGACACCACTACCCGGGACAGCACTACCCGGGACAGCACTACCCGGGACAGCACTACCCGGGACAACCCTACCCGGGAAGACGAAATACCGGACAGTGACTCAGAGTGGATGGGTGGAGACGAACCCCCACCCCAAAGTGCCATGGACTCAGAGTGGGACGAAGAGCACGACACAACGCCACTGCTGTCACCAACACCCTCCACCATCGCAGAAACACTCACCACGGTTGGGCACTTTAGTGATGAGGCGTCTGGTACACTCACTGGTGCGCACAACACAGCCGTCCCGGTACAGCAGGTGGAGGTAGGAGCAGCAGAGGGACCGGGCGGTCGGAGGGCAGCCCAGGCCAAGCGAACATCTGCCGCCCAGATGGATCCCGGGTTCCTGCAGTTACCACACCACACATAGATCCGATGCAACCACCGACACGGAGACGAGCGAATAGGGTGACGGGTGGCTTGCGGCGGCTGCGGTCGCAGGTGGAGGAGTCCACCCGCGTCCAGGAGCTGGGAGTGGTCCCGGTCATGCGTGCCACCCAGGCTGACACCGCACGGGTGGCGTCCGCGGTGGAGGCAATGGGTGCGACGGTGTCAGACATGGGGAACGGTTTGCGAGGCCTGGGGCCTTCCGTGCAGGCGGCGTCTGTGGCCCAGGAAATGGCTGCCCTCTCACAGGAGGCCATGAGCCAGTGCCAGCGCCAGATGGCAGAGGCGCTCAACGCCATAGCCCAGTCTCAGCAGGCCATGGCCCAGTCTCAGCAGGCCATGGCCCAGTCTCAGCAGGCCATAGCCCAGTCTCTGCAGGCCATGGCCAGTCTCAGCAGGCCATCGCTGAGGGCATCGGCGCAGTGGCCATGTGCGAGCTGGCCGTCGCACTGTCGCAGACAGGGTTCGACAACACCCCTGGGCTCCATGGCTGCAAACCTGCAGACCCCTGTCGATACCAGCACGGGCCTCCAGGACTGGCAGCGCCAGATGTCGGGGGCGCGTCGGATGGCCAGTCCGTTCGCATCCCCCACCCATGTAGAGGCCTGGGGGCCATCGGGCACCCCGAGGGAGGAGGAGTGGTGTGGTCCGTCCCGGCTCCCTCTGTAGGGGAGGTCCCGGTACACCGCGACACCTCGGACTCCCCCCCTTCCGTCCCAGGTGCATCGGGTGGGCAACGGGCAGGACAGGCTGGCAGCTCGCCATCCCAGTCGCCCGGGCCGCAGCCTGGCCCATCTAGGCCAGGACGCCCCAGGAAACGGCCGCCAAAGGGATCCAGTGTCAGAGGGCAGGAATCACAGGAGTCCCACCTCCAGTTCTGCTGGACCGTCTGGGGAACCACGTAGACGTAGTCAAAGGGCCCGTAAGGCCAAACAATTAGACACTGAGTAAGTTGGCACGGGTGCAGGGCACAGATGAGTTTTAGGAGCTAGGGCACGTGCATGAACTCCTTTGGTTATTAAAGTAAATGTTACACCTACCGCAGCTGCCTTTGTGCCCTGTCCAAAGTGTGCGGGGGGTGTCATGTACGTTGAGCGCAAGTGTGTGTGTGAGGGGTGGTCTTACCTCAGCCCCAGGTGAGTCTGCCCCCTTCCCCCTGGGCCGCCATCAACATCCCCCGGGCAGAGGACGGGACCGTGCGCTGCAGTGTCACAGCCGCATGCAGGGATGGTCCGGGTGGATGGTGGTACTGTGGCCATGGGTCAGACATAGTCCAACGATGTAGAGCCAGGAGCTCATCGGAGGCGGGTTGTCATCATTCTCCATGGCCTGCGATAGACACGCGTCCACCCGCAACTGGGTGAGCCCGGCCCGTTGTGCCGCCGGTGGATCGGCAATTGGGGGTGGTGTGCATGCGGGTGGGGTGTGTGGGGTTGGGGAGGGGGGTGAGGGTGCTGGGTGGGTGGATGGGTTGGGGGTGTGGGTGGTCGGCTGTTGTCATGGGTGTGCGGTCTGTGGCCATACTACCCGATTCCCACGCCCATCTAGTCAGTGAAGCGGGCGTCTATCAGTCTGTCCCGTGCCCGCTGGGCCAGCCGGTAACGGTGGACAGCCACCCGCCTGTGTCTACCCCGTCTGCCCTGACCATTGCCCCCATCCCCCTCATCTGGGAGGACTGGGCTCTTCCTGCTGCTCCTCCACTCCGCCCTCCTCTGCCTGCGGCACATCGCCCCTCTGCTGGGCTATGTTGTGCAGGACGCAGCACACCACAATGATGCGGCCGACCCCTATCTGACCGATACTGGAGGGCGCCCCCAGAGAGGTCCAGGCACCTGAAACGCATCTTCAGCACGCCAAAGCACCTCTCGATCACTCCCCTTGTCGCTACATGGGCATCATTGTAGCGGTTCTCCGCCTCATTGCGTGGCCTCCGTATAGGCGTCATCAGCCACGATCGCAATGGGTAGCCCCTGTCGCCCAGCAACCAGCCCCTCAGCCGGGGATGGCGTCCCTCGTACATGCCGGGGATGGATGACCGCGACAACACGAATGAGTCGTGTACACTGCCTGGGTGACGGGCGCAGACGTGCAGGATCATCATGCGGTGGTCGCAGACCACCTGTACGTTCATTGAATAGGTCCCCTTCCTATTAGTGAACACGGCCCTGTTCTCTGCAGGTGGCCGCACGGCGACGTGCATCCCATCGATCGCGCCCTGGACCATGGGGAACCCGGCAACGGCAGAGAAGCCACGGCCCGGGCATCTTGGCTGGCCCCGGTCCACGGGGAAGCGGATGTAGCGGTGCGCCATGGCATAAAGGGCATCTGTCACTGCCCCGATGCACCGATGTCTGCGATATGCCGGACAGGTCCCCACTCGGTGCCTGGAATGACCCCGTTGCATAAAAGTTCAAGGCCACCGTAACCTTGACGGACACAGGGAGAGGGTGTCCCCCGCCAGTGCCACGCGGTGACAGGTGTGCCAGCAGTGGCAGATGTGTGCCACGGTTTCCCGGCTCATCCGGAGTCTCCTCCTGCATTCCCGGTCCGTGAGGTCCTGGTATGACTGCCGGGGCCGGTACACACGGGGCGCCCTCGGGTGCCTCTGTTGCCGTGGGGCCGCGACGTCCCTCCTCCCCCTCCTCGTCCTGTCGGTCAGGTGTCCCTCCAGCCTGGGCGGCTGCCGCCTGCCCCTCTGCGGCAGCCTGCGCCGCCTCTCTGGCACGCTCCTCCTCCTCCTCATCCAGGGCAACATAGACATGAGCGGCTGCCACCACGGCGGCCAACATCGCTGGATGGTCTGAAACATGACGGCCTGGTGGGGGGGAGGGGAACGACGACATGTCATCATTGCCCATATCCCCTCCTCCCCCAGCCAGGTGGCATGGACCGCATGGGTCCAACTGTTGGAGGCTGGCACCTGGCCAGGTGGACCAACTCATTTGCCCTCCCATCACCCACCCCGGCACGGACCCCCTCCCCAACCTCCACCCCGGCACGGCCCCCCCCAACCTCCACCCCGGCACGGACCCCCCCCCAACCTCCACCCCGGCACGGACCCCCCCCCCCCAACCTCCACCCCGGCACGGACCCCCCTCCCCAACCTCCACCCCGGCACGGACCCCCCCCCCAACCTCCACCCCGGCACGGACCCCCCTCCCCAACCTCCACCCCGGCACGGACCCCCCTCCCCAACCTCCACCCCGGCACGGACCCCCTCCCCAACCTCCACCCCAGCACGGACCCCCCCCCAACCTCCACCCCGGCATGGACCCCCTCCCCAACCTCCACCTGGCACGGACCCCCTCCCCAACCTCCACCCCGGCACGGACCCCCTCTCCAACCCCCAACCTCCACCCCGGCACGGACCCAAACCCCCAACCTCCACCCCGGCACGGACCCCCCCCCCCAACCTCCACCCCGGCACGGACCCCCCCCCCAACCTCCACCCCGGCACGGACCCCCCCCCCAACCTCCACCCCGGCACGGACCCCCCCCCCAACCTCCACCCCGGCACGGACCCCCTCCCCAACCTCCACCCCGGCACGGACCCCCCCCCCAACCTCCACCCCCGGCACGACCCCCTCCCCAACCTCCACCCCGGCACGGACCCCCTCCCCAACCTCCACCCCAGCACGGACCCCCCCCCCATCCCCCAACCTCCACCCCGGCACGGACCCCCCCCCAACCCGGCACGGACCCCCTCCCCAACCTCCACCCCGGCACGGACCCCCCCCCCCCCAACCTCCACCCCGGCACGGACCCCCTCCCGGCACTCCCCCGGAGCCCAGCCTACTGTAACCACCCCCCCCCTCCCCCGCCGCGCACACACACACACAAGCCGAGACACACCTCTCCTCACGCAATCAGTCTGCGGCCACGCCATTTCCTGCCCAGAGCCAACCCCCCAGGCCGTCACTCACCTCCTCGCTGGTCGGCGTGAGCCTGGAGCACCGGGTCACGCCGATGAAAAGGAGGTTTGATTGACGGCGACGTGAACGGTCATCACGTCGACGGGACTTCGGCCCATCCGGAAGGGAGAATATCGGCAGGCCGAAAATCGTCTGCCTTGCGCAGACCCGTGACATTCTCCGCGGCAGCGGCGCCATTAACGCCCCGCCGACTTTTCTCCCTTCGGAGACTTCGGCGGGGGCGGGGGCGGGGGCGGGATTCACGGCGGCCAACGGCCATTCTCCAACCCGGCGGGGGGTCGGAGAATGACGCCCCAGGTGTGAGTTAGGGTATAGGCAGTGGAAATTTAGATAAACTGAAGTTGGCAGAAGCTGCAATGTGGATCACAGACCAATAGAAGAGTTGAGCTGAGAGGTAAGAAAAGACAAACACAATATTACAGAAGCTTTTAAAAATTATTTCATGGGACATGGGTGTCGCTGGCTCAACCAGCATTTTTCATTGCCCACACCTGGTTGCTCTTGAGAAAGTGTTGGTGAGCTGCCTTCTTGAACTACTGCAGTCCATGTGGTGTAGGTAACAGTACTGTTAGGGGGAGGAAGTTCCAGGATTTTGACCCAACAACAGTGAAGGAATGGCAATAGAGTTCCAAGTCAGGGATGGTGTGTGGCTTGGAGTGAAACCTGCAGGCTGTGGTTTTCCTATGCATCTGCTGCCCTTGTCCTCTGGATGCTAGAGGTTGCAGGTTTGAAAGTTGCTATTGAAGAACCTTCGTGAGTTGCTGCAGTGCATCTTGTGGATGGTATAGTGGCGGAGAGAGTGGATGTTGATGACGGTGGATAGTGTGCCAAGCAAATGGGCAGCTTTGTCCTGGATTGTGTTGAGTCACCCAAGCAGTGGGAGTATTCCAATACACTCCTGACTTGTATTCCAACACACTCCTGTTGGAGATGGTCATTGCCTGACACTGGAGTGTAAATATTATTTGCCATTTATTAGCCCAAGCTTGAATATTGTCCAGATCTTGCCACATATGGGCTTAGACTGCTTCATTATCTGAGGAATTGTGAATGGTGCAGAACACTTTGCAATCATCAGCAACCATCTCCACTTCTGACCTTATGATGGAGGGAAGAACATTGATGAAAGCACCTGAAGATAATTGGGCCTAAGGCATGTTCCCAGAGCTGTGTCCCATCCCCTGGGTGTTCGGAAGTTGGCTTCTGCGTGTGTGGTGGTGCCTCCTGCAGTATTCAGGCACAGTGTCCACGCATCGTGGTCTGATCAGGATGCTAGGCAATCGCTCCCACATGCTACATGGCCTGCCCAGCCACGGTAATCACTTGGGTTGTGTGAAGTGCTCACTTAACTACGATTGCCAAATCTCTATTATCAATAGCTTTCAGCCGCACGGCCAGAGGCCTCAGCAGTCAGTGTGTTCAGTAGGGCAGACGGGCAGGGCTGAGGGTTGCCCCCCGGCATGGGTACACATGATCCAACGATTGGCATGGTTGTGCTGCACGCAGTTGCCCCTTCAACCCCATCCCCCCTTCCCATGGCAGCCTATCCCAGTGGAGGGTTCGCCCCCCCAGCTGAGGGTCCACCGAGCACTGGGTCGGCAAGCCAAGCACCCCTTGGCCCTTTGCCTATGAGCAAAGATGGTTACTCACCTTCTCGGCTCCCTCCAGACGCTCTTCCGCCAGATTCACATTTTTAAAAAGGAGTACTAATCAGTGCCAGCGTGATCACTTGCTGGGGAAGCCAATAAATGTCAGGAGGCCATTGGCTATGCGGTTGCTCCTGTTAATTCTATGGAAATAGGGCTTAAGTGGTGACAATTGGTTTCTCATCATGCTACAGCGGGATCCTGATTTCGCCTATGGGAGCGGGCCGGTTGCATCGCAAGCTGTTTGGCATTGGGCACGGTTCTTATTTTTGGCCTCTCCCGCTATTCACCGGCCTTGTTTCGCTCGAGGAGGAGCACAATGAGGACAGAGAAGCGCGCCCTTAGTTTCAGGTTTCCAGCACTTGCAGTATTCTCCTTGTGAATGAAGACGCAATAGGGTGTGGGGAAAATTGGTGTTAGTTTCATTAATCCTTTGAGCACCACATCCTTTTTTCACCCTGCTTGCTTTAAAATACTTTACTGCCCAATCAAAAGCTTCTCCCAAAGATGTTCTGCCACTATTCCCCTCAGGCACTGCACCAAGTGAGTCATCGTCTCTGTGATTTCAATCTCCACCTCAACTCATCTTGATCTCTCTACTCTGATTTCAAAATCCCCTTCAAACACTCCCTCTGTACTCGTATTCAGACTTGTTGCCCGTGCCCTGTGATAATGAAATGAGGAATAGGGAGAGAGAGGAATTAAACACGTGGCTACAGGGATGGTGCAGGCGGGAGGGATTCAGATTTCTGGATAACTGGGGCTCTTTCTGGGGAAGGTGGGACCTCTACAGACAGGATGGTCTACATCTGAACCTGAGGGGCACAAATATCCTGGGGGGCAGATTTGCTAATGCTCTTTGGGGGGGTTTAAACTAATGCAGCAGGGGCATGGGAACCTGGATTGTAGTTTTAGGGTACGAGAGATTGAGAGTATAGAGGTCAGGAGCACAGATTTGACTTCGCAGGAGGGGGCCAGTGTTCAGGTAGGTGGTTTGAAGTGTGTCTACTTCAATGCCAGGAGTATACGAAATAAGGTAGGGGAACTGGCAGCATGGGTTGGTACCTGGGACTTCGATGTTGTGGCCATTTCGGAGACATGGATAGAGCAGGGACAGGAATGGTTGTTGCAGGTTCCGGGGTTTAGGTGTTTTAGTAAGCTCAGAGAAGGAGGCAAAAGAGGGGGAGGTGTGGCGCTGCTAGTCAAAAACAGCATTACGGTGGCGGAGAGGATGCTAGATGGGGACTCTTCTTCCGAGGTAGTTAGGGCTGAGGTTAGAAACAGGAAAGGAGGTCACCCTGTTGGGAGTTTTCTATAGGCCTCCAAATAGTTCTAGGGATGTAGAGGAAAGGATGGCGAAGATGATTCTGGATAAGAGTGAAAGTAACAGGGTAGTTATTATGGGAGACTTTAACTTTCCAAATATTGACTGGAAAAGATATAGTTCGAGTACATCAGATGGGTCGTTTTTTGTACAATGTGTGCAGGAGGGTTTCCTGACACAATATGTTGACAGGCCAACAAGAGGAGAGGCCACATTGGATTTGGTTTTGGGTAATGAACCAGGCCAGGTGTTAGATTTGGAGGTAGGTGAGCACTTTGGGGACAGTGACCACAAAGTGGTGACGTTTACGTTAGTGATGGAAAAGGATAAGTATACCCCGCAGGGCAGGAGTTATAGCTGGGGGAAGGGCAATTATGATGCCATTAGACATGACTTGGGGGGGGATAGGTTGGAGAAGTAGGCTGCAAGTGTTGGGCACACTGGATATGTGGAGCTTGTTCAAGGAACAGCTACTACGTGTTCTTGATAAGTACGTACCGGTCAGGCAGGGAGGAAGGCGTCGAGTGAGGGAACCGTGGTTTACCAAAGAAGTGGAATCTCTTGTTAAGAGGAAGAAGGAGGCCTATGTGAAGATGAGGTGTGAAGTTTCAGTTGGGGCGCTTGATAGTTACAAGGTAGCGAGGAAGGATCTAAAGAGAGAGCTAAGACGAGCAAGGAGGGGACATGAGAAGTATTTGGCAGGTAGGATCAAGGAAAACCCAAAAGCTTTCTATAGGTATGACAGGAATAAAAGAATGACTAGGGTAAGAGAAGAGCCAGTCAAGGACAGAGATGGGAAGTTGTGTGTGAAGTCTAAAGAGATAGGCGAGATACTAAATGAATATTTTTCGTCAGTACTCACTCAGGAAAAAGAGAATGTTGTGGAGGAGAATGCTGAGACCCAGGCTATTAGAATAGATGGCATTGAGGTATGCAGGGAAGAGGTGTTGGCAATTCTGGACAGGCTGAAAATAGATAAGTCCCCCGGGGCCTGATGGGATTTATCCTAGGATTCTCTGGGAAGCCAGAGAAGAGATTGCTGAGCCTTTGGCTTTGATTTTTATGTCATCATTGGCTACAGGAATAGTGCCAGAGGACTGGAGGATAGCAAATGTGGTTCCTTTGTTCAAGAAGGGGAGCAGAGACAACCCCGGCAACTATAGACCGGTGAGCCTCACGTCTGTTGTGGGTAAAGTCTTGGAGGGGATTATAAGAGACAAGATTTATAATCATCTAGATAGGAATAATATGATTAGGGATAGTCAGCATGGCTTTGTGAAGGGTAGGTCATGCCTCACAAACCTTATCGAGTTTTTTGAGAAGGTGACTGAACAGGTAGACGAGGGTAGAGCAGTTGATGTGGTGTATATGGATTTCAGTAAAGCGTTTGATAAGGTTCCCCACGGTAGGCTATTGCAGAAAATACGGAGGCTGGGGGTTGAGGGTGATTTAGAGATGTGGATCAGAAATTGGCTAGCTGAAAGAAGACAGAGGGTGGTGGTTGATGGGAAATGTTCAGAATGGAGTTCAGTTACAAGTGGCGTACCACAAGGATCTGTTCTGGGGCCGTTGCTGTTTGTCATTTTTATAAATGACCTAGAGGAGGGCGCAGAAGGGTGGGTGAGTAAATTTGCAGACGACACTAAAGTCGGTGGTGTTGTCGACAGTGCGGAAGGATGTTGCAGGTTACAGAGGGACATAGAGAAGCTGCAGAGCTGGGCTGAGAGGTGGCAAATGGAGTTTAATGTAGAGAAGTGTGAGGTGATTCACTTTGGAAGGAATAACAGGAATGCGGAATATTTGGCTAATGGTGAAGTTCTTGGACGTGTGGATGAGCAGAGGGATCTTGGTGTCCATGTACATAGATCCCTGAAAGTTGCCACCCAGGTTGATAGGGTTGTGAAGAAGACCTATGGAGTGTTGGCCTTTATTGGTAGAGGGATTGAGTTCCAGAGTCATGAGGTCATGTTGCAGCTGTATAAAACTCTGGTACGGCCGCATTTGGAGTATTGCGTACAGTTCTGGTCACCTCATTATAGGAAGGACGTGGCAGCTTTGGAGCGGGTACAGAGGAGATTTACCAGGATGTTGCCTGGTATGGAGGGAAAATCTTATGAGGAAAGGCTGATGGACTTGAGGTTGTTTTCGTTAGAGAGAAGTTTAAGAGGAGACTTAATAGAGGCATACAAAATGATCAGGGGGTTAGATAGGGTGGACAGTGAGAGCCTTCTCCCGCGGATGGAAATGGCTAGCACGAGGGGACATAGCCTTAAACTGAGGGGTAATAGATGTAGGACAGAGGTCAGAGGTAGGTTCTTTACACAAAGAGTGGTGAGGCCGTGGAATGCCCTACCTGCAACAGTAGTGAACTCGCCAACATTGAGGGCATTTAAAAGTTTATTGGATAAGCATATGGATGATAACGGCATAGTGTAGGTTAGATGGCTTTTGTTTTTTGACTTCCCATGTCGGTGCAACATCGTGGGCCGAAGGGCCTGTACTGCGCTGTATCGTTCTATGTTCTATGTACTCCCTCAACCCTGGATTCTCTGTTTCCGTGATCAAGATCTCTGATCACTCCCATTTAAAATTCACCTCACAGAATCATAGAATCATGACAGTGCAGAAGAAGGCCACTTCCTTATCCCCTTCTTTTCAAAAATCACCTTCATCCCCTCTGTCATTGCAAACGATCGCACCATCAACAACCACCCTTTCCTCTGCCAAATACTTGAATGTGCTCGACCTGTCAAATCCATACTCATTTTATCCACAGCTCCCTATTTGAATCTCTCCAATCACATTTCCACTCCCCCACAGCACTGAATTGGCTCCAAACCACCCTAGTTCCACACATCTCTGTTGTCCAACTCAATGGTACTTCAATCCCTTGGTTCCACCTTTACTGTCTGAGGTAGATAGTGAGGTAGTTGATTCTGAGACCAGGTCCTGAATCTCAATAAAGTATGAGACATGAGTTGGCTATGATGTACTGGGAAGTATTACTGAAAGGAAGAACAGTGGACAGGAAAAGGCAGGCATTCAAGGAACAATTAGGTGAACTCCAAAAGTTGTTTATTCCTATTTGGCACAAGAGTAAAAAGGGAACTGTTGCCAAACCATGGCTTACGAGGAAAATTAGAGAAAGTATTAGATTTTAAAAAAAGGCATACAAATTAGCAAGGAAAAGCAATAGACCTGAGGATTGGGAACAGTTTAAAATTCAGCAAATGTGGACCAAGGGATCGATTTAAGAAGTGGAAAATACAGTATGAAAGTAAGCTAGCGGGGAACATATAAATTGACTATAAAAGTTCCAATAGTTATGGAAAGAGAAAAAGATTGATAAAAACAAATGTAGGCCCCCTTACAGTCACAAACGGGGGAAATTCATTATGAAGAAAAAAATAGCTGAGGAAGTAAATTCATACTTTGCTTCTGTCTTCACAAAGGAAGACATGAATAATGTACCAGAAGTTCTGAGTAACACAAGATTTTGTGAGGAGCTGAAGGTAGCGCAGTGGTTAGCACAGTTGCTTCACAGCTCCAGGGTCCCAGGTTCCATTCCCGGCTTGGGTCACTGTTTGGAGACTGTACGTTCTCCCCGTGTCCTCGTGTCTGCGTGGGTTTCCTCTGGGTGCTTCGGTTTCCTCCCACAGTCAAAAGATGTGCAGGTTAGGTGGATTGGATATGCTAAATTGCCCTTTGTGTCCAAAAAAAGGCAGAGTTACTGGGTTACAGGGATAGGTTGGCGGGTGCTCTTTCCAAGGGCTGGCGCAGACGCGATGGGCCAAATGGCCTCCTCCTACACTGTAAATGAATATTAGTAAAGAAATGGTTTTGGGGTATTAATGAGATTGACGGTGGATAAATCTTGAGGACCTGATAATTTTCATCCCAGAGTACTTAAGAAAATGGCCCGAGAAATAGTAGATCCATTGCTGGTCATTTTCTAAATTTCTTTGGACCCTGGAACAGTTCCTAAAGATTGGAGGGTAGGGCTAATATAACCACACTATACAAAAAAGGAGGTAAAGAGAAAACAGGGAACTATAAACCAGTGAACCTAACATCGGTAGTAGGGGAGTTGCTGGAGTCCATTATCAAGGATTTCATAGCACAACATTTTAAAGGCAGTGGTATAATCAGACAAAGTCTGCATAGATTTATGAAAGAGAAATCATGCTTGACAAATCTACTAGAATTCTTTGAGGATATTTGAGGATATAACTAGAAGAGTCGATGAAGGGGAGAGCTGGTGGATGTGATTTATTTGAACTTCGGAAGGCTTTCGACCAACAAAGTATGTAATATGTATATACGTAAAGAGATTAGCATGTAAAATTAAAGCGCATGGGATTAGGGGTAGTGGCTTGAGATGGATAGAAAGCTGGTTAGCAGACAGGAAGCAAGACGTTGGAATAATTTTTTTTTTTTCTGATTGGCAGGCAGTAACTAGTGGGGTACCACAGACATCTGTGCACGGACCCTAACTGTTCATATTATATATTAATGATTTGGATGAGAGAACTAAATGTATTATCACCAAATTTGCAGATGATACAAATTTGGGTGGGAGGATGAGCTGTGAGGATGTAGAGATGGTTCAATGGGATTTGGACAGGCTGAGTGAGCGGGCATATGCAAAATAATGTATATGAATGTGACGTTATCTGCTTCGGTAGCAAAAATAGGAAGGCAGATTATTATTTGAATGGGTGTAAACTGAAAGGTGAATACGCAGCGTGACCTTTGTGTCCTTGTGCATGAGTCGCTGAAAGTAAGCGTGCAGGTACAGCAGGCAGCAAAGAAGCAAACGGTATGTTGGCCTTCATAGCGAGAGGATTTGAGATTAGGAATAGGGATGTTTTACTGCAGTTGTATAGGGCATTGGTGAAGCCACACCTGGAGTATTGGGTGCAGTTTTGGTGTCCTTATCTGAGGAAGGATGTTCTTGCTATGGAGGAATTGCAGCAAAGGTTTACCAGGCTGATTTCTGGGTTGGCGGGATTGTCATATGAGGAGAGACTAAGTCGGTTAGCATTATATTAATTGGAGTTTGGAAGAGTGTGAGGATATATCATAGAAATTTATAAAATTCTAACAGGATTAGACAGGGTAGATTCAGAAAGAATGTTCCCGATGGTGGGGTATCCAGAACTCGGGGTTGTAGTTTGAGGATAAGGGGTAAACCTTTTAGGACTCAGCTGAGGAGAAATTTCTTCCCCCAGAGAGAGGTGAATCTATGGAATTCACTACCACAAAAAGTAGTTGAGGCGAAAACATTATGTAATTTCAAGAAGGAGTTAGATATAGCTCTTGGAGATAAAGGGATCAAGGGATATGGTGGGTAAGACTGGATCAGGTATTGAGCTTGATGATTAGCCATGATCATAGTGAATGGCGGAGCAGGCTCGAAGAGCTGAGTGGCCTCCTCCTGCTTCTATTTTCTGTGTCGGTTTCTACATAACTAGATGCTTGTTTTGGGTTTCATTCAAATATCTGAGAAGTCAGAAAATTCATCATAA
Source organism: Scyliorhinus torazame (assembly GCF_047496885.1). NCBI lineage: Eukaryota > Metazoa > Chordata > Chondrichthyes > Carcharhiniformes > Scyliorhinidae > Scyliorhinus > Scyliorhinus torazame. The sequence goes on along the minus strand of NC_092707.1, from coordinate 76,233,486 downwards.
TATTTTTTCAAGATCGGTAGACTTTCTACGAATACTTTGTTCACAATGCCCATTCACACAGAATCCTAATTGGAGGTACGATAAAACAATCTTCAACTGCACCGATTTTAGATGGCTGCCCATTGTCAGTTTAGATTGACTCTTCATTGCTAATCTACTGTAATACAATGCTTAACTGTTTTAACGGTTTGGTGGATGCAGCTGCCCTGGATAGCAACAATTGATAACATTTTCTGCTCCACGTGGATTGATTTTTAATTTTAAGGTTGTATTCTGGGAGAAAATAAGTTGGCATGTGTGCATTTAACCTACCATTTCTTAATGATTTCCCGTAGCACGATTGTTCTATTCTAGATGGTCAGCTGGGTTGGCAGTGACCATTCTTCCAGGTCTCTCTTTTCTGGAGTTTACACTAATGAAATATAGTTGACTCATCAAAGCTGAAAAGCTGAAATCATTTCGAGGTATTTAATCCCGTATTTACAAGAGAAGATCGAAGATTGCAAATCTCCTGTCTTGCTCACTGGACCATTGGCCTCTCCATGAGAGAGAGAGCCAGCTGGTTACATATAGCTTGAGGAAGGGCTAACAAGATTGCCTATACATAGAGTCCATTATCAAGGATTTCATAGCAGAGTGGTCGGCAACCTGCGGTTTGGGGACCATATGCGGCCCATCTGGGTTTGGAGTGCGGCCATTTAAGGCGACACAGTAGTTAGTGCTGTTGCTTCACAGCACCAGGGTCCCAGGTTCGATTCCCGGCTTGGGTTGCTGTCTGTGCGGACTCTGCACGTTTTCCCTGTGTATGCGTAGGTTTCCTGTGCAGGGTTGCCACATTCCACTGATTTCCGTGCGTGTAGGTTTCTTCCCACCGGTATGACTGAAGTAATACTTACGTAAAGCAAGGTGGGCTAGTGAAGTGAGGTGCATGCTGATTGCTAACAACATTGACTGTGAGAGCGTCCAAAGCATAAATATTTATTTTGTTTTTACCATTTGAAGTTGATGAGAGTTGTATTAATATATAAATGATCAAGCATTTTCTGTTGTTATGAAATATTTGGTGTGTATTAAATGTATTCAGTCTTCTTCGTGGGGTCATGGTTAGTGAACTAGCCTGATTTCAATCTTTTTTTTTTGTGAAATTTTTAATTTAAAATAAATTTGTAACTTTTCCAGAGAGAAATCAGGCCCTATGCAAAGAGCCTTGACATAGTGAAAACGAACAGTGGGAAAGAATAAACATGTTAATAAAGCACTTGCCCTGCCAGCTGTTTGCCACGCCTCACGTGTTCAACTAAATCAACGTGGCTCTAACACTCTTCTCCCCCCCCCCCCCTCGGGTGTTGCTGCTGTCGGTTTCCTGCGCTGTTCCTCGAGAGTCTGCAAGCGACCTTCTCCCCCGGGGGATCCCTAGACAGCCCCCCCTTGCCCACTTAAATCTCCTCTGCTCTCCTACCCGGTTGCCCCCCCCCACCCCCGAGGCCTGACCTGCCAGGCCAGCCCTGCGCTTGGCCCTAGCCCACCCCTCCTCCTACTCTCCCTGGGGCCCCCTGACCTACACTGACCCCTGCCCTTGGTGCCTGTCTGTTTCCCACCCGATCGCACGGGCCCTCCCCCCACACACCAAGGACCCATTAACCTGATTGTATCTCACCATGCCCTTTCAAGTCCCTTAACCAGCCCCTAGCCCATCCCCCTCTACGAGGCCCCGATCTCCCGCCAAAAGGTTCTCTGTCCCGGCTGAAAACAATCTTGGATAAAACATTACAGTACAGGATAATTTAACAAACTGCCGCCACACAAACGCTCTGAGAGCCCAGAGTCCTTTAGTTCAAGTCCAGCTTCTTCTTTTAATAAAAGTCCACACCTAGTCAGAGCAAATTAGGTTAACAGACCGCCGCCACTGTACAGCACTGAGAAAACTAAGTGCCCGTTAGTTCAAGTCCAGCTTCTTTTCTTTAATAAAAGTCCAAACCTGTTCTGGTGTCTCAAAGTAGTAGTGGAGTTCCTCAAACGTAACCCAAAGCTTCACAAGATACAGCATTCCAAACCTCACCTCCTTTTTGTAGAGGGCTGCCTTTACCTTGATGAATCCTGCACGCCTCTTGGCCAGCTCCGTTCCCCAGTTCTGGTAGATGCGCACCTCCCAATTATCCCATCTGCTGCTCCTCTCCGCCTTGGCCCATCGCTGCACACGTTCCCTGTCAGCAAGCCAGTGAAAGCGGACCACCAAGGCCCTCGGTCGGTCACCCGTCCTGGGCTTCTCTCTGCGCCCCATCCAACTCCAGGAATCGGGGGAAGTCCTCCGGCCCCATCAGCGCCTCGATCATACCTTTCACATATGCGCCCACATCCGACCTCTCGCAGCCCTCGGGGAGGCCGACGATCCTCAAATTCTGCCCCCTCGCTCTGTTCCCCAGCTCTTCAAGCTGCTCCTGCATCCTCCTCTGGCGGGCGTTCAGCTCTTCCACCTAGTGTTCCAGCTCCGCCACTGTGTCCGCCTGGCTGGAGAGCTTCACCTCGACCTCCCTGAGCGCCTTCTCCTGGACTGCCTGCACCTCGACCATTCGGTGCATTATCGCCCTCATCGGGTCCAACGTGTCCCTCTTCAATTCGGCGAAGCAGTTCTTAAAAAACTCCATCAGCTGCTCCCTTGGCCAGTGAGCCTCCGATCCCTGGTCCCTGCCGTCCGCCATGTTTCGCTGCCTGGCCTGGGGTCCCCGCTGCTCCTGCTTCGAGTCTTGCCACTCCACTCGACCACTTCTGGTCCAGTTGCACATACCCTGGGGGGGTGGGGGGGGGGGGGGGGGGGGAGCCTCTCACCTATCGTCTTCCCCACCTAACCAGGTCGGCAGGTCCCGCAAAAGTCAGTTTAAAAGGTCCGTTTGCCCATCGCGGGCGGGAGCGATCCGACCTGCGACCTGCTTCCTCGAGGGCGCCACCGGAAGTGCCTGATTTCAATCTTGCGGCTCACTGAGATGAAGAAGGGCCACTCCTTTTTTTTCATTTGAATAATTTTATTTTAATCCAAACAATACAGAAAATTCCACAAACATATAAAACACATTCAGATATATTATAGGCAATTTGTCATTTTTGATTGTATAAACTAATTATAACCACAAAGAAATCCCCCAGTCTCTGCCCCCTCCTCCCCTTAATTGCTGGCAACAAACAGATCTTTAAAGACAGCGATGACTACCTCCACCTTGAGTGAAACCCTTCCTCCCCTTCCGACCCCCCAAGGACATATTTTTTAAAAATATATTTTTATTAAGGCAGTTTTTTATATATATATAAATATATATATATATATATACACATCAACACAACCACAACCAAAGAGAGCAAACAGGAATTCAAATGATTATTAAGTATCAAACACTCCATCATTCCCCCCTCCCTGCTGCTACTTTCCACCTCCCCAATCTCCTGTTACAACCCCACCCCCCCACTGCTGACATCTTAACTGTTTTTGAAGTAGTTGATGAACGGCTTCCATCTCCGGGCAAACCCCTCCACAGTCCTTTTCTTTAAAAACATTTTTTTTTAAAAATTCTCCTTTTTCACATTTTCTCCCAACATTTACATCCATCAACAATAAACAATAATCAGTAAGATATGTCAGTCCCCATAATAACAACGATCCCATCTACCCACCAACCCCTGAACCTCAACCCGCATGTTTACCTAAACAAATGACAAAAAGGAATCAGGGATTACCCGTAGTCACCCTTAATCTTACACTGCCCTTGGCGGCTCACTCGCCTTTGGTACAGGCCTCCACGACCGATGAGCCCGATCCAGTTAATATCGGGAGGGATCCTCCCCCTCCCCCAATAGTTTTGCCAGCATCGCGGCAAAATACTCAGTCGGCTTCGGTCCTTCAACTCCTTCGGGCAGCCCCACAATCCTCAAATTCTGTCGCCTGGATCTGTTTTCCAGATCTTCCATTTTTCCTCACAGATCCTTGTTAATGTCCATCACCTTCCGCATCTCCTTCCCCATCGAGGCAAGTTGATCACTGTGCTGCAATAACGTCTCCTCCACTTCCTTCAGCGCCTCCCCTTGCTCTCGCACCTCCGCTCGCCACCTCCGTCCTCACCGGGGAAACCGCCTCCTCCACCAGCACACTCAAAACCTCCCTCATCTCCTTCCTCACCGTCTCCATGCATTTCGCAATCTGCGCCAACTGCTTTTCAAATTCTGCAGCCATCACCTTAGTTATTTCTTCAGCCGTAAGCAGTGCGGCCTTCCCTGGTGCTCCAGCCTCCATTTTCCTTGGTGACCCCGCGGTGGCCTTTCCACTCCCCGATGGACCTCCAGCTGTTTTTTTTTCAGCCGTTTTCTTGTTCACCCTCAACATTTGTCTTTGTTCTTTTTTTCCTCCTGTGTCTTCACTGTGCCTCCTCCGTGCCTTCTCCCTGCTTCTGCCGCCTTCGCGGACCCTGGGACCAGGCTTAAAGCCCCGAAAATGCCGTTGCCGAACGGGAGCCCTCCATTGCGCGGCCGCCTCCCGCCCGCCGTCACCGGAAGCCTCCCACAGTCCCTTTCAAGGCGAACTTGATCTTTTCCAATCTGAGGAATTCTGAGAGTTCACTCACACAAGCCGCCGGTTTTGGCAGCCCCGAGACCCCCATTCCAACAAGATTCGTTGGACCCCCAGGTCTTCCAACACTCCAAAGATGGCCACTTCTAGACTCGGGACCACCTTCACTCTCAACACCTCAGACATAACGTCAGCAAACCCCCGTCAGAATCCCTCCAGACTGGCCAAAACATGTGGACATGGTTCGCGGGTCCTCCCACGCACTGTCCACACCTATCCTCTGCCCCCTCAAAAAACCTACTCATGCTGGCCACCTATGTGTCCTATGGACTACCTTCACACACGAAGATGATAGAATCATAGAATTTACAGTGCAGAAGGAGGCCATTCGGCACATCGAGTCTGCATAGGCTCTTGGAAAGAGCACCCTACCCAAGCCCACACCTCCACCCTATCCTCCATAACCCAGTAACCCCACCCAACACTAAGGGCAATTTTGGACACTGAGGGCAATTTATCATGGCAAATCCACCTCACCTGCACATCTTTGGACTGTGGGAGGAAACCGGAGCACCCGGAGGAAACCCCCACACACACACGGGGAGAATGTGTAGACTCTGCACAGACAGGATGCCTTCACTCTCCTCAGAGCCTTCCCCCGCAGCCCAGCCTCCAACTCCCTTCCCAGCTCTTCCTCCCACTTCCACTTGACTTCTCCTATCGGGGCGTGCTCTTTGTAGATCTCCGAGACCCTGCCCTCTCGACAGCACCTTGTTCTGCAAAAGGAGGGCCACTTATGCGGCTGACGTATTAGCCTAAGTTGCCCATCACTGGTGAAGAATGTACAGAATTCAGTTTATTCAGTAATGTAATTTCCCATGCTCCTTATTTCATGAGAAAGGAACAAAAATGAACTCAGGGAAGATCCATTTTCAAACAAGTTATTCCAAAAACTACCTGATCCATTTTCTGCTACAGATTGTATGGATTCAACCAGTCATCCTGTTGCCTCGGAGAATTTTAACACAGGCTTCAGAATCCCGACTTTGGCCCAGGAAGCAGATGTTGAGCCCACACTTTGGCTGTGGGATAGTCCTGGCAATTTCACCACCTGCTGGTTTGCCTCCTATGGGTCCACAGTGCAATTAAAGATAGCGGGTTGGCTCCCCGAAACTGCCAGCCCCAATTAACCATCCACAGGCCAGTAGCGCTCACCTGGAGAGGTTTTTTAAAAAAATGTTTTATTCGTTCATGGGACATGCCAGCATTTATTGCCCATTTCCAATTGCCCTTGAGGGGGCAGTTCAGAGTCAAGCACATTGCTGTGGTTGTGGGGTCACATGTAGGCCAGACCAGGTAAGGACAGAAGATTTCCCTCCCTAAGGGACATTAGTGAATCAGACGGGTTATTACAACAATCAACAATGATTTCATGGTCACCATTATACTTTGAATTCCAGATTTTTTATTGAATTCAAATTTCACCATCTGCAGTGGCAGGATTTGAACCTGAGTCCCCAGAGTATATCTCTGGGTCTCTGGTTAAGTAGTCCAGTGACAATACCACTATGCCACCACTTCACCAGTGGTCGCTGTTGAAGGAGGTTGTGCAGATCCCCAACTCACTCCTGGTAAGCAAACTAAAAATAAAAATTCAGGTGGCTGAGTATCTGATGCGGAAATTCCTCTGAGGTGGGGGAATTGCAGGGGCTCCGGGGATGCTCTTCATGCCCTGTGATCAGTGCACCCCTTCTTTAGGCTCCAGTGGATCCCATGCACCCCCCTCCCCCTCCCCCTCACAGGCTGCTACAGCGAGGCTGCCTCAATGAAGGTGGCAGTGTGGTCGTCAACAACCCTGTCTGAACAAATATTGGCAGTCCTTTAAAATAGCATTTATTGTCGGCTTTTAATTATCCAAACATAGAATTCCTACAGCACAGGAGACCAATCGGCCATCAAGTCTACACCGACCCATTTAAAGTGTATCCTACCCAAGCCCACTCCCTCGCTCTATCCCCTGATCCCCACCTAACCTACACATCCCTTGGATGCTAAGGGGCAATCTAGCATGGTCAATCCACCTGCACATCTTTGGACTGTGGGAGAAAACTGGAGCACCCGCTGGAAACCCAGGCAGATATGGGGAGAAAGTACAAACTCCACACAGATAGTCACCCAAGGCTGGAACTGAACCTGGGTCTCTGGCGCTGTGAGGCAGCATTGCTAGCCACTGTGCTGTCCTCAAGGCGATGGGACAAGCAAGTCAATTGACTCGCAGCTCCTCACTGGGAAACTTCCCCAGAGGTGCACTTGCATTTGTGGCTCCCTGTTGTATTACTTGTCCCCAATCCTCCATCCCTGCCATCTGGTAAGTGATAAAAGCTTGCCCAGAAGCTGTGTTCTCCGACCCCTTCCCAGTCAGAGCTAGCAATCACTGACTGCTCTGAATTAAGCCCATCCTCAGAAACAACGCGTCTTTCATGTTTAACAAAGCCAGAGCAAATAACTAACAACATTCAGCATGAAACATTTTTAAAGATAGTCCATGATGTACATTAATGAAAAATAATTTTAAAATAACTTACCTCCCTAAATCTTTCCTGCATTTTAAAGCTACAGCAATCTGCAGAAATAAACACACCAAAATACTAAGGCAGCCACTGAGTTCCATACTTGTTGGTTTAATGTTAAGAAAAGTCATTGTGTGACCATAGGAACTAACACCCCCATAGATAGAATCTATTGTCACAGAAATATCATAAATTTAAAAATTCCACACATGCACTACAGTCAGAGTTAAACATTACAAACAGTTACAGATCACAAAGCTGAAGTTGATCTGAAATGGCACTTCCAAGTGAATTTGGGACAGCAGTTGTTTTAAATTGGTACATTTAAAATTCAATCCCATTATTAGTTGCTGCTACCTCATATAAAGTAATAGTTGGAAATCACTAATATTGCGGCTTGCTCCTTATGGAATACTTGTCTGTGATGAGCATAAACTTCAGCCATATTATCAATTTTTCTGTGTAGAGATCTAGGCCTTTACTGGAATTTTAACTTAACCATTGCATTAATTTGGAAGGTGACTGCACCATTAGATGCTTTCTAAATTTAACATGTAGGATTCTCTTTCTTTTCCCTCCTCACATAATGCCTCCTTTCGTTGCCATATGTACTGCACTGTAAATGTATTTGTACTGCACACGTTTCTTGCCACTGTGTGGTGCTTTAGTATTAGGCATGATAGTATCATTATGAAGTGTATCTCTGTATTGTCATCTAGTGGCTGGAACTAATCATTTGAATAGTACTGAGCTATCTTTCAGTAATTATATTGTATATTATTTTCAGCAGAGGTCAGAAAATCATCTCGCAACCATTTCCTTAAATGCAAAAAGTTAGTTCTGGGAGCATGCTTTAACAAAGCAGTGCAAGCAAAACATTCAAATACAATTCTCAGCATCTTTTGGCTGCTACATATATGAAAGATTGTGGTGAACTTAGCCCAGTCACTGTGTCCCACTGGACACAAAAGCTCACCATAATGCATAGATCACAGACATAGAGGAGCTATTTCAAGGCTGTAATATGATCAAGGGATTTAAGTGATGTCATAAACAGCAAGAGTGAACCTTGGGATACTTGTATTCACTATCTGAACTGCAAGATTAGATTACAGATTAGATCACTTTGTATTATTTCCAATTTATCTATTTGGTTTTTTTCATTTTATGTTGGGGTCAGTTTTTGGACTTTTGACAATCAGCACTGACATACATTTTCCTGGATCTTGGTGTATAACAACTTTCACGGAAAACAATGTTCATGGCATCATTACCGCACTGTGACAAGACAGTCTGCAGTTAATTACGTTCTGCTGCTGATTATCCATATAGTTATATTTTTGTGTTAACAAAGATTAGAATTATTCATTAATATGCATCAGGCAATGTAAATAAGCAAAGTAGGAATTTTCCTGTTATCAAATAATCTGAATTAAGCAATTTTGAATCAAGAGTAGGTCATACCAGGCGATTCTGCACCCAGTATAGCTTATAATTTTCCGCCGTTCCTTCCATAATTAAGCTTTGCATGAAACTGTAAATAAACATTGCTCGAAGGGTTTCCTTTGAATATTTGCCAAGTATCTAGATTGGTCTTGTTTTCTTTGTAACATAGCAGTATAAAAAAAATGGTCCCAGAAATGTATCATACATACCAGGAGCCTGTCCAAGTTTGCCACAGTGACGTCCAATTCTATTGGATATATGGTAACTCTTTTAAAATAATATTTTGTGGAAAATTTCCAGAACAAAGACAATTGTAATTTATCATTTACACCTAGAGCTCTTTCAATGTGGCTTAATTCCATTTTTTAAAAAATGCCATGATCAAGAGTAATCATTTTACAGTTTTATAATACAAGTATTAGTTATGCTGTGGTTTTATCGACTAACCAATGAGAGTCTCCTTTGATTTTATGGGAATCATGGAAAACATCCACAGAAATGGCAGTGGAGATGGATTAATGGTAGATTGCACCAACATTTAAATAAGGATAAATCACAATGCATTACACAACTAATATAATTATCATTAAAACTTTCTTGAAGTATAACATACAGAAAATATTTATTGACAAATTTTGTCTTGGTTTTGCCTTTACCTATCAAGTCTAAGACTTGTTTACTCAGTAGTGCTTATGCAACTCCTCTCAGTCCAGTTACATTCTATAATCACACAAAAAATTAGCTGCCTCCACACAATTAAAAGTACAGTATACTTGAAAATAAAATATTGTATAAGATTTATGGTGACCAAAATTTGGACTTTCACAAATTGACAGACAAGGATAGCATTAGCTGATTCAATAATATTCATTCCATTATTTCTTTGGTATAACCATGATAAACCAAAGACAAGGATGTCACTGGATGAACAAAAAATCTCATTTATGATTAATAACAAACATAATGTTGAATGCTGACAGCTGAGGAATGAAGGGGCTGATAACGTGATGGAGTATGTCCACTTCCTAGACTGAGAATTTCCTGATGAGCGCAGTGCAGATGGCAATTATAAAAGACCATGAGCACACACATTGCATATGGTTCATTTGGACTATGACAACAGAGCTAGAACATAAGCATTCAAAGACCCTGGGCGCGATTCCCGATCCCCCCGCAGGGTCGGAGAATCGCCGGGGGCTGGCGTGAATCTCGCCCCCGCCGTGTCCCGAATTCTCCGCCACCAGAGAATCGGCGGGGGCGGGAATCGCGTCGCGCCGGTCGGCGGGCACCCCCTGGCGATTCTCCGACCCGCGATGGGCCGAAGTCCCGTGGCTGTCAACCCTCGCCAGCCGGTGTGGATTGAACCACCTACCTTACCGGCAGGGGCAGACGGCGCAGGCGGGCTCCGGGGTCCTGGGGGGGCGCGGGGCGATCTGGTCCCGGGGGGTGCCCCCACGGTGGCCTGGCCTGCGATCAGGGCCCACCAATCGGCGGGCGGGCCTGTGCCATGGGGGCACTCTTTTTCTTCCGCCTTCGCCATGGTCTCCACTATGGCGGAGGCAGAAGAGACCCCCTCCACTGCGCATGTGCGGGGATGTCGTGAGCGTCCGCTGACGCTCCCGTGCATGCGTCGCCTGGCGAAGTTCTTTCGGCGCCGGCTGGCGTGGCGCCAAAGACCTTTCCCGCCAGCCGGCAGGGTGGAAATCACTCCGGTGCAGGCCTAGCCCCTCAGGGTGAGGGCTTGCACCTTTGGGGCGGCCCGATGCTGGAGTGGTACCCGCCACTCCATTATGCCAGATTCCCCCGCCCCGCCGGGTAGGGGAGATTCCCGGCCCCTGTGTTATTGAGTGAGGTCAGTTCATTCATACGCAGGTACGTACCCGAGAAGCAGAGATCCCAGCAATACTGCAGAGATGCATTATCTGATCCAAAACGTCCCTCCACTGACAGGCTTGTTAGAAAAAAAAGGCATCACTACCAAAGTCGCAGTTTATCATTTGAGTTAGTGTGAACCATTAAGGCTAGGAAGGTCCCAGTGTTGATCCCCAGGTTGTGCACTGTCCTGATTAAGACGAGCTAAAATATTCATTAAGATCCTCAGGTCTGCAGCAGTGAGAATTTAGTTAGTCAGGATATCGAGACCCCAATTTTAGTCCAAGGGCTCCTGCTGAAACGTGAGCATTGGTGGCTATCAAGTGTGGGCAGCATGAGGCTTTTCTAAACCAGCTTGTCAACACCCACTGCAACAAATAGTCTCTTGTATAAAATATGAGGGTTGCTAACACCTTTGAAACAGAGGCTGTGATTTAACATGAAGGCAGTGCTGGAAAGTTGAGGACGAGCCTGCCTTCAATGGCCCTGTTGAGGAATTTAGTTGCGTGAAATTGTGGCTTCCGATGCTCTGAGGTAGAATGTCCCGTATCCAAGAATGGTTGCCCGGTCCCAACAATGACACCAGGAGCGGTGGGTACTTCTGGTAGTGCAGCAGTTCTCGGACCAGAAACTATCAAGATGTGGGCTCGCCGGGGTCAATCAGACTAGCCCCAATGAGGGGGAAAGAAGAGACTGATCAACAGAGCAGCGGGACTCAAAAGTGTGGGGTCTGCACTTTCCGCTCTTCATGAGGCACAGGGTGTCCAATCAGTAGGGACAATCTGCCCCCACAAAGCCTGCAGGGACATAAAGTTTAAACATTAAAAAAAAAATCTTTATTGTCACAAGTAGGCTTACATTAACACTGCAATGAAGTTACTGTGAAAAGCCCCTAGTCACCACATTCCGACGTCTGTTTGAGTACACTGAGGAAGAATCCAAATTACTAACAGCACGTCTTTCGGGACTTGTGGGAGGAAATCGGAGCACCCGGAGGAAACCCATGCAGACATGTGGAGAACGTGCAGACTCCGCACAGAGTGACTCCAGCCAGAAATCGAATATGGCACCCTGGTGCTGTGAAGCAACATTGCTAACCACTGTGCTACCGCGCGTAATTCATTGTGGGATGTGGCCGTCACTGGCTGCTCCAGCATTTATTGCCCATTCCTGAGGGTATTTAAGAGTCAACTACATTGTTGTGGCTCTGGTGTCACATGTCGGCCAAATCAGGTAAGGACGGCCGATTCCATTCCCTAAAGGACATTAGCAAACCAGATGGGTTTTTAGCGACAATTCACAATGGTTTCATGGTCATTATGCGACTTGCAATTCCTGAATTTCTATTGAATTCAAATTTCACCCTGCTGTGGTGGGATTCGTACCCAGGTCCCTAGAGCATTATCCTGGGTCTCTGGATTACTAGTCCAGCGACAATACCACTATGCCACTGCCTCCCCTAAATAAAGTTTAATTAGTGGCCTCCCCAGGAGGCGAGGTAACCACTCGCTGCTAGTAAAATACCAGCCATGGTGAGAAGAGGCCTAAGTATCGATTAATTTCCCCTATTTGACCTAAGCGCTGACAGGCTATCTGCTATGTACCCTGCTGATAGTAAAAAAGCAGTGGAAGAGAGAAGGTGATGGACATGGCCCCAGCTCCATCATACCCCCCCCTACCATCCCACTCGACATTAAACGCCATGAGGCCTCTATTCCAGAATAAGTTACCACCTGGGAGGCAGTGATTTAAGCAAATAGATAAACACAAGGCACAATATGTGAACTTTATTGAAAACTTTAAACACTATACCATTGGTTGAAAACAGTCTTCTCCTTCCTTTGCATTATTTTTAATTTAAAAAACATATATCCTGTGAATTATGCAATTGGATCTGAAGCCCAAGTTCCTGTCGTCACGTTACCATACATGAAAATAGTTTTTAAAATTCATGAGCAACAAATTATAAAAGGAAAAGGAATCAAAAAAAATAGAAACATTTAAAACAGAAGAAGAGATCTCCCACTGTAATTTAGGTGGGAGATTGCTGGAACCCCCAGTGAAACCTGGCAGAAACGACCATTCTTTGCCATTTTTCTTCAAAGTTCAGTGGTCAGTCTTTGGGGAATTGAAGGGCTGAGGGTCATTTCTAGTTCAGATGTCTCTCCAATGTCCTTGATGCCTCCTTAAGATTTCTCCTGAGAAGTATTACTTCCTTACATATTGAAATGTAAGTTAATTACAAGCATACTTTTAGAATTACTATCTGACTGTAATGGAACCAATATATCCACGAGATGACAGGTATTCACTTGATTTGGTCATAGGGCATTGAAAGTGCTATGTTGTAGCTGTAGCCAACATCTTCATCATACGTTGAACGACAGATTGGTAAGACAGGAGCTGATTTATCGATTGAAAAGTCATAGACATAAATAATTCCTCGATGCCTGGTAAAACAATAATTGTTGGTTAATGATTTTAAAGGAGTTAAAAATTCTTATTGAACAAATTCATCATTTAATCGGTCATAAAAGGTAATCAACATGCAACTTGCAGGTGCAAAGTATAATAATCAAACACACTGTTAAAGATCTGAAGTAGGAGAGTTTGCTTTTAAAATGAAGGCTTCTTTATAACTGACATTTTGTTCTTTTTGAGAATGAATGGATTTGGAAGAAAGGGAGAGAAAGATATAGACAATTCTGTACAAAATGCTGTTATAAAGACAACAATATGATTGTATTGTAGATCGGTCTTACCTACGATGAGCTGTTAAATCATCATCCATGATACTAGCACCTCTTGGACATTTCTCATCAGGTATATTTGCTGTGACCAGTGTGTGTGCACCAAAATGTAGGTGCCGTACAGGATGCCTGGAACAGTGAATACAAGATTAGCCTGGATTCCACCAAATGTACATTCAATTGTTCTTTTCCATCAATGCAATAGGAGAAACTGGAAATGTACAGCAGGTTAGGTCTGCCTCTGGAAGAATAAATATTAATCTACCTTTTTCTTTCAAATACTGATTAATCTTTCTCTACATGCTTAACACTTTATTATTTCAGATTTCCAGCATTTGAATTTTTTCCTTGATCAGTTTGATTTTCTAAATTCTGCCTCAAAAGAAAATCTGTATATTCAGCTGTTCATTTCAAAGTACCAAAGCACCCCTTATGGCTCAGCGAATTTTTCCAGCGAGTCATGGAGAACCTGGAAGGTGTTAGAGCCATTTAAATCCATGAACTATACTGAACTGATCTCAGTCAAGAGGTAGCTCCAATCCAAATGTCCATCGAGTTCTGAAGTTAAGATTTGAAACTTGACAGTTCGCGATTGCTACCAAAGATTCTTGCTGTACATATGCACCTCTAGGGCAGCATGGTAGTTAGCACTGTTGCTTCACAGCGCCAGGGTCCCAAGTTCAATTTCCGCTTGGGTCACTGTCTGTGCAGAGTCTGCACGTTCTCCCCTTGTCTGCATGGGTTTCCTCCGGGTGCTCCGGTTTCTTCCCACAAGTCCTGAAAGACGTGCTGTTAGGTAATTTGGACATTCTGAATTCTCCCTCCGTGTACCCGAACAGGCGCCAGAATGTGGCGACTAGGGGATTTCCACAGTAACTTCATTGCAGTGTTAATGTCAGCCTACTTGTGACATAAAGATTATTATTATTATTACTATTGGGCTATACACTATTGCGCTCAGATATGATGACTACTCAGCATAGACTCACAGTAAAAATTGCCATTTAGGCAAAGTATTCCGGGGTAGTCCTGTGGTTGTGGACCAAGGAGTTCATGTTCCCTGGAGGATAGGGCTCAAATTTGACAGGGTTGTTGGGTTCAAGCCCCACTTAAGAGCTTGAGCACATAATCTGGGGGTGGCACTAATTAAATATCATTGGTGGAGCAGTACAGTACGTTCTCACTTAAAGTTGTGATTGCATTCCTGAAAATTGCAACATTATTATAACCTCCATAGGAATCAATGTTACGGCCAGAGCTAGGTTCTTCTGGACATTTCTCACTCGAAAAAAAAGCAATGTACAAGTTAAAATATTGAACATGTTGTGCCATACTGTGCATTCCTCGCTGAAATAACTTGAAATATAATAAGTCACTAATTATAAAAGAAATACAATCTACAATTAAATTCTTTAAATAAAATAACAGTACTCAGTGCACGGTACTTTTAGATTGACCAGGCTCTATCTAGTGGCAGGAATTGGTCGGTGCAGTTATCAGCTGATGACCTGACTACTTGCAACAACCAACCTCTGCTGCTAGATGGAGCCCAGGACATGGTGATAGTTCAGAAGTGAAGTCAGTAGGACAGAAGTTGGGAGCTGCTGAAAAACAGTCCCAAGGGTTAAGGAAGAAGAGGCTAGGATATCAAGTGTGGGAATTGGCAAGGGCAGGAGAGGTAAGTGGGGGAGATTGGTAGGGGGGGGGGGGGGGGGGGGGGCGCGGCAACTGTTGAAAATGTCATGTGAACAGACAGCCACTGAAGGGAAAGTCTGTGGTGAACTGTAGTAAAATAAGTTAATGGGTTATATTAAGTAGTGTTATTATGATGTAACAGTGACACCTGCAATCATGTGTTGAGGACTCTGTCAAGCAGATGGACTAGTTTGTACTCATTTAAAAAAATTTTTTTTTAAAGAGTATCCAATTATTTTTTTTTCTAATTAAGGGGCAATTTAGAGTGGCCAATCCACCTACCCTGCACATCTTTGGGTTGTGGGAGTGAAACCCACGCAAACACGGGGAGAATGTGCAAACTCCACACAGACAGTGACCCAGGGCCGGGATTCAAACCCGGTCCTCAGCGCTGTAGGCAGCAATGCTAACCACTGCGCCACCGTGCTGCCCCGACTAGTTTGTACTCATGAGGGACTCTATAACCTATTGTGGATATCGTGTCAATAAACCATTTTTAAGTAACTGCCCAAGTCAGACCACAATTACAAGTTAAGAGAGGCCACGCAACCAGCATTAGAAATATGGTTGCAGCAGTGGTGACACCAATCTAACAATGAGTTTGTGCCATCGACTGAAAACCAAGTTGCAAAATTGGAAGAAAACCTGATAAAAGCAAGAATCTGCAAACCTATTTAAGAAGGAGGCAACGAGCAGTCACACCCCCTATCCTGCCAGTTTGAAAGTCACGAGGGGCCCGCAGAGAGGCCAAACGTGGAAGTTATGGAAGAAACACTTCCTCTGGTATTAAGCAGCATGGGGCCTGCACGCTCAAGCGCAGAAGCACCGGGCTTATTCATCTTTTACACAGTAGGACCGGTTGCCGATGATGTAATCCTGAAACGGGGTAGAGGAGACCTCCGCAGACTTCAAGACTGTCCTGAATCCCTTAGTCATCCATTTTGGTCCAAAATGAAGCCCCGGGATTGAGCAAGCGCAATTTAACCAAAGATCCCAAATACCAGGTGAATCCGTCAAATTATTTTTTAACAACCTATATCATCTAGCTAGTTCATATGGATATGGTGCATTGAAACATGATGTTCATTGGAGTCCATGATAAAAAGCTTGTGGATTTGAAAAAAGTCCTTACACACAATCAATTGGTTCAGTACGTAAGGCAGGCTGAAGTTAGACAAATGGGTGTATAATCCATCACAACACCCAGGCTTTAGATGACTCCATTAGATAGATAGACTCAAGGGTGGCAAATGGGTGAAAGGGCAGGAAACCTTACAGCAGCTATCTTGAGGCACTTGATGCTGTGGCGTGAAGAAGCAGCACAGATTGCCCAGCAGTGGGCACAGAGTGTTTCCAATGTGGGAAGTCAGGACACAAGCGCTTCTGTAAGTCAAACAACTTAAATAGAGAATGACAAGAGAGTACTTATGAGCTGCAAACTATTCAAGAAATTGGAAATAATGACAGTCACAACTCGGGAAAGTAAATGGTCTTGATCAAGACTATTGGTCAGTTACAGTGAAAGTTTAAAAGGCTTTGACACTGACTTTAAAATTAACACATGAGCTGGCATTACAACATCAACTGATCATCTGGACTGACTCCAAAGACTACCCCTCTAGCCATCAGATATTAAATTGCAAGGTCCAGGGAGGCACAAACCTACCAATAAAAGGGTCGGCTAATTACCACTCTTCGGCGACAGATTGTTGAGACGCTCCATGTTGTCTACAATCAACACATATCCTTAATGAGTAGCGATGGGTATTCTGGAAAAAGCAGCAGATGATGACCTACAATTAGACGATTGGATGCCTTTCCCAGAGGAATTCCCTAAATCACGTGTAGAACCAGAGCATTTCATTCTACAGCAGCTGGTGAGGTCTTTTCATTGAGCACTGATTCACTCTCCATCACAGAGATCCCATCCACTAGATCCTGGGCAGAGTCCGAGATTGTAGATCTCTCAGTTCTTTTTGAAGAAAGACTGGAGGATGTGGACACAGAAGTCACTGTAACAGTCAGTGGCCATCTGGGAGAGAACCCTTAGGACCTAGGTTGCCTCTTTCTTGAAGGTGGTAATGAGAAAGAAGCTGTTATGTTGCAGCATTATCCGTTGGAAGAGGAGGTCCTAGAGGTTTTCAAATCTAACGGCTGAGGCATATCAATTCTCTGTTTTCTTTAGAGGAGTCAGCTTTATTTGTGATGATACAGCAGCATTCATATCTTTGTCCCACTGAACCCACCAATGAGATGCCTTGTATATCGTATTAAACCAAACTCGTTTCTACAGAGTATCACAATGCCAGAGCGTTGGTACAATCCGTTAGTTTGGGCGAAATTAAGTTGACACGCACACTTCAAACTCACCAGAAAATCATCTTCTCACGAAAGCTTTCCTTCAGTGCAGAAGCTGAGGCCAACCCTCCAGAGCTGCTACAGCTTCCGAATCCTTCACAATTCTTTCTTCATATAGTTCTGGAGATTCATTCCATTTTTGAAAATGGTGTTGTCTTCTTATCGTCACAGTCTTTTCATTGCCCTCGGTGGAGCAACCCTGCATTGAGGACAATCATAGACCTGATAGTCATAGAATTTACAGTACAGAAGGAGGCCATTCGGCCCATCGAGTCTGCACCGGCTCTTGGAAAGAGCACCCTACCCAAGGTCAACACCGCCACCCTATCCCCATAACCCAGTAACCCCACCCAACACTAAGGGCAATTTTGGACACTAAGGGCAATTTATCATGGCCAATCCACCTAACCTGCACATCTTTGGACTGTAGGAGGAAACCGGAGCACCCGGAGGAAACCCACGCACACACGGGGAGGATGTGCAAACTCCGCACAGACAGTGACCCAAGCCAGAATCGAACCTGGGACCCTGGAGCTGTGAAGCAATTGTGCTATCCACAAGGCTACCGTGCTGCCCCAATGTGGCAATGTTACCGCTGCCGACTGAAAGTAAACCTAATTTCCGAAATCTCATCAGGAAATCTTATTCATCTCCTGCAATGTCTATGGAAATGTTGTCGACCTTTTTCTCATCATCCAGATTTGTTAGAATCTCAGATCTTCAATACCTTTTTCGTCCTCAGTGCCACAGGTAATGATACGTTGTGAAAGTCTTCATTGGAGTTGAAGATCCTTTGTCTTCAAGTTTTTTCCCAGTGTGTTACTGGGTTCCTGAGAGTGTCCCAATCTATTCTCCAAGTTCAAGTGTTGGTGTCTGTCAATCTCCTCTCTTGGATCAGTCTTTCTTTGAAAAGGGTCTGTGGTCCTTGCAGTTCAGCTGTCCTGAAGATCACACTCCAATTACCAGCAATCCTGCAAAGCTGCTGTCCTGTTTCGCCGATGGTGATGTCCTTCAGAGAACAGAGCAGCGCTCTTGTGTTTCCACGTCGTCTTCCCAGGGTACTGAGAACAGAGTGGGAGATTGAATCCCTTATTCTTGCGACTTGTGATGGTGGGAGGGGGCAGAGGAAGAGGTGTAGAGGGAGCAGAGTAGGAGGAGTGGGTTACATAGAATCTGTAACAGTGGGTGTAGAGGGAGCACATAGAATCTGTAACAGTAAATAAAAGTTACAGAAATGTAGTGCAAATAATTTAATAGTTTAGCATTATTAAAGATGTTGATGTTATAATTGGGCAGGGAAGTGAAGTATAATGGGTTAATAATCACAATATAATAATGATATCAGCAGGAGGTGCAAAAGGCTCTGTTCAGCAGAAGGAGCCGTCTGTACTCATGAGGAGCATACCTAATCTGTAAACTATCTTGTATACAGTGTTACTAAACCAGTTTGAAGTAACTGCCCAAGTTGGATCACAGTTATTTAAGATAGGCCATGCAACCAGCATACAAAACACAAATAAAGTGAAATGGGCTTTGTTAAACAGATATACTGACACGACTGTAATAACAATGTGGAAGTGAAACACTGTTAAACAAAGACTTACTGTATTGAGGAAGAAATAGAGGTGTTGGTCTGTGCAGAAGTTGCTTCTGCATGTCTTAATGAAATCATCTGACATAACTCAAAAAAAAAAAGGACCAGTGAATTTCTTGGTGCCCTGGCCAATATTCTTTTCGTTCATCGACCATTACCAGCAAAAAACATTAACTAGTTGTTAGTCTCATTGCTGTAAGTTTTCAAAATTTGGGAGCGAGAAAAAGATCTTTGGCAGATTTTAGAAAACCACATTTAATACTTAAGTTTGCAATTGCCCTGAGCAGAGCTACATTTAGTGAATGCATTGTTACAACTGAAATTTATTTCTCATGTGATCAATCCAAAGAAATAGCTGATGAGCATTTAGCTTCATTTTTAAAAAATTATTTAGAAAAAAAATCGAACTTCAATAACTTAATACCTGGAATGCATTTCCCAGAGTTTGGTTCCCATTCGCTGTTCCCACACGCAAACCAATCCTTCTTCACCGCCACTGACAATCTTCCAGTCATCCATCTGCACTGATGACACACCCAACTGATGACCATAAAGTGATATCACTTCTTTACTTGTCCGAAGGTCATATACTCTCACCCTAAAAGAGAAGAGTTGACACACTAAAACCGTGGAAAAGTGGAACACTGCATACAGGTTGATGGCAAAAGGAAACTCACACAGTTTTGCTATTTAAACTTCTTCAATGATTATTTGGGAGTAAATCTCTTTTTCATAAAATCCTCGTTTCTTAATCACGACATTTTGTATAGGGAATACTGTACATCTTAATGATTTACACACAACCACACTATTCGGCTCCTCAAAATATAAATAATATCACTCTGATTAGTGAGATTATGTGGAACATTTTATCGATATATTACAGTAGGATAATTTCCTGAAATACCAGTTCTATTATTACATTTTACAGTCTATCTAAATCCTCTCGGGAAAAACACATTTTCCAAAGAACTATAAAAAGATGGAATGTTTGTCGGAAAATATGTTAGTATAAACCAAATTAATCAGTATTTGCTGTATTGAATACAAGCGATGCTTATAAGTCTGTTTTTCAGCAGCTCCCAACTTCTGTCCTACTGACTTCACTTCTGAACTATCACCATGTCCTGGGCTCCATCTAGCAGCAGAGGTTGGATTATTTAGACGTAACTTATGTTTTATCACAATTTACTTATTTAAGATTACTTATAGTGCCGATACGAAAAGCATATTCATACATAGGAAAATGTGCAATCTTCCTGCAAATAAGCAAAAAATAAAATAGCTTTTTCACCAACAAAAATTGAGTGTTATCATCTATGAGGGAATAAGGTGGTCTTGGGTTTCTGCTGGCTATATCAGCACAATCTGCTTAAAAACGTGCCAACTAGCAAGGGAAAAGATGGGGAATTTTAAAAGCAAGTTACATCTAACGTAAATCGAGTTTCCACAACCTTTAACGCTGGTTTATGAAACATTCTGAAGTTCTTTGGTAAAATGACAGAGAGGGCTGCAGATGTTCGTTGAAGAATCAGCGGGATGGGTGTGCCTCACTGAAGTGTCTGTCTATTCTTGGTGTGATGTTTGATAAGAAAACTTGTAAATTCTTTTCTAGAAAAGCTAACATGGGAAGGAGGAGGGGGAGGGGGGGGGGAGGAGGAGGGGGGGAAGGAGGAGGGGGGGAGGGGGGGGAAGGAGGAGGGGGGAGGGGGGGGAAGGAGGAGGGGGGAGGGGGGGGAAGGAGGAGGGGGGGAGGGGGGGGGAAGGGGGAGGGGGGGGAAGGAGGAGGGGGGAGGGGGGGAAGGGGGGAGGGGGGAGGGGGGAGGAGGGGGGGAGGAAGGGGGGGAGGGGGAGGAGGGGGGGGAAGGGGGAGAAGGGGGAGAAGGAGGAAGGGGGAGGAGGGGGGAAGGGGAGGAGGGGGGGAAGGGGGAGGAGGGGGGGAAGGGGGAGGAGGGGGGGAAGGGGGAGGAGGGGGGGAAGGGGAGGAGGGGGGGAAGGGGGAGGAGGGGGGGAGGGGGGAAGGGGGAGGAGGGGGAGGGGGGGAAGGGGGAGGAGGGGGGGAAGGGGGAGGAGGGGGGGGAAGGAGGGGGGGAGGGGGAGGAGGGGGGGGAAGGAGGGGGGGAGGGGGAGGAGGGGGGGAAGGGGGAGGAGGGGGGGAAGGGGGAGGAGGGGGGGAAGGGGGAGGAGGGGAAGGGGGAGGGGAGGGGGAGGAGGGGGGGAAGGGGGAGGGGGGAAGGGGGGGGGAAGGGGGGGAGGGGAGGAGGGGGGAAGGGGGGAGGGGGGGAAGGGGGGAGGAGGGGGAAGGGGGGAGGGAAGGGGGGGAGGGGGGGAGGGAAGGGGGAGGAGGGGGGAGGGAAGGGGGGAGGGGGGAGGGAGGGGGGAGGGAAGGGGGGGAAGGGGGGGAGGGAAGGGGGGGAGGGAAGGGGGGGAGGGGGGAGGGAAGGGGGGGGGAGGGAAGGGGGGGAGGGAAGGGGGGGAGGGGGGGAGGGAAGGGGGGGAGGGGGGAGGGAAGAGGGGGGAGGGAAGGGGGGGAGGGGGGGAGGGAAGGGGGGAGGGGGGAAGGGGGAGGGGGGGAGGGGGAGGGGGGAGGGGGGGAGGGGGGGAAGGGGGAGGGGGGGGAAGGGGGAGGGGGGGAGGGGGGAGGAGGGGGAGGGGGGAAGGGGAGGAGAGGGGAAGGGGAGGAGGGGGGGAAGGGGGAGGAGGGGGGGAAGTGGGAGGAGGGGGAGGAGGGGGGGAGGGAGGGGGAGGGGGAGGGAGGAGGGGGGAGGGGGAGGGAGGGGGGGGAGGGGGGAGGAGGGGGGGAGGGGGGAGGAGGGGAGGAGGGGGGAAGGGAGGGGGAGGGGGGAGGGGGAGGGAGGAGGGGGGAGGGGGAGGGAGGAGGGGGAGGGAGGAGGGGGGAGGGGGAGGGGGGAGGGGGGAGGGGGAGGGGGGAGGGGGGAGGGGGAGGGGGGAGGGGGGAGGGGGGGAGAGGGGGGAGGGAGGAGGGGGGGAGAGGGGGAAGGGGGGGAAGGGGAGGAGGAAGGGGGGGAGGGGAGGAGGAAGGGGGAGGAGGGGGGGAAGGGGGAGGAGGGGGGAAGGGGGAGGAGGGGGGAAGGGGGAGGAGGGGGGAAGGGGGAGGAGGGGGGAAGGGAGGAGGGAGGGGGGAAGGGAGGAGGGAGGGGGGAAGGGAGGAGGGAGGGAGGGGGGAAGGGAGGAGGGAGGGAGGGAAGGGGAGGAGGAGGGAGGGAAGGGGAGGAGGAGGGAAGGGGGGGAAGGGGGGAAGGGGAGGAGGGGGGAGGGGAGGAGGGGGGGAGGGGAGGAGGGGAGGGGAGGAGGGGGAGGGGAGGAGGGGAGGAGGGGGGGAGGGGAGGAGGGGGGAAGGGGAGGAGGGGGGGGGGAGGGGGGGGGAGGGGAGGAGGGGGGGGAGGGGAGGAGGGGGGAGGGGAGGAGGTGGGAGGGGAGGAGGGGGGGGAGGGGAGGAGGGGGGAGGGGAGGAGGGAGGAGGGGGGAGGGGAGGAGGGGGGGAGGGGAGGGGAGGGGGAGGGGAGGGGAGGGGGGGAGGGGAGGGGAGGGGGGGAGGGGAGGGGAGGGGGGTGAGGGGAGGGGAGGGGGGTGAGGGGAGGAGGGGGGGAGGGGAGGAGGGGGGGAAGGGAGGAGGGGGGGACGGGAGGAGGGGGGAAGGGAAGGGGGAGGGAAGGGGGGGAAGGGGGAGGAAGGGGGAGGAAGGGGGGGGAGGGACGTATATATTTACTTTTGTGTTGATAATGGCTGTTAATTTATTATTTATGTATATGGGGGGGGGTTGTTCTTTTCTTTCTGTATTGTGTTGTTGATATTTTGTGAAAATTTGAATAAAAATCATTAAAAAAAATATATATATAAATTTAGAGTATCCATTTCTTTTTTTTCCCCAATTAAGGGGCCACTTAGCATGGCACATCCACCTACCCTGCACTTCTTTGGGTTGTGGGGGTGAGACCCATGCAGACATGGGGAAATGTGCAAACACCACACGAACAGAGACCGGGGCCGGGATTGATCCTGAGTCATCAGCACCGTGAAGCAGCAGTGCTAACCACTGCACCACCGTGCCGCGCCAATGATTCTATGATTTGCCTGTTAATTTATGTTTACATTGATTCTGATTTGTGTAAATGTAAACACTACAAAAACTGAAATATTTTTAGTAATTACTTTTTTCGGTGATTGATCGGTAAATTTGGTTCCTTTAGTTTACGATTACCAGAGGCATTGTATCAATTGACCATAAAAATTCAAGTTGATTTGCTTCTTGGACCCTGACAAAACAGCTGCACATATTAGAATACTGCTTTCACTACATAAGATAATATCAGAATTCCCCTTCTGCACCCATGAGTTAATTGCAGAAATCTCTGACCTCTTAAAATATATTGGAGGATAAAAACCTTAATTCTGATGATTTTTACAACTTTATTTTCAATACATTTCTTATTTTGGTCAGCTTTATTTTTCTTTCTATGTGTTTCGTAAATCCAAATTAGGGATGAAGAAGAATGGAAATGCCTACGAGGGTTCTGATTCAGACAAAAACTTAAGCGGCACTTTTAATTCTAGTGGACAGTCTCAATGGAAGGAACCTGATCTTTATTAGTGTTGCAGGTTCCAGCCACAGCACAGCACCAGTTGTTCAGCTATAATTCATGTTCCAGCTGGACAAGGATCAGAAAAGAACACTTCTGTAGTAACAGATTTCTGGAATTATGGCAAATCCACTCTCCAGAGAGCAGAGAAAGAGAAAAAGAGACTGGAACAGAAACCAGATGAAACACAACAATGGTTATGAAAAATGTTTTTTTAAGATTAAATAGTTCTAGTGAACCCTTTGCCTGAAACGTCGAGGTTTTATGTTTAATCAATGACACAAATCATTCACACCTAGCAATAGCCAGAGAACAAATTTTGGCAACAAACAGCAGCCAACCTGTCATCCCAGGTGCAGTGTCCAGAGTCCAGACGGGATTGGGAAGGGAGACAATCAGGTAATAAGAGTGCAACATGGTCAAAGAAACTGGTATATGCAAATTTAGGATTAATTTGGTCTTCACCAGTGATGAGCTCAATGTATCACCAGCCCATTTTATATTTTGGATTATTTACTTTTCCATTGACTTCAGGTTACTTGGAGTAAAAATAAAATCAGATTACTTCATAAAATAGAATTTCGTAGTGCCAGCGATAATTTGATAAACTGGTTAAGAACTAGCTACAACCGACAGGCAGAAGTTATAGTCAATGGTTGTGGATCACTATTAGGCAAATTACTGTTCACTAGTTTTAACTAAAGACTGGGACAGTGATGTTGGGATATGATCAATATGTCTGAAGATGATGCAAGTACTTGTTTGACTGTGAAAGTTGTAGAGGAGTATAGCCTTCTACAAAAAGATTAGATGCGCTGGGGAATGGGTCAAACAATGACAAATGGCATTTAACCTAAACAAAAGGAGAGTAATAGAGGGATATGGACCCCGGAAGTGTAGAAGATTTTAGTTTAGACGGGCAGCATGGTCGGCGCAGGCTTGGAGGGCCGAAGGGCCTGTTCCTGTGCTGTTTTGTTCTTTGTAATGCATGTAGACAAGACTGTTATGACCAAGTCTGGAGGGGTGAATAAAGTCTTCCATTTTCCACTCCTAATGTTTGTTATAACAGAGGTTGAATTTTTAGAAAACTAATTTGTCAATTCATGTACTGAAATAAAGAAATAAGCCAACCAGATATTTTGAGTTAACAAGCAAGGAAATAATTTTGTTAAAAGCCCACTCGGGGAAAAGTATAAGACTTATTTTTACCTTTTTAATATGCCCCAAATCTTGCAACATACAAACACACACACCAGCATAAAAAACAGAACAATTTACAGGGTGGAGGTAGAATTGATAAAGAGTTGGAGTCCGTAAGGTAAAAAAAATACATTCAGATGTTCCTTTGGTGGTCTTGAAATTTCAGAGATTTTGCAGCTGATGTAAACTAGTTGTTTTTCTGGAGACAGATTTTTAAAACTGTAATCCATCTTTTTCAAAGTGGATGCTATGACATTTGATGTTCCTTTCGATTAAAATTCTCTATCTCTGATATATTCCAAAAAATGTTCCTTTCGATTAAAATTCTCTATTCCTGATATATTCCAAAAAATATATCAGATATAGGGTTGGAACTTGAGATTTGCAGGGGAGAGGTAGGATATTATATTCTGCAGTCTTTTTCTGGAAGTTACTGGTGCCCTCTGCAGATTCCTCTTGATGTAACAAACAGAGAAAAAAACACCACATTATTTTGGATTTGACTTGCTCCTGATTGGACACTCCCTCAATCTGAACCCCAGAGATTCAGGGATTGATGCCTCAAAGTTTGGATGGTCCCACTGTGTGTTGGGTTACACAACATGCCCTTTCTAAAGTTGAGGCTCGGAGTCTGCACAGCCACGGCCTCTGAACCTAGCATTCCCGCAGCAGGGGATCAGAGAAAGCTACACAGTTTCGCGGCACACTTTCACAGTTCTCAGGGGTGCTCAGCACACCGGTTGAAAATGCCTGTACTAGATTGATACCTGGAATGAGCGGGTTGTCTGATGAGGAAAGGTTGGAGAGGCTTGACTTGTTTCTACAAGAGAGAGGAGTGACTTGAATGAAATATACAAGATCCTGAATGGTTTTGACAAGGTATGTGGAAACAATAGTTTCCTCTTGTGGGTGAGTCCAGAACTATGGGGGACTATTTTAGCAATCGGAGTGCAATGTGCAGAAATAGTTTTCTCGACGGGTTGTGCGACTTTGGAACTTTGGGCGCGAATCTCAGGGCTCCTGCATGAGCGCAACATGGCGGTGAGTGCCGGGAAAGCCATCCAGCAAGTCTCCCTCCAGCCTCTGCGCCTCGTGGGATTCTCCGGAGCCCTGCGAGACATCAAAGTCGGAAATCTACCCTAAATGGGCATGACCGCATGACGCTCACAGACGTATGTTGTAAACCTACTTACGACCTACCTGCGCTGGATCCACTGGCCTCCTTCGATTCACCAGCTTCCCTAGGGACGCCGCAGCCGGGAGCCGATCAGTGCTGGGGTCCACACAAATGTGGACCGGGCGGAACAGCACATGGGGAGTGTCCCGGGCCACCGGAGACCCCATTGGGGTCAGGGTCAGTGCAGGGTGGCTCTCTGGCCCTCCTCCTGGAATGTGGGCACCTTGGCAATGCCAAGCCAGTGGGAGCACTACTGGATGCCAGTGCAAGGGTGCCCAATAGCCAGGGTGGCACTGCCAAGGGTCAGGGGGCAAGGGGGCTATGCCCATAAAATGAGGGTGTAGGAGGGATTTGAAGGGTGGGGGAGTGCAGGGCAGGTAAGTAGGGGCCTCCAGGAGTTTGGTGGCTGGGTAATGGATGGAGGTCCTAGAAGGAAGGGGTGCTGCAAGGGGACTTGGGGTGGGGGGGGGGGGGGCGATGGGCTGAGAAGGGGGGACCCCCAGAGGCCCTACAGCGGTGTATCCTCACTTGGGAGGTGTGGGTAGTTACCATCTATGTGAGGGGGTAATGTTGCCCATGGGTGGGGTTTGGGAGACTCACAAGCTCACTTAGAGATCGGTCAAAATGGTGGCCCCATCTTGGAGTTCAGCTCCCCAGTGCTAAAATATTTTTTGAAGTGTGGGCTAAATCGGTGAGAAACTCCACAGGGCCCAAAAAATGGACTTTGGGCGGCATGGTAGCACAGTGGTTAGCACAGTTGCTTTACAGCTCCAGGGTCCCAGGTTCAATTTCCGGCTTGGGTCACTGACTGTGTGGAGTTTCCACTTTCTCCCTGTGTCTGCATGGGTTTCCTCCGTGTGCTCCCGTTTCCTCCCACAATCCAAAGATGTGTAGGTTAGGTGGATTGGCCATGCTAAATTGCTCTTAGTGTCGAGAAAGGTTAGGTGGGGTTACTGGGTTATGGGGATAGGGAGAAGGTGTGGGCTTAGGTAGGGTGTACTTTCCTAGGACCGGTGCAGACTCAACGGGCCGAATGGCCTCCTTCTGCACTGTAAGTTCTATGAATCTACGATTCTAAGTGTCACTGAATAGCAGTGGGGAACTTGCCAGCAAAGCCGGTGGGAAACTCCCTGAAAAACCCACCACAAAATAACTTAGAAATTTTTGGGGAGAATCAGACCCTTTGTCTCAAAAGGCGGTGGAAGTGGGGCCACTGGGTATTTTTAAGGCAGAGGTACACAGATTCTGGTTAGGCAAAGGAATAAAAGATTATCTGGGGTAGATGGGAATGTAGAACTCGAAACAGAAATAGATCAGCCATGATCTTATTGAATAACCAAGTGGGCTCGAGGGGCCAAATGGCCTACTTCTGCTCCTAATTGACATGTCTGTAAACAAGACAAAATCAAATATGCAAAAAAGAGGAGGCAGAGGTTCTAATTTAAAATCGTTGAACTGAATGTTGTGCCAAGAAACCTGAAGTAGAGTGCCGAGTTTAAAGATGAAATGCTGTTCCTTGACTTTGTGTCAAGCTTCACTGGAACACTGCAGCAAGCCAAGTTACATCTCCTTCCTTCTCACCATCCAAGGTTCCAAACATTCTTTTCAAGTGAAACAGTGATTTACTTGTACTTCTTTCAATTTTGAATAATACATTTGCTGCTCATGATGTGGTCTCCTCTACACTGGCGAGACCAAATGCAAACTGGGTGACTGCTTTGCGGAACACTTTGGATTCAGTTCACAAGCACGACCCTGAGCTTCCTGTCACCTCATCATTTTATTTCTCCATTCTTGGCCTGCTATAGTGTTCCAACAAAACGTAACACAAGCTTGAGGAACAACATCTCATAGAACCATAGAATTCCGACAGTCAGGAGGAGCACATTCGGCCCATCAAGTCTGCACCTACCCTCTGAAAGAGAACCCTACCTAGACCCACTCCCCGCCCTATCCCTGTAACCCCATAACCCCACTCGCCTGCACATCTTTGGACACTAAGGGGCAATTTTAGCATAGCCAATCCACCTAACCTGCACTTCTTTGGACTATGGGAGGAACCCGGAGGAAACACACGCAGGTAAACTCCACACGGACAGTCACCCAAGGCAGGAATTGAACCCGGGTCCCTGGCACGGTGAGGCAGCAGTGCTGACGACTGTGGCATCTTTTCTCTCAGCATTCTGCAACGTTCTGGACTTAACACTGAGTTCAACAATTTTACATAATTACCTCCTGTCTCTACTGTTTCATGCTCTTTGCAGGTTTGGTTTGGGTTCATTCTTTATTCCTTTATTGCATTCAGATGGTTCCTATACAGCTATTCACCCTTCATCTGCACACAGCCTTTGTTTTTTTACTGTACCTATAACCACTTTGGATTCTGTATCATGAAACCTTTGGTCAATTAATCTCTTCCATCCTCCACCGATACCAGACCTTCCTCTTCTGTTCCACACCACTATTCAATCCCCTACCCCACCTGCTCAAAACCTGTCACATTTTAAATTTTCCCACATTCTGATGAAGGGTTTTCCACAATTGCTGTCTGACCTGCTGCATATTTCCAGCTTTTTTTGTTTTGATTTCAGATTCCCAGCATCTGCTGTATTTTGCTTTTGCGTTTGAAATGAGATATTAAGATTATATTGATAGAACCACTGAATACAAGATCTTCTATACTAGGAAGTCCTTGGTTAGACTGCATCTGGAGCAGTGGATCCAGTTTTGGTCCCTAACATGGTGGATAACATTGTGACCTTAAAAAAAAATGTTGAGTTGATCGGAGGGTACCAAGATGATACAGCTTTGTGTTGAGCTGGCTATCTAGGCTGGAACGGAACCAGCATGCCACCATTAAAAACCTCTCCATCACTGATCCCACAGACTGCCCATCTGACTTCAAACTGCCATGCCAACATTGGGCACTCCTCCACCGTTTCCACACTGGCCAAGGCCTTTGTGCAGCAAATTGGCACAAGTAGGGCCTTGCATGTCACCCGGACTGCAGCTGTGGTGCACCCAAATCAGTGACTCACATCATTGAATACTGCCCCTGACAAAATTCAGTGGAGGGCTCAGAGGGCTCCATTTAGCCACTGTTTCACTTGCCTGAGACGAGGGAGGAATTTTCCAGATTTTGTTTTCCTTCAAGCCTAGATTTACTTTACATGGCTGCTGGAGCTTATGAAGTATCTGTAGTGATCTCTGTATGTAGTAATACATGATCAAGTAATGTTAAGCAAGTAAGGCAAATGATCACTAGATGGCCACACTACCAAGACCTATAAAACGATTTTCCTGCTTTCCTCAAGGAGTGTGTTAGGAGTGTGGATAGTACAGACGGGAAACAGCTAGAGAGAAGAAGTTAATAGATTTTAGTATATAGCATTATCTTATTTAACAGTTTAATCTATAGTTATTTGTTTGTTTATTAGTTCAGTATTGAAGTAAAAAGAACTCACTAGTTTATTTCATATCACTCATTAAATTATTTTGTCATCACTGGAAGACTACGTCTATATTTCAACAACTCGGCTAGACAAAAAGAGGAATATATATATTACAAAATCGTAATATAACAAGGTACCAGGTCAGAATGAGCTTTAAGAAAGACTAGTAAGTAAATTCAAACAAGGAAGATAAAGTTCCGATACCAACTATTCGACTGGCGAAGTCATCGCAGCAAAAAGAATCCTCGACAACGAATCGATTTCAATGGACCAAGTGCAGGTTCCCAGACACCTGAAGACAACCGATAATCATAATCTAAATTTTAAACTGTTTAAGCAACAATTCCAGCTTTATCTTGAAGCTAACGATTTAAATACTGCTTCAGAAGCTTGACAAATCTTTTGCTTCTGGCCCTAGCAGGACAGCAAGCTATTCAAATCTACAACTCATTTATTTTTGCTGCAGGCAAAGATAAAACGAAATTTGAACACATAATGGCTAAAAGAATGGAGAATCTGTTACTACCTACATTACTGATGTAAAACTTCTAGTACACTCCTGCAATTTTTTAATGCTGCATGATTCTAAGATTCGTGATCAGATAGTATTTGGAATAAGAGATGAAAGCTTAAGGCAAAATGATTTAACACTAAAAATAGCAATGGAAAATTGTTTATATCACGAACAATCAAAGAATCAGTATAATGAATACCTAGAGTATAAAAATCTGTGAAAATGGCACAAAGACTTACCACGAGGTAGAGGCAGTATCGCAGTCGATGAAGAAGCACATTTTGAATGGCATTCGTCTTGCATGAGAACAGTACACACATGCGCACATCCAGAAGACACAAACCAGCAAAATGCCGTTCTGCGCATGCGCGAGAATTGAAAAAAGAACGCACTCTGGATGAAGGTCGATTTGCGCATGCGCAATCAATGACTAGGCATTACGTCACGAGTGACATGACGTCAGAAGACTCAGAACATGCCCACTTAAAGGGAAACTGCCCGGAAATTCCAAATTACACTTTTAAAGCTACAAAACCCGGAATGTTTTCCTCGAAAGGCAGAACAATGCCTGAACTTCAACAAACAATTGAAAATAACTTTCACAGCACCATGGAACAAGCAATTTTCATCATCAAAAGTGAAGAGCACATTAACAAATCCAAAACTAAAGAAGATGATTTGTTAATTAAAGATAAAGACCACATTAACAAATCTGAAACCAAAGAAGATGATTTGTTTA
The DNA here is from genome assembly GCF_047496885.1 of Scyliorhinus torazame. Lineage (NCBI taxonomy): Eukaryota > Metazoa > Chordata > Chondrichthyes > Carcharhiniformes > Scyliorhinidae > Scyliorhinus > Scyliorhinus torazame. Next base: position 76,202,966 of record NC_092707.1, on the reverse strand, counting down.
TTGAAGAATACTACTCAGACATGGCTGCGTTATTCAGATATGATGATCAGATTAACCTTGGTCTCTCTCTCTCTCTCGGATTGGTGGTTCGACCCCTCATCCCTGACGGAAGTAACTAAACAGGTGACGGTGCTCGAATCTAAATTGTACTGTTAGTAGAGTACTTCGGGTCAGGGACCCCAATTGTGGTTAGCCTTAGGTCAGGGATCTCTTGTTATACAGGCTTAAGTTTGGGTCAGGGACCCTGCAATTTAATTTGGTACCAGGGATTTTTTTTTGATAATTTTTTATTGCCAGGGGCACATTTTATTGACATTATGGGACAGAGTTTAGACAAAACCGGGGGCAATTCCCCTCTATTTTTTATGTGTTCCGAAAACCCTTCTCAAGAACGTAATTTCCGGAGATTATCTGCAGCGCTGAACAATAAATTGGGTAACGATATTTGGCCACTAGGGGGCACTTGGAACTATGATAATTGCATTTCTGCTGAGAAAATTATTTGGCAGAGAAACGCCGGCTTCAAATGGAAATTTTTAATTTCAGAGTGGAAAAAACAGTCCACTAAACACCACGAACAATCACTATTAATGAGTTGGGGAGATAACGCCCGCAGAAAAGGGATTGATGATTGTGTGGATGGTAAAGCAAAAAATTGGGAGACTTTAAAATTGGAATGTGAACTTTGGGATAGAAAGCATAAACAACAAGGCAAAAATAAAAAAAACTCCAACCAATAGGCAGGGAGGGCTAGCCCATCAGATTAAACAAGAGGAGGATCCTCCCAGTTGCTCTGGCATGCCGATGTTTCCCTATTCAGGCGATGAGGAAGAGGATTTGACCCCTGGACCCCACCCTCATCCACCGTCCCAAGTACAGCCTACCCCTTATGGTCCCACTGCCAATAAAGCTCCTGCTAACGCATCCCCCGTAGCAACACGCACTCGGTCACACACGCAAGCCGTTATTATGGAACAACCCTTCACCTCGGTTAGTCAGGCTTTTCTTGATTTATCACTCCAACCTAAGGAGGAGGAAACTTTTCTGCCACCACCTCCCCCCCACAAATTATCCCATTAGGAGTGTTATTAACCCCCACGCTGGTGATAATGACGACCCATTCATTAAGATGTGGCAGGCTTTTAAACCTCATGAGCTATGTTTGATCATGGCCCAATGTCCCTCCTGCAAAGATGACCCAGGAGGGTTCACCGAGTTTTTGAGGAGAACTGCGACCATGTACGGTGCTACCGCACGTCATCAATATTCACTGATTTATTCATCCCTTCTCCCAGAATTAGGGGAAAGATGGAAAAATGAATTAGGACTTCATGGGGACACGTGGACGGCCTTCAGCGCCGCACACCAAATGGAGGACGATCAGCGTACTTTAATGTTCCCTGCACTGAGACAGCCTCTCCGTAAACCCGTTGACATCGCCAAACTCCTAGAATGTACCCCCGCTTCTAAGGAATATGGTCCAGAATTTTTTGACTGCTTTTGTGGCGTGTACACTCTTTACTCCGGGGACATTGCTTTCAATGCAGGCACACAGTCTCCCCAATTTAATGCACTATTAATGCAGGTTTTACCTGACCGCGTAGCATGCAGTATTAAAACTAATAACATGGACTGGTCTGACAATTCTAAACCTCAGATGAAACGTGCAGTGTCTTATTATTGGAGCAATGGCCGCAACCGTGAGACCTGTTTCAAAGACACTTCGCCCAAAATTAAATCCGAATTCATCCAACGTCCCTCTCAAAGAAGAGCTCCTAAAGATCAAAACTCTCCGACAGAGTCACGTTACTATCGCCCAGATTGCACGGACCCTCCTGAAGTTGGTTACCGCTCACAGGCTCCTTACCACTTCACTCCACACATGGAGGATTTAGTACCCTTTAGCTCCTCCGCGTCGTCCTCCTGCCAAATATAATGTCACTTGCTTCAACTGTCAACGTACAGGCCACTACGCTAGGGATTGTCCAGCACCCCGACGATAAGGTGGATTTCAGCCCCGTCGGCAGACACCCTTCACTACCTCTAACCCCTACTGACTAGCCAGATCAAACTTTCCGGTCCTCTCAACAGACCACTCTGACGAGCCCACCGCTATGATTTACATAGAGGGCGTGCCTATCCCCTTCCTGATTGACACCGGCACGACTCATTCTACGCTAGACTGGACATTAATTCAGAAACATGGCTTTCCCCTTTCTGATAAGCATGTGGAACTTGCTGGTTTCATGGGGCTCTCTGTTCAATTTGAGGGCCAGGAATGTTGCATCCCTTTCACGGTTACCCGCGTCCTCAGTGTCAACCTGGCCGGACATGATTTGCTGTGTCCCTTGCAGGTGGAAATTGTTTGCCTTGATTTAGGCATTACTATATCAGCTATCCCGCAGGCCCAGCTTCGAAATTTTCCCCTTTTCACTACTCCACAGTGGTGGTTGGTTGATTTTGATCCCTCACACTTTTCACCTCCCTTAGATATTCCCAATCCCCATGTCACTCTTTGCTACGATCATACAGGATGCTCGCCTGACTTGGAGAGCATTTACCAAGATGCCCTCGGTTCTCTACAATCCATTTCCTTTGTTGGCCTCACTAAGGGAAAAGACGAGTCTGCCTTGCTTGTCAATTTACCCCATGGCCTCAAGTCGGGACTTGTGTCACGCCACGTGACCTTTTCTGTCAACGAAGGCTACAGTGCCAAGTCCTTGGGATTTCTGACAGCTGCACTACGAGGACAAGCTGATCCTTTCTTTAATGGAGGTCAAACCCTACCCGCAGGCACTTCAGAATATTTTCAACGTCCGTTTGTCCTCATTGGCACACTGCACCACCATCGTTCAGTCCAATCTACGACTTCTGAACTACCCGCAGATTTATAGGCAGCCTCCAAACACGAAGTTGGTCTCGCTAATGTCCCTCCCGTTGTTATTAAAGTTAAACCTGACATGCCCTTGCCCTCGATTTCACAGTACCCTTTGCGCCCCGAGGCTGAAGGAGGAGTCTCGGTCATGATTCAATCGTTCCTTCAACAGGGAATTGTGGTACCATGACAATCGCCCTGCAACACCCTGATTCTTCCAGTTCCTAAGATAGGAGGACCATCCGAATGGCGTTTGGTCCAAGATCTCCAACGTATTAATCAGATAATGGAACCCTTACATCCTATTGTCCCAAACCCGGCGACAATCCTTAGTAATGTCCCACCGGAAGCGACTGTTTTCACCTTTGTTGATTTACAACAGGCCTTTTTTGCGCTACCCCTCGCCCCTGAATCACAGTACTTGTTTGCCTTTACATTTAAGGGCAACCAATACACTTGGACTAGGCTCCCACAGGGCTTCATTCGTTCTCCAACCCTTTTCTCACAAGCATTGCACTCCCAGTTAGCGACATTATCAACTCCTGGTAGCTCTACCATCATCCAATATGTTGATGACTTCTTGCTGACTCCTTGCCAGCCCTGACTTGATCGCTAACCAGCGTGACACCGTTTACCTGCTCACCCGTCTCCATTTATGGGGATATGTGATCCCGCCCGCTAAAGTTCATAAAGGCCAACGGCAGGTCAAATTTTTGGGTGTCCTAATAAGTGCTACGGATCGCTCCCTTACTCAGGAAATCATTACTCCGATACTGCAGACCCCATTTTCTACATCGCCCAAGCATGTGCGAGCCTTTTTAGGATTGGTGAACTTTTGCAGACAATGGATTCCGAATGTTACTGTTCATACGAAAGATTTAACTCCGTACTCCTCTCAAAATGCTCCTCTTAAGTTTGAACTTCCTGATTCAGCAAAACAATCTTTTGTTACTCTCAAAAACGCCCTGGCTACCGCCCCAGCACTAGGACAACCTATGTATGACAGACCCTTTCAGTTGTATGTTAATGTTCTTGATGAATGTGCCACTGGTGTTCTAACACAAGAACACGGTGACCGGCATCGCCCGGTCGCCTACTATTCTACGAAATTGGATCCTGTAGCTTGCGGTCTACCTCCCTGCACCCAAATTCTTACGGCTATCCATTTGTTAGCATAGGCAGCCTCTAATATGACCCTTCACCAGCCAGTACAAGTGCATACCTCGCACTCTATTGTGGTTCTCCTAACGTCTCAGCAAACCCAGCATCTGACTCAAGCCCGCTTGAGCCGCTATGAGGTTTCACTATTGCAAAACCCTTACCTCTCTTTTACTGTTCTACCGTAAATCCTGCTGTGTTCCTCGATCAGCCCCCCGATAACCTGGCGGACCCGCCACACGATTGTTTGCTTCGGAATCACTTCCTTACCGCGCCTCGCCCGGATTTAACGGATCAGCCTATTGATAATCCAGATCTAATTTTTTATGTTGATGCCAGTTCCTCCATTTCTCTCACTGGCATCCCACAGTCAGGATATGCCGTGGTAACCGACACTGACGTGCAGGAAGCAGCAGCCTTCGAGACCCCTGTCTCTGCACAAAAAGCCGAGCTATTTGCCCTCACTCGAGCATGTATTTTGGCCACAGATAAAAGTACTAATGTTTACACTGATTCTAGGGATGCCTTTGGCGTGACCCACGATTTTGGCCGCCTCTGGCAACAGCGAGGCTTTCTCACCTCTGCGGGAGCTCCCATTCAAAATGCTCTTTGGGTTAAAAATCTCCTTGATGCTATTCAGCTTCCCCATCAATTGGCAATTATTAAATGTGCTGCGCACACAAAGGGGGACACTCCTGTTCAATTAGGAAATGCCCGTGCTGATTCGGCTGCTAAGGCTGTGGCTATATCAGCCTCTCTGATTGTTCCCAGTGGGGCTATTCAGGCTCTAAACCAGGTACCTGCATTAGGAACAAAGGGCATGCCAGAGATAACTGAAGTTCAAAATTTACAGAGGGACGCCTCTGATTCCGAGCGCACACTATGGAAGTCAATGGGGTGTTCATACTCCTTGACATGAGACCTCTGGCTTACTCCCGTTGGTCAAGTTTGTATTCCGAATTATTTATTGCCGGTACTTATTGATTATTTGAATTCTTGTACCTATCTTGGCAAGGAGGGAATGGTACAGCTACTCCTGAAAACTTGGTGGCACCCAGATTTGAATACAGCAGCGCAAACGCAGCTGGATCGATGCGTCATTTGCATGAAACATAATAAGGGTAAAGGCATTAAATGCCCTCCAGGAGCTACTCCCTTGCCAGATGGCCCTTTTGCCTGTATACAGCTTGATTTTATCGAATTGCCAAAAGCACAGTGCTATAAATATTGTTTAGTAATAATCGATGTGTTTAGTAAATGGATTGAAGCCTTCCCCACCACTAATTGTACGGCACATACGGTGATGAAGTTGTTGTTAACGGAAGTCATTCCTCGTTTTGGGGTACCCAAAAAGGTGAGCTCAGACAATGGACCACATTTTGTAGCTCAGATCAAACCTGAATTGTGCGAAGCATTCGTAATTAAACAGCAACTGCACTGCGTGCGTCACCCGCAGGCAGCAGGAATTGTGGAAAGAGCCAACGGGACTTTAAAAGAAAAATTATCTAAATTAACTGAAGAAACTGGGTTAAATTGGCTAAAAGTATTACCCTTGGCACTGTTTCACATGCGAGTGACTCCCCATTCGCGGACCGGACTGTCAGCTGCAGAGATAGTCTATGGTCGGCCAATGAGGACTCCCTGGGATGCCCATGAAAAACCCCGAGAGGGAGTAGACCTCCATGTGATGGGGGAACAAATGCAGAACTATTTGAAGCAATTAACGCTTTCTCTGAAGTTTCTCCACTCATGGGTAAAACAGGCACATCTCCCAGTAACGGAAGGGACAGCCGTCCCTCGATATCCAGTGATCAAACCCGGAGACCACGTGTTGGTGAAAATCTGGGACAGAAAGAAACTAGGACAACGCTGGAGCGGACCCTTCCTCGTACTGCTGACTACACCAACTTCCGTCAAGCTTGAAGGACGTTCAAGTTGGATACATGTATCCGATTGCAAGAAGATAGTCCCCAACCCAGACGAGAACACAGGATGAAGATCTTCATTATAATTTTTGGACTCTCTGGACTATTTAGCCTTAATGGCCACTCGGTAGTTAAAAAAAACGACCTAAACGAGACCTGCCTTCCAATACCTATTTATATATGTCATATCTTTATGCCGAAAAATTTAATGTAAGCAAGTGTTGGGTTTGTACCCACATCCCCATCCATTTGAGGGAAGGAATACCTCTCCAATCCCTCCCCTTTCATATCGCAGAGACGGCTGAATGGTAAAGTCAATATTTTCCCGCTTCTGTAGTAGAAAGATTCAACACACTCGTTAAGACAAAATAACAAAGCTTCATTTTCGAAAAGACTGCATGCAGTACTGGCTGAAACTTGAAGTCCAAGAGCAGTCAACAAAACTGCCGAGTCTTTCGCAAGTTCCGCGCTTTCGCAGAGAATTAGCTCAATATTTATACATTATCATTATCAAGATTGCGTGACAACAGTATAGTCAGGAATTTGATCGGAAGCATAGAACAGACCTTTTTTAGTCACATCACGTATACCATTATCTTGTCCTTGGAGGGAACATGGAATAGAATTATTTCTTCCTGAACTTATCTTGTTTAATTCCTACGGCCCTGGGTTATGACGAGTTAGTTTGATCAGGAGTTGCCGAGGTCCGGTGTTTCGGAATGGCTCGACCTTCGCTGATCTTTTCAGACTTTAAGTTATGCAGAGTTGGCCTTATCAGTCTTACAGTCTGAAATGGTTAGGGCAGCATTTCTTACAGGGGTCTGGTGAACTGTGAGCATTCTTTACATGGGCCTTGTGAGCTGGAATGAGTACTTCAGCCTTTCTTACATTGTATCAAACATTTTGACCAGTCTTCCCATTGACCAGTTTTCCCATCATGCCATTACTTAATTCGTACCATATCACATCAGCAACATGGTTGAAAAGCTCAATACGACTCTATTCGTGGTAGATGAATCCAATACCATGATGGAATGGCAGATCGTTGATGCATTGGATGACAACAACCTGTCGAATAGCCAAGAAGAAAACAACGCCACAGAGAGCACAGAATGACTCCATAGAGAGAGCGCTGAAAGACTCCACAGAGAGAGCGATGGAAGTCTCCACAGAGAGATCATTGACAGACTCCAGAATGGAAGCAATTCAATAGTCCAGAGCGACAACCATGCATGGTTTAAGACTATGAATATCCAAATTATGAGAGCAACTAGAACATAAAACATACAGTGCAGAAGGAGGCCATTCGAGACAGCACCAACCCACTTAAGCCCTCACTTCCACCCTATCCCCGTAACCCAATAACCCTTCCTAACCTTTCTTTTGGACACTAAGGGCAATTTATCATGGCCAATCCACCTAACCTGCACGTCTTTGGACTGTGGGAGGAAACCGGAGCACCCGGAGGAAAACCACGCAGACACGGGGAGAACGTGCAGACTCCCCACAGATAGTAACCCAGCGGGGGATTGAACCTGTGACTCTGGCGCTGTGAAGTCACAGTGCTATCCACTTCTGCTACCGTGCTGCCCATAAAGACTATGAAAGTCTACCCAGTTAATTTAATCAACAAAAAGATTATGAAGGTCTAGCCACCCTATTTGCACAGCAAGAAGACAATGAGTGTCTAATCACTGTATGTGAGAATAGCGCCAATGTGATCACAATCAGCACACAACATGTGCAACACCACAGCGAGACTGACAGATCTCAGCTCGACTGTGCAAAGAACATAGCAATCAAAGTAAGACTATAAGTGAGATCACATCCATTGAAACCACATCTATCACAACCAACCTACAAGAAAATGAAATCTTGAAGATGGTGACTCCAGAAGAGGAGCACCAAGAAATCAAAGATGATTCACATGAACCTGAAATGACTCCAGAAGAGGAGAACCGAGGAATCAAAGAGGAATCAAATCAACAAGAAATGACTCATGTCACCAAGATCAATGCAACATCAGATCATTCACGCAAATTTCAAATCAAAAAGCTCAATGAAACATCAGACACCACAAAGGACACTGATACCGAGAAGTTTGAGAATGACTCAAATTATCCACAAGGAACAGTTATTGAGCACAACAACATCAACAACAACAAAATCAATAACAACAGAAACAACAACTTGGACAACATGGTATTACTCTGCACATAAAGGACAATGTTACAGCACAGTCCAAAACAATGCCAGGAGGAGACACATAACATGGACATTGTTCAGACAAACCAACTGTCACGCCAACAAATTTCATGAATTCATTTTTGCTACAAGGCAAAGAAGCAAAACAGTTTTCAAGGCAAATGATATACGGAATCGATACCACAAGCACAAGAAAAAGTCAAGGTCAAACAAGAAAAGTGATTTGACCATTTAAACACCTCATGGTGACTTGTTGGTACTTAAACAACAACTAACATAGGCTCCAAGCTTGAACACTTTTTCGAGATGACAAAGCCCACGAAAACTGAACAGACTCAAACTATGAACTTTAAAGTGATTCAAGTATTTGCTGTACTATGTGTAAACCATTGCATTTCTAGTGTAAACCACTGCATTTCTAATGTACAATTTTCTTTTGTGAACACAAGAAAAATGTAAAAATAAAAGGGGGATGTAGTCATCTCTGTATGTAGTAATACATGATCAAGTAATGTTAAGCAGGGCAGCATGGTGGCACAGTGTTAGCATTGCTGCCTACTGCGCTGAGGACCCGGGTTCGAATCCTGGCCCTGGGTCACTGTCTGTGTGGAGTTTGCATGTTCTCCCCATGTCTGCGTGGGTTTCACCCCCACAACTCAAAAAACAAAATGTGCAAGTTAGGTGGATTGACCATGCTAAATTGCTCCTTAATTGGAAAAAATAATTGGCTACTCTAAATTTATTTTTTTTTAATTAAAAAAAGTAATGTTAAGCAAGTTCAGGCAAATAATCACTAGATGGCCACACTACCAAGACCTATAAAAAGGTTTTCCCGCTCTTTCCTCAAGAAGTGTGTGTTAGGAGTGTGGAGAGTACAAAAGGGAAACGGCTAGAGAGAAGTTAATAAGATCTTAGTCTTATTTTCTTTTCTTATTTAATAGTTTAATCCACACCTATTTGTTTGTTTACTAGTTCAGTATTGAAGTAAAATGAACTCACTAATTTATTTCATATTACTTATTAAATTATTTTGTCATCACTGGAAGACTACGTCTATATTTCAACAACTTGGCTCGACAAAAAGAGCAATATGTATATTACAAAATCGTTATATAACAGTATCTCACCATGGTGCTCCAGGCATTAAGAACGCAGCAAAAGCTAGATGGACTAACTGTTTTCTTCCTGCCCATCAATTTTCACAACTTTGCAACAGAAATAGATTTGGTCTAAAAAAAGAGCATTGAATCTGCCATAAACTGTTCTACACAACTGAAAACCAAGTTCACCTCCTCCTCCATTTCTTTTACACGCACCATTACGTCCTCTAATCAGAGAAGCAATACGGCTCGCAAAGTTTTCGACATTTGGAGAAAGCTAAACCAATAACCTCTCAGCATTATTAAGGCCAGGTTGGGTTAGAGGATGGAGGAATAACTGGACCAGAGTGGGGGATTGAAAGTGGGAGTTGTGTGAAGTGTGGTTCAGAATAGTGCCAATAGCGATTCCTGTTGCAGCTGAGATAGACTTGGGTGACCCACCGTTGAAGAGGGCGGAAAGGAGCTTTCGGTACTTAGGGATCCAAGTAGCTGGGAGTTGAGGGGCCCTACACAAGCTCAATTTGACACGGTTGGTGGAGCAGATGTAGGAGGATTTCAAAAGATGGGATGTGCTGCCACTCTCGTTAGCGGGCAGGGTGTAGTCGGTTAAAATGATGGTCCTCCCGAGGTTTCTCTTTGTGTTCCAGTGCCTTCCCATTATGATTCCCAAGGCCTTTTTCAAATGGGTAGGTAGGAGCATCATGGGTTTCGTGTGGGTAAATAAGACCCCGAGGGTAAAGAGGGTGTTTCTGGAACTAAGTAGGGACAGGGAGGGCGATTTGGGAGAACCATCGGTTCGTCCCGGGAAGGATGGATGGGGGGTTTCGGAGCTGGCATCGGGCAGGGATTAGAAGAATGGGGGACCTGTTTATAGATGGGACGTTTGCGAGCCTAGGGGCGCTGGAGGAGAAGTTTGGGTTACCCCCGGGAAATGCTTTCACGTATATGCAAGTGAGGGCGTTTGTGAGGCGGCAGGTGAGGGAATTCCCGCTGCTCCCGGCACAGGGGATTCAGGACAGGGTGATTTTGGGTGTATGGGTTGGAGAAGGCAAGGTTTTGGCGATCTACCAGGAGCTGAAAGAGGAGGAGGCGGCCTCGGTAGAGGAGTTAAAGGGCAAGTGGGAGGAGGAGCTTGGGGAGGAGATAGATGAGAGTCTGTGGGCTGATGCCCTGAGTAGGGTTAATTCTTCCTCCTCTTGCGCCAGGCTCAGCCTAATACAATTCAAGGTTACTCACAGAGCGCATATGACAGGGGCGAGGTTGAGTAGGTTCTTTAGGGTGGAGGACAGATGTGGGAGGTGCTCGGGAAGCCCGGCGAATCACGTCCACATGTCCTGGTCGTGCCCGGCACTGGATGGGTTTTGGAGGGGTTTCGCGAGGACTATGACCAAGGTGGTGAAAGTCCAGGTCAAGCCGAGCTGGGGGTTGGCACTATTTGGTGTAACGGACGAGCCGGGAGTGCAGGAGGCGAAAGAGGCCGGTATCTTGGCCTTTGCGTCCCTGGTAGCCCGGCGGAGGATCTTGCTATTATGGAAGGACGCAAAGCCCCCCAGGGTGGAAGCCTGGATAAATGATATGGCAGGGTTCATTAAGCTGGAGAGGATAAAGTTTGCCTTACGAGGGTCTATGCAGGGGTTCTTCAGGCGGTGGCAACCGTTCCTAGACTATCTCGCGGAGCGTTAGGAGGAGGTCAGCAGCAGCAGCAACCCAAGGGAGGGGGGGGTGGGTGGGAGGGGCTTCCCTATGGGTACCTTTGAATGTCATATGGGGGGGTTACTGTATATGGGGGAAACCCAATGTATAAGTTTTGTATAGTTTTTGACTGTTGTGTTTGTGTTTCTTTTTGTTATGGGGGGGGCGGGTTTGTTAAAAATTCTGTTGGAAAATTTGAATAAACATATTTTTTTTAAAAAAGAGATAGACTTGGGGCCTGCTTCCTCACCCTGCCTCATAGAAAAAGTACGGCATATGACCATGGTTCACTGACTCTCGAATAATTGAGTATGCTAACCAGAGGAAAAGAATAGATTTGTTCTATTCTTGTTATCCCTGCAACAATTTCTACTTTGTAATGAATCAATTATAAGCAGATCCAAAGAAAGCCAGTATTCTGTGGGAGTTTTGAAATTATGCACATGATTGGTAAGTATCCATTTAGTCACTCTATTTTTGTGAGCTTGTGTAATAGGACCCATGATATGCCAGTGTTCAGAGAGTACAAATTCCCAATCCATCACTGCATTCCAGTTCCCTTCTAGCATGGGTCTTTGGTCTGCAACATGACAACAACCCGCACATCCTAAAACATTTTTTTTCCAAAACTACTTACAAAATCAAATCTCATTCCCCACAGCAGAATCATCATGGGAAAAAGACAACAAGCCTTCGTGCTAGTGCTTTTACAGACACTCACATCTGCTAATGCAGAAGCTGTATCAATTTAAATACAAAGACAAACAAGAGCTTTTATTATTCATTTGTAAGAATTTGCCAGACAAAGTGCTCTAGAATTAATCAATCTAAAGTTCATAAAGTAATTTGACAATTAATCAATTATTCTGCAAGCTGCTACTCAGACACAAGTATCCTTTTCTTGGCAAGCACCCTATACCCCACAATCTGACACCTACTGTGGGACTGGGCTGCCAACTGCACCCACAATTTACAGCTAAAAGTCTGCTCCTCAGAAGCAAAGAAAAATCCATTAAACTTTGGCCTTGTGCCACAACTCTACAATATTTGTGCTTCTATTACCATTTCCCCACTGTTTATGGATTATCATTTTGAGCAGCTTAGCCAAAGGACTGTCTGAGGAAATCTCTAAAGCACCTGAAACAAGGACCTTTCGGAGCCTTTAATCAACTAAATGGAATCTGAAATCTGCTCATTGGAGTGTTTTTCACAGGATTGCTACTGGAGCCTTCTCTGTACATATATTCCCTCATTCTCATCACACAGGCATGTTGGTTTTTATATGATCGCGTTCAGTCTTTAATTTTAAAGCAAGTCTTTTCTTGCCAAATATATTTTGTGAGCAAAAAAAAAATCTTTTAACAGTTCTCATTGGAATACTAAAAGCATCAACCAAATGCTATTCATTTACTTAGTGAATAAACCAACTCGAGTCACTATCCATCAAAGATTTCAAATTGGAAAGTTATTTTTTTTTTTAAAAAGGTAAAGCATACTAAAGTATTTCTTTCAAAACAGTGTAAAGCAATCTGAATTTTCCTATCAAAATATAATTAATGACCAGATAGTAGACAACCTCCATTTTTACTGGTGCACACAGATATAATTTGTATTCTTCACTTGCGGCAAATGACAGCCATGACACCACCATTTTGCATTTGACATGAGTCTCATATGTTGGCCACAAACGTCAACTTTCAATTTATTTGTACTCATATTATTTTACTTTTTTTTTTGAAAATCTTTTTATTGGCTTTTCTCATATTTAGAAACAGTTGTTACTTATATACATTACATTTTTCTTGCCTGCGCCAATTTGCTTTATTTTACAGAGATGTTTGTTTTGTCCTTCATTTGACGAATTGTACATACATTTTTCTGGCCTCTGGATCGGTCTATGATATCCGCCCCCGTCCTCCTCATTCTCCCCCCCCCCCCCCCCCCCCCCCCATTGGTCTCAGCACTCTTCATCTTCTCTTGTGGTTTCCCAGCCCCCCCATGCGCAGTCCTTTGGTTCTTCATCTTTTTTTTTTTCCCTGGCTTACCCCTCGTTGCTGGCCTCGAGCAGGTTTTGGAACAGACCGATGAACTGCCCCCAAGTATCCAGGAAGCCTTCCTCTGACTCTCGGATGATGTACTTAATCCTCTCCAGGTGGAAAAATTCCGAGAGGTCAGCGAGCCAGTCTGCAGCTTTGGGTGGTGCTGCCGATCGCCAGCCGAGCAGGATTCTCCGGCGTGCGATTAGGAAAGCGAAAGCAAGAGCGTTGGCCCCCTTCCCCATGTGTAGCTCAGGCTGCTCTGATACCCCGAAGATTGCCACTATTGGGCATAGCTTCACCCTCACCCCCACAACTTTGGACATTGCCTCGGAGAGGGCTGTCCAGAACCCAGCCAGCTTGGGGCAAGCCCAAAACATGTGGGTGTGGTTGGCCGGGCCCCTCTGGTTCACATTTGTCCTCCACCTCCGGGAAGAACCTGCTCATTTGGGTTCTGGTCAGGTGCGTTCTGTGCACCACTTTGACCTGCATTAGGCTTAGCCTTGCGCAGGAGGAGGTGGAGCTCACCCTGCTCAGTGCTTCGCTCCGGAGACCCCATCCTACCTCTGTCCCCAGTTTGTCCTCCCATTTTTGTCTGGTCCCGTCCAGTGGTGTTTGGGCTCTGTCCATAGATGTCCATATATTCTCCCACATAGCCCCCACTTCTTGCTGCTTGTGCCTATCAGGTCCTCTAGTAGTGTGCTTTCTGGGGCCCCGGGGTACCCTACTGCCTCTTTGCGGAGGAAGTGCTTTATTTGGAGGTGTCTCAATTCCTGTCCTCTTGCTAGTTCCCACTTCCTCGTCAGTTCGTCCAGTGTCACCAGTCTGCGCCCTACGTTGAAGTCCCCGACCGTCAGCGTGCCCCCGTCGTGCCTCCATCTTTTGAAGGTGGTACCTAGCATGGCTGGGGGGAATCTGTGATTGCCGCAGATGGGGGCCATAAGGGACATTTTGGTTATCCCGAAGTGTTGTCTAAATTGGGTCCACATTCTCATCGTGGCCACTACCACTGGGCTCGTTGTGTACCTTGTTGAGGAGGATGGGAGTGCTGCTATGGCCAGGGCCCGGAGGGTTGTTCCTTTACAGGATGCCTCCTCCATTTGTACCCAATCTGTGTCGGGTTCTTGTACCCATCCCCTCACTTTTTCTGCCGTTGTTGCCCAGTGGTGGTATTGTAGGTTCGGTAGAGCCAGGCCCCCTCTGACTTTCCCTCTTTGCAGTGTCGGCTTGGGAATTCTCGGGTTCTTGCCCCCCCACACAAACGCCATGATTAGCCTGTCTATGTTTTGGAAAAAGGCCTTGGGGATGAAGATCGGGATGGATCTAAACAAGAAGAGGAACCTTGGCAGTAGAGGAACCTTGGCAGTACGCTCATCTTGATCGTCTGCACTCTTCCTGCCAGGGAGAGTGGGAGTGAGCCCCACCGTTGTAGGTCTTTTCTTACTTCATCCATCAGGCTGGTCAGGTTCCACTTGTGGATCTATGTCCAGTCTCTGGCTATCTGGATCACCAGGTAGCGGAATCTGTTCTGGGCAGTTTTGAACGGGAGCCCCTTCAGCTCAGTCCGCCCACATTTTGGATTCACTGGGAATGTCTCGCTTTTGCCCAGGTTAAGTTTGTAGCCTGAGAAGGTTCCAAACTCTTTCAGCATTTGCAGTATTGCCTTCAGTCCCTCCTGTGGCTTCGAGACATAGAGGAGCAGGTCATCTGCATAGAGTGAGACTCTGTGCTCTCTGTCTCCTCTCCGGATTCCCTTCCAGCTTTTTGCGTCCTGCAGGGCTATCGCCAGGGGTTCGATCGCTAGCGCGAACAAGAGTGGGGACAGGGGGCAGCCCTATCTTGTTCCTCTCTGTAGCTGGAAGTATTCAGAGCTGGTGGTATTAGTTCGGACACTCGCTTTGGGAGCCTTCTACAGGAGCCTCACTCAGGCGGTGAATCCCGCTCCTAGCCCAAATCGTTCCAGTACCTCGAGGAGGTAGCTCCATTCGACTCTGTCAAAGGCCTATTCTACGTCCAGGGAGACGATCACCTCTGGTGTTCTCTCCCTGGGTGGGGGGGGGGGGGGTCATTATCACATTCAGCAGCAGCCTGATGTCCGCTGTGAAATGCCTACCCTTGACAAAGCCCAGGACTGGTGCAAATGTTTTGTAGAAGTCCGCCGGGAACCCATCGGGTCCCGGTGCCTTCCCCGCCAGCATGGAGCTGATGCTCTCCATGATTTCTCCCAGGTCTATTGGTGCTTCCAGCTCCCCCCGTCTGTCTTTCCCCACCACTGGTAGTTCCAATCTGTCTAGGAACTGTTTCATCCCCGCGTCCCCGTTGGGGGGCTCGGACGTGTACAGTCTACCGGTAGAAGCTCTCGAATGCCTGATTGAGCTCCTTTGGCTCAGTTACCAGTCTGCCTTTGCTATCCTTAACCTGCGCTATTTCCCTCGTGGCTGCCTGCTTTCTCAGCTGGTGAGCCAATAGGCGGCCAGCCTTGTCTCAGTGTTCGTAGAAGGTCCCCCGTGTCTGGTGGAGTTGGTACACTGCTTTCCTAGTGGATAGCAGGTTAAAGTCGATTTGCAGCTTTTCCTCTCCGCCAGCAGCTTTAGTCATAGGTTATCATAGATTATCATAGAATTTACAGTGCAGAAGGAGGTCATTCGGCCCATCGAGTCTGCACCGGCTCTTGGAAAGAGCACCCCAACCAAGGTCAACACCTCCACCCTATCCCCGCAACCCAGCAACCCCACCCCACCCAACACTAAGGGCAATTTTGGACACTAAGGGCAATTTATCATGGCCAATCCACCTAACCTGCACATCTTTGGACTGTGGGAGGAAACCGGAGCACCCGGAGAAAACCCACGCACACACGGGGAGGACGTGCAGACTCCGCACAGACAGCGACCCAAGCCGGAATCAAACCTGGGACCCTGGAGCTGTGAAGCAATTGTGCTATCCACAATGCTACCGTGCTGTCCTAAGGTCGGGGCCTCGGAGTACTTTCTATCGACTGACAGAATGGAGTCCACTAGCTGTTGCCTGGCCACCCTCTCTTCCCTATCTCTACTTGCCCTGTAGACTATGATCGCTCCTCTGATCATGGCCTTCAGTGCCTCCCAAAACGTGGAGGGTGAGACCGCCCCATTTTGGTTGTTCCTAATGTAATCGCCTATGGCCTGCGATATTTTTTGTCAGAAAGCCTCGTCGGCCAGGAGATCCGTGTCCAGCCTCCATGTGGGGTGCTGGGCCCAGCCTCTCTCCAAATTCACATCCATATAGTGTGGAGCGAGGTTGGAGATAACGATCGCGGGGTAGTCCATTCCCGTGATCCCTGGAAGCACCGATTTCCCCACTGCAAAGAAGTCGATATGGGTGTATACCTTGTGCACCTGCGAAAAGAACGAGAACTCCTTTTCTCCCCGGAGCAGGAACCTCCATGGGTCCACCGCTCCCATCTATTCCATGAATGCCCCTAGCTCCCTAGCCATGCCAGATGTTTTTCCCGTTCTGGTGTTTGAACGGTCGGTCAGTGGGTCCAGCACGCAGTTAAAGTCGACCCCCATAATCAGTCGGTGTGTGTCAAGGTCGGGGATTTCCGCCACGGTCTTCTTTATGAATTCTGAGTCATCCCAGTTGGGAGCATACACACTTACCAGTACGACAGGTGCCCCTTCCAGGACACCGCTGACCATGACGTACCTTCCCCCTGGGTCCGTAACTGTCTTGGTTCCTGTAAACCTCGTCCTTTTGCTAAATTAATATTGCTAGCCCCTTAGCCCTCGTCCCGTAGCATGAGTGGTACGCCTGTCCCACCCTGCCCTTCCTTACCAGCAGTCAGTCCTTCTCCCTCAGGTGCGTTTCTTGTAGGTAAAATATGTCTGCTTTTAGGCTTCTTAGGTGGGCGAACACTCTGGATCTTTTCACTGGGCCGTTGAGTCCCCTTACATTCCAGGTAACAATCCTGGTGGGGGGTTTCTGACCCCGGTCCTGTGGGATCACCCATACTTACCTGGTGGACGCACCCCTGCACTCCGGGGTTTTCCTTTGGTAGGGGCCGTCGAAAATGGCCAGGGTCACCGCTCTCACCATGGGATTGGGCCCCAGCGCTCAAGTGTTTCCCTTTGCCCAGGAGGCACCCAATGCGGCCACCAGCTGTGTGTATGCCACACGGGTGCACCCCTGCGCTCCGGGGTCTCGCTCTGCCCTGATGCCCTCTCGAGTGGCTGTTTGCGGCGCCCTCTTGGTTCCTCGCCCTGCTCCATGCCCGCCGAGGCCTATGTCTGTAATGCTTCACTATCTCACCCTTCTCTTTGCTTTTCTTTTGTTCTGCGTTCTCCCCCAGACTCCTCTCCCCCTCCCTGGCCCCTGCACCTTTGTCCCTCCCCTTCTGCCCCCCCCCTCTCCTCCTTGTGCCAGGTGCTCCCCCTCCCCTGAGAGGGGCGCCACGGCCCTCCTTCCTTCCTGCCCTCCCGTGCTGGCTCTCCTCCCAGTATTCGCCCAGTTCTGGCCCTGTTTAACCTTTCTCCTGCTGGCCCTTGTCTTGCCCTCTTGTTTGCTTTCCTTTCTCATTTCCCTCGCTCCACTTCCCCCCATTGCATTGAGAGAGGAGACAAGCTCTGAGACAAGACAGCACAGTCCCGCGCAAGGCATAACACACATGTGCACAGTTCATGAGTCCATTGTCCTTGTTTGCGGTCTGTCCTCCGCTCTTTGTTCTGGTTTTCCCTTCCTTTTCCGTTCCCATGTCTTTCATGGCGGTTGCGTGTGCTCCTCCCCCAGTTTGTTCGCTCTAACGAACTCATCAGCCGCCGCTGGGTTGTTAAAAATACAGCTCTTTCCCCTCAAATGTTACCCAGAGTTTGGCCGGGAATAACATCCCAAATTTTACCTTGCTTTTGTGCAGTGCTGATTTCGCCTTGTTGAATTCAGCCTTTTTTTTGGCCAGGTCCGCCCCAATGTCCTGATACACCCTTATGGTCTTCCCTTCCCACATGCTCTGTTTTGTTTGCCGGACCCACTTTAGGATTCTCTCCCAGTCTTGGAACCGGTGCAGCTTCGCAATAATTTCTCTGGGCTGGTCCCAGCTTTGGGCTTGGGTTGGAGCGACTTGTGCGCCCTGTCTATTTCCAGTGGGTTTGGGAATACCTCCTTTCCCACTAGCTTGCCCATCATTTGGGTGATGTAGCCTGTTGGGTCTCTGCCCTCTATCCCCTCTGGCAGACCCACTATTTTAATGTTCTGCCGTTTGGACCTATGTTCCTGGTCCTCCACTTTCCCTCTTAGGCTCCCCCGGGCCATTCCTAACCTTTTGACCTCGGCTTCTAGGGTTATCACCCTGTCACTCTGGTCCGAGGCGGCCCTCTCCAACTCCAGAATCGTTTTTTTCTGCTCCTTCACTTCCCTTTCCAGGCCTTTGATGGTCTGCTGCATTTTGTGCTTCATCATTGCTTGGAGCTCTGACCAGAGCGCCTCCTTTATGCTGTTTGCTGCGTCCTGCTCACGCTCCGCTGCTTGGTCCAACATCGTTTTCCCTTTCAGGCTCCGTCTCGTCTTGTGGGGCCATCTGCCTGCATGTCCGCCGCTCATGCGCCTTACAC
The DNA here is from genome assembly GCF_047496885.1 of Scyliorhinus torazame. Taxonomy (NCBI): domain Eukaryota; kingdom Metazoa; phylum Chordata; class Chondrichthyes; order Carcharhiniformes; family Scyliorhinidae; genus Scyliorhinus; species Scyliorhinus torazame. The sequence goes on along the minus strand of NC_092707.1, from coordinate 76,184,390 downwards.
TCGCTGCTGCTGCTGGCGTCTTGCTGTCCCTTCACCTTGGTATTTTTCTTTCCTCCAGCCACCTGTCTGTCTCTCTTTCTTTACCCGCTGCTGTTCCTTGCCCTGGGGGGGGGGGGTTGTGGTTGGTTCCCTTCCTCCCTTTCCTTGTTTCTTTATTTATTTATTTACTTTTATTTTTCCTCCTTCTCACTGGGTCAGGAGGGTTCTGGAGAGGACTTTCCTGGTGCAGACGGGAGTCCCTCTCTGTCTCGTCGCTCACCACGTGGTCCTACTCATATTATTTTATGTAAACACATAGCTCCATAAATAAAAGTGAAAAATGTCACCGTTTCAGTTGCAAAGTATCATAGACCTCGGGGCATCCCAAAACACTTCACAGCCAATGAAGTTGTTTCTGAAATTTTGTCACTGTTGTAATACAGGAAATGTGGCAGAAAAACTTGCACTCAAGCTCCTGCAAATAATAATTCAATGACCAGAGTTTGCTTTTATGGATGTTTATTGAGGGATATAAATGGACCCGAAACCAAGGATAATTCCACTCTCCATCAAAATGGTCTGATCGGATCTTTTAGGTCCACTTGAAAAGGATAGCTAGGGATCTCGCTTTACCGGCTCGTAGGAAACAAGAATGGAGCATCTGTCTTGACTTTCTGCTCAAATCTCTGGAGTTGGACATAAACCCATAACCTACTGACTCAGATGAGAGCGCTACACTGAGCCAACATTGACACAAAAGATAAAATCCAGTGGACTGTGATGCAACGGAAAAACAACTGGTGCTCACTGTACTAGACAGCAATATTCGGACCCAGGGCCCTGTCTGGTGCACTTGCAAATTTTTCTGAGCATATTGCTTGCTGTGCTTCTTGCTCAATGGAGCAGATTGGTGTATTAAAAAAAGTAGAAACCGCAATCATCAAGCAAGGCATTTTGATTCCTACCTAATTTGGGCAGTGCCAGCATTTATTATCCATCCCAAATTGCCCTCGAGATGCTGGTAGCAAGCTGCATTCTTGAACAACTGCTGTTCGTATAGTGAAGGTTCTCCCATTGTGCTGTTGGGCAGGGAATCCAGAATTTTTACCAAGCAACGAGGAGCGAACAGCAATCTATTTACAAGTCAGGATGGCAAGCGACTTGAAGGAGCATGTGGTTGTGTTCCCATGTACCTGCTGTCCTTGTTGTTTCAAGTGGTAGCAGTCACGGGTTTGGGAGTTACTACTAAGAAGCTTTGGCAAGTTGCTGCAGTGTTTTTGCTACACTCTCCAAATGCCTGTCAAACATTATAGTCTAATGCCACCAGATGCCTTCAGCCTTCCCAGTTGCCATCTCAGGCTAAGTCTGGAAGAGAATGTCCTTGGCATATTCATCAACTTGTAATTGCAATGACTTCCCTATATTTGCTATATTAACAAGAGTGCTGCTTTCTTTTCCTCGGTGTTCCAGACAGGCGAAGTGAGGGTATCAAGTTGACCGAAATGGCTTACAGCCATGGAGGATAAAGTTAAGGCCATCAATGAGGCACCGACCCTGTGAAATACGACAGAACCAAATTCTTTCCTATGCCTCATAAACTACTATGGGAAATTTATCCAAAACTTAGTCACTTTACTGTCACCCCTGCACACACTGTTAAAAAAGTGGTTGGGGCAAACGCCGCAGAATGAAGCCTTCACGAAGGTGAAACAGTAGTTACTATCATCAAACATCCTGGCACATTACGACCCCAGGAGAGAACTGGTTTTAACATGTGATTCCTCTCCATATGGAGTAGAGGCAGTCCTTTTCCATCGATGGGTCAGAGAGAACTATAGCATATGCATCCAGAACCTTGCTGGACGAGGGAATATGCTATTTTCAGATAGAAAAGGAAGGATTGGCTGTTATCTTTGGGGTGAAGAAATTCCACCCATATGGCTAAAGCTGACATTTCACAATTGTAACAGACCATAAACCCCTGCTTTGCCTTTCCAAATAGGATAAAACAATCCCCCCCATCACCTCGGCTTGGATCCAACATTGGCCATTATTGTTAGCGGCCCACGAAAACCCTCTTGAGCACCGGCAGTAACACACATTGCCAATGCAGATGCCTCAAAGCGACTCCCGCAGATGCCCTGAGTTGCCTCCCGCTGTCCACAAACTTGGTCGCTCTGCCGGCATTGGAAGAAGCCATGGTGACCTTGAACTTCCTGGATATCTTGCCAGTACCCGCGAAACTGATTCAAGCGTGGACCCAGAAGGACACCACACTGGTAAAATTATGCCACATGATCCTCAGTAATGGAATCAGAGAACACCCCACAATGACATGAAGCCCTTCCTCAATAAATTCTAAGAGTTGAGTATAGAGTAGGGAGATCTAATAGAAACTTACAAGATAATGAATGGCTTAGATAGTGTGGACGTAGGGAAGTTGTTTCCATTAGCAGGGGAGACTAGGACGCGGGGGCACAGCCTTAGAATAAAAGGGAGTCACTTTAGAACAGAGATGAGGAGAAATTTCTTCAGCCAGAGAGTGGTGGATCTGTGGAATTCATTGCCACAGAGGGCAGTGGAGGCCGGAACGTTGAGTGTCTTTAAGACAGAAGTTGATAAATTCTTGATTTCTCGAGGAATTAAGGGCTATGGATAGAAAGCGGGTAAATGGAATTGAAATCAGCCATGATTGAATGGTGGAGTGGACTCGATGGGCCGAATGGCCTTACTTCCACTCTTTTGTCTTATGGTCTGATAGAAGATGGCATCATCGTGTGGGGACCCTGAATAGTCATCCCATATCTAGATCGGTGCCCAATTCTGATGGAATTACACAATGGACACCCCGGGGTATCCAAGATGAAAATTATCGCTGCGAGCTACGTCTGGTGGCCCGGGCTCAATTTACACATCTGGTGAAGCAGTGCTCCTTGTGCCAGGTGAACCAGAAGCTCCCACCTTCAGCCTCTTTGCACCCATGAAATGGCCAGGAGGACCATGGGTATAGGTGCTCGTGGACTTTGTTGGCCTGTTCCTGGGATCGATGTTCCTTATTAGGGTGGAAGCCCACTCGAAATGGTTAGCAGTAAGTCATATGTCCTTCATGACTTCTTATGCAACAACAGAAAAACTCCAGCAAAGTTTCAGTACCAACAGTATACCACAAGTCCTCATATGCGATAATGGTACTTCCTTTATCAGTGGGGAATTTCAGGCATTAAACACATCTGCCCAGCACAGTACATCCATCATCTAATGGCCTGGCTCAATGGGCAGTTCAAACATTCAAATCGAAATGCAGAAATAGCCTGCTGGTTCCCTAGATACAAAATTGGCCCGGTTCCTCATTGACGAGAGAACCAGGCTGCACACGACAAAGTGAATTGCAACAGCGGAATTGTTAACCGAACGGCTCAACCTGCTGTTTTCAAACTTGGGTGGAAGGTGGAGTCAAGACAGGAGACCCAAATAAATTGAATTATGACACCAGAAGACCCGGAAGGACTTTCAGAGCAGGAGATGTCGTCTATGTGCGGAACCTTGGAGATGGATCCCAATGGAACCCAGGAGTTGTACTGGAAAAAACTGGTCCAGTTTCTTACAAAGTCAAAGTCCAAGGGAAGGCCATGAAAAAACACCTGGATCACCAGGAAGCAATGAACCTACTTCAGCAGAAACAATTTCAGCAGAGACAACGTCCTTGATGCCCATTGCGATTACCTCTGGCAAGACACTCAGCCTATGGGGACCTGAGCAGCGTTCCCCCTGACAATGAAGATTCGAAATGGAGACGGAGGATATTGATCCTACACTGGGGGTCAGCACCGAAGAGACTTCCATCCGTGGGCCTTCGGCACTCAACAAGGAAGTGACGATCCCCAGTCCGCTTCACGCAACCCCCCCCCCCCCATCCCCAATCTGGTTCCAACTGCTGCCAACTCAAAGCCTTGGGTCAAGTGACCAAAGAGGCCTCATTATCGCAGGTGTGAGGGGGATGATTCGGACTTGAGGTGGGAAACATGTGATAATCCTCATGAGGATCACAAGTGAAAATCGCTGATTGATCTTACCGTGGGCTTCGTAGAATACAAGTTCCCGTGGTGAGCAGCTGGAGGCCCACCCAGCTGGGGTTCGTTAGCAAGAATGTAGTCCTGGGCTGGGACGTTTGTTTTGTGTGCAATGGTAGCAGTTTTATTTTCAGTTTAAAATAAAGCAGTTTGGCCTTTCACTCTGTACCCCCTGCAATTTCTACAGTCTTGGATCCCAGAAATAGCAAATTCTGGACTGGAAATGGAGGCGTACCAAGCTATAAAGCAAACTGTTCAGGCACATGTTATATAGAGCACAAACCTATATTAGGACTTTGCTGACACCGAGTATTCATGTATACAAGTTCATAAGATATAGAAGCAGAATTAGGCCATTTGGCCCATCGAGTCTGCTCCGCCATTCGATCATGATCTCATCCTGGCCTTAACTCCACCGTCCTGTCCGTTCTGCATAACCCTTCAACCCATTACCAAGTAAAAATCTGTCTAACTCCTCCTTAAATTCACTCACTGTCCCAGCATCCACTGCACTCTGGGGTCGCGAATTCCGCAGATTCACAACCCTTCGGGAGAAGTTGTTTCTCCTCGACTCTTTAAATTTGCTACCTCTTATCCTAAGGCTATGATCTCTCATTCTAGAATGCCCACAAGTGGAAGCATCTGCTCCACGTCTACTTTACCCATACATTTTATCATCTTGTATACCTCAATTGGATATCCTCTCAATCTTTTATCTCTAGAGAGTATAGGCCTGAACTGTTCAATCTCTCTTCATAAGCCAAACTCCTCATCTCTGGAATCAACCTAGTTAACCCCCTCTGAACTGCCTCTAATGCCACTACACCTTTCCTCAAGTAAGGGAATCAAAAATGTGCACGATACTCCAAGTGTCTCACCTTGTATAGTTGCAACAACACTTGTATATCAATGCACCATGAGTACATGCACCACCAGAGTAATTAGAAATGTCTTAACCAACAAATCACAAAACCCTGAGCAGCCAAACCAGCATCTTACGGCATATTTCAGAAGCAATTCTCATACTGGACATAAAACAGTTATTGCAGCAATGTGGAGGACTTAGGAAAGAGGAAGCCCTAATTACTAATTAGAAGGGGTCTTACCTCACATGGGAGAAATGTTCCCTCCTCTTTAAAAATGATTCTTATTTTGTTTTAAGGATTTATTTTCAAAATTTTAATGATGTCAGGTAAAAAGCAACTGCATTCAATTTATTTAGTTGGCAAAAATGGAGGTGCTCTTCACCCACACTCCTCTGCAACTGTGAAAAAACCCTATTATTTTTATAATAACAACTTATATTTATGCAGCACTTTTGCATGTAATGAAATGTGGCATGGTGCTTTGTAGGAACAGTTTAAAACAAAGTACGACACCAAGCCACATAAGGAAGTATTAGATCAGATGACAGACAGACAGAATTTACAGTGCAGAAGGAGGCCATTCAGCCCATCGAGTCTGCACCGGCCCTTGGAAAGAGCACCCTACCCAAGCCGACACCTCCATTCTATCCCCGTAACACAGTAACCCTACCTAGTCTTTTTGGACACGAAGGGCAATTTAGTGTGGCCAATCCACCTAACCTGCACATCTTTGGAATGTGGGAGGAAACTGGAGCACCCAGAGGAAACCCACGCAGCACAGGGAGAACGTGCAGACTCCGCACAGACAGTGACCCAAGCCGGGAATTGAACCTGGGACCCCACAGCTGTGAAGCAACTGTGCTAACCACTGTGCTACCGTGCCGCCCAACAAGTTGGGCCCGAGAAGTAGGTTTTAAGAAGTGACAATAACAAAGTGAACATTTATTTTGAGCTCAGGAATACAAGATTCTGGCTCCATGGATCTGAGCCCACTGATGTTTAAATGTTAAAATAATCCTGATCACCCTAGCTAATAATTTCTTACTTTCCCCACAGCCACTTCTAATAGTGTCAAGTATTAATGTCCTGCTTCATGAAACATATTCCCAAATTGCATCATTTTGTTTACCTCTCTTCCTACTTTCCAAAGCTTCATAAATATCACAATAAATGCGAAATTAAACACAATTGATACAAACTATAAATGACACGTGGAATAGCACAACTGATTCTCACTGATTTGGTAGCAGTCCATTCCACCTGTAGGATTCCAACTTCAACTTCAGCAGAGTTCCATACGCTTTCCTTCAAGGACCTAGTTGATTCTATGCAGGTCGCAGCTTCCACATAAATAGGGTTCCACCCTGGCAATTTCCCTATATGGTGCATTTCTTTCCGGGGCCTTCACAACTCTCCTCTCCAGCTATGCCTTTTCTTCTTCTTATCTGTGTGCTGCACAGCCTCCATCTATGACTTCCTTCCTGTTGTCACTGCTTCCAGGCCAAGGGTCATCAGGTCCCAAATTATAATTAATGTCTTCACAAATGATTCAAATTATTAAGAGGTCCGTCTCAACATCTTTAAATTAAAATAATCGCAAATTGTCCTTACTGTTACTGCATCTACGTCATAGGCTATCACATTGCACATTGCTCCTCTGATTTTCTGAATCACATATAACAAACAGAAAGCTTCTCGCTCAAGCCTGGTAATATTAATTCCCATAGCAAAATGATTAACAACACATGCAGTATTTAGTAATATTATATCTCAGTCAAAACATGCAAGATGTTTTAAAAATTATACTCAAGCTGGTAGTCCCATTTGAGGCTGTTTTAGTGAACTGGATCCAGAAATGTAACATAAATTCTGCAATGTTAGTAAAGCTGATGCAAGCAGTTTAATACTAACTGCACCAATAATCTCTCTGACTAATGATCACAACAGTGAAGACAAAAATTGCCCAACCACATTACCATTACCAGAATAAAAAATTTATTTGATTTATTTCCACCACAGTTGAGGCAGACCTGCTTTAAATTTTGAACATGAGGATATTTGCTAGCTTGTATTGCACATAACAATCCTAGATTAGTTTGTGTTTGGGCGGCATGGTGGCACAGTGGTTAGCACTGCTGCCTGACAGCGCCAGGGACCCAGGTTCAATTCTGGTCTTGGGTGACTGTGTGGAGTTTGCACATTCTCCTGGTGTCTGCGTGGGTTTCCTCCAGGTGCTCCGGTTTCCTCCCACAGACCAAAGCATGGTAGCATTGTGGATAGCACAATTGCTTCACAGCTCCAGGGTCCCAGGTTCAATTCCGGCTTGGGTCACTGTCTGTGCTGAGTCTGCACATCCTCCCCGTGTGCGCGCGTGGGTTTCCTCCGGGTGCTCCGGTTTCCTCCCACGGTCCAAAGATGTGCAGGTTAGGTGGATTGGCCATGATAAATTGCCCTTAGTGTCCAAAATTTCCCTCAGTGTTGGGTGGGGTTACTGGGTTATGGGGATAGGGTGGAGGTGTTGACCTTGGTTGGGGTGCTCTTTCCAAGAGCCGGTGCAGACGCGATGGGCCGAATGGCCTCCTTCTGCACTGTAAATTCTATGATATGCAGATTAGATGGATTGGCCATGCTTAATTTCCCCTTAGTGTCCAGGGATGTGCAGGGAGGTTAAGGGGTTATTGGGATAGGGCAGGGAAATGTGATTTGGTGGAGTGCTATTTCAGAGAGTCAGTGCAGACTCGATGGGCCGCATGATCTCCCTTCTGCACTGTAGGGATTCTATATATTTGAGTATACAGGAATTTGACAAACCACAAGAAACTGTTGCTGACCATTTGTGAGATATGGGAGCACAGTGAAGATATAAGTTTCATCAATACTTTGTCACTGAGCTGATGTAGCAGGGTTCAGCTAATATCCTGAAAGTGGTGATACAAACATATATATGCAGTTTTAGAAGGTTTTACCAACATTAGAAAAAGTCATATCACATCCTGCTATAGCAACCCCTCGGCCCAAGACTGCAAGAAACTTCAGAAAGTCATGAACACAGCCCAGTCCATCACACAAACCTGCCTCCCATCCATTGACTTCATCTACACCTCCCGCTGCCTGGGGAAAGCAGGCAGCATAATCAAAGACCTCTCCCACCTGGCTTACTCACTCTTCCAACTTCTTCCATCGGGCAGGAGATACAAAAGTCTGAGAACACGCACGAACAGACTCAAAAAACGCTTCTTCCCCGCTGTTACCAAACTCCTGAACGATCCTCTTATGGACTGACCCGATTAACACTACACCCCTGTATGCTTCACCCAATGCCGGTGTCTATATAGTTACATTGTGTACCTTGTGTTGCCCTATTATGTATTTTCTTTTCTTTTCATGTACTTAATGATCTGTTGAGCTGTTCGCAGAAAAATACTTTTCCCTGTACCTTGGTACACGTGACAATAAACAAATCCAATCCAAGTTTGTAAATGCGATGGAATACAGCCTCACAAATTAATTTGTCAATTCATATTGGAGGAAATAAACATGAGTCATGAACAGTGCTATTTAAAGGAAAGTTGTTTATTTATTTCAGCTCTAATATCTACACTAATTTTGAAGGGAATCTAGAAACGGTTAAGAGAAAGTTACTTACTGCGTTTTTAAGTATCCAAGCGTGCTTCTATTAACCATGTCTTATATTGGTATTTACAAGTACAGTAATGCTCATTTCCAAAAGGATCCCAATGTTTCATAACATTTATGAGGTTTGATAAAATCTGACAAAATGCAGAAGCAAAATTGCTTGGAGGAATAAAGATAAAAAGGACATTAAACCAATATAAACAATCAAGCATGAAGATCCAGATTTTATATAAATATTTTCCACATACTTCCTATCCTTGTTTCCAGTAACAGCTAGATAAGGAGGACTGTCCTTCAGGTTCACACAGGTGAAGTCTCCTGCGGAGTTCCCCAGTGTTGCCAAAGGTTGAGATGTTTGTAGGCAGTAAACCTGGACCTAAAAGGCAATAAGAGTTATGTAATGATAAAGTACGCCAGACTGAACTACTAGAAACCAGATCAAGTGTTTTAAATACAACAACCTTTATTTTGTTGCAACTATTAGTATATATTGCAATGCCAGTAAGATGAACAGTCAATACCTACTTTGTGCTACATTTTCCTGCCAGAATAGAAGAAAGAATAACCTCAGGACTAACTCAGGTCTGTCCCTGCAGATGACTAATGTACTAACATATTAAACACAGGTACTATGTTGGTCCTGGGTGACTGGAAATTTTTCAAAACAATGCCACAAAAGCATTGACCTGATATCAGCCTTAACAGATGGGTCAGAATGTAAATGATTAATCCTTATTAAAATCAACCAAAAAAAAAAAGTTTGTATTTGCGAGGTCGCTGAATTAATATTTCGCAACTATTCTTGTCTGCCATTTATGTCATTATACATAGGTCACAGGATTAGCCCCATGAATCCATTACTGACTCGGTTAATTGATTATTTTCTTTGTTACCTATGTATTGAATATTGTTCTACTTGGTCAACTCGTCAAAATTTTAAAAAGGTCATCAAAAAGAGTTAAGTAACGTTCCCAGGAGCACAGCATGGCTTTTGAAACAGTAATGGACTGACTGCAAGAAACCACTAAGTGAGTAATTCAATTTTCAATATTCCAGATTGGAACAATGAGTAACACTATCAGGAGCTGACGGCTGAATACAGAGAAGAATTATGCATAATTATTGTGATATTTTACAAAAAAAGGTCAAAATGCATCTGATTAATGCACTTAAAAATCAATTGACTTCAGAGACAAACCATTTGTTTCAGATATACTCAAAGCATCAGTTTATAGCCTCAGGCTTGGGCTACGTTTTGGTAAATAGGTCTCATTTCTGAATATATTGTTCGGGTAGAAAATATTCTGGGAATTTACATAATTCAAGGTTTCACTCTTCTTTGATACAGTTTTCTCACACAAAGCTTAAGGACCTTAACAGGCACATAATCGACATTTTAAACTTTGCGAAGTATTCCATTATTATTCAACAAATTGGTAATTTACATTTTCATGTAAATATTTAAATAATAAGCTGCAGAACAATTCTGGAAGTGGCAGTGAAATACTAAATGGTTAAGGGCAGAAACTTTCACCTTGAGAGTTCTAAGATGAAGCATTATGTAACCTCCACCAACATTTTTGCATGTCGCATATAGTAATAATCAGCAACCTCAGTGTCTTGCAACTCGTACATTTGGGGCTGTGGATCCAAAATTTACATATACTTTGATTAGGCCAAGGTCACAGATTGCGCTACTAAAATTCAGTTATGATTCTTATTTTATTTTTACTGGACCCTGAAATTGCAATGTGAAATATTGTTGTATAAGTCCTTGTATTTTTCAATGATTCCTCCCTCTACTGCTGTATTATTAGCTGATTTAAAATGACTGGCTGAGTTTTTCTGCTAAGAGAGGATTTTGAGATCAAGGAATATCGGGCCACTCTGCGCCGGAAACATAGCTCGACCAGCCCTGGATCGAGGCCTAACCCCAGGAACGACCAACCCGACTACGTGACCCGGCCTAACCTGACCCAGGAAGATCTCGTCAGCGACCAAAATCCAACCTAAAAACAGTGAAGTCCCCACACAAGGACCCAAACGTGGCAAAAGGTAGGCCATACTCACAGTATGCAGAGGCCTGACTGAATGGTGAACATGCCCCCAACCCCACGGAACCCTGAAATTGCAACCAGCGCCTGGGACCCTGCCAGATGCACCCACTTTGCTTCCACAAGGTCAGACTTCTCTCATCAGATCCCAGGACCACCCAGAAGCAGCTGCCGACCTAGGAAGTGAGACAAACACGCCGGTCTGCAGGTGAGACTAAAACAACGTTGTTTCAAATCTCCTATTCCCAGCATACTCCTGGCAAACGTCCAAGCGATTGAATACAAGTTGGACGAGCTTAACGCTCCACTTAACTCTGAGAGAAGTGAGATAATGCTGTGTGCTCAGTTTCACAGAGACATGGCTCACTCCTGCCTCACCGGACTGTGCCACTCAACCAGAGTGCTTCACAATTCACCGGAAAGACCGCATGGCAGCATCGGGCAAGGCATAGGGTGGAGGGGTTTGCCTCCTCGTAAACTCCTCCTGGTGCTCAGACGTGGCAGCCCTGGTGAACTACTGTTCCCTGGACCTGGAATACTGATTGTGAAGTGCCGCCCATACTACTTTCCACGGGTGCTTCTGCCATCATCATAGCGGTCTGCATCCTATTCCAGGCAGAAGTGAAGAAGACACTTGATGAATTGTACACCGCTATAAATAACAGTGAAACAGAATTCCTGGAGGCCTCGTTTATCCTGGCCGGGGACTTCAACCAGGCCAACCCCAAGAGTGGACTGCCAAAATTCCACCAAAACATCTCCTGCCCACCAGGGACCCCAATATCCATGATCACTACTCCACAAACATCATGGACACTTACCGATCCATCCCCGACCACAGTTCAGAAAATTGGACCACAAGGCTGGGTTTTGCACATACATTTTTAAAAATAAATTTTGAGTACCCAGTTATTTATTTTTTTCCAATTAAGGGGCAATTTAGCGTGGCCAATCCACAAAGTCCCCTTTGTCTAAAGTGAATATGATTATGCACTTTTGTACGCACAAACGCATTGGAACTGTCAAGTTGTCAAAGAACTGTATGACCGTTCAGCTGTCAAGGAACTAATCAGGTAAGTTGGCACAGAGGGGTTAAGTGAAAAGTGTGCTGGGTGGGAGACATTGGCTGGCATGAGTTGGCACTAAGTTGGTGTGGGGGTATGAGGAGACATGTGCCTTGGCATAGATTGTCATGAATGGGGCATAAGGAGTATGTGGAGGGTTGAGGGCTGTTTATTTTTTTAATCAACCACAGTGTGGAGCACAGAGGCAGGCCTCCGCAGCTGATAGCCTCCTCACTTGTTCTGCGGCTGTCCTCTCAGATTGCTATTTCAGCTCAACTTCCTGTCCTGCTGCATCTCTGACCTGCGGATGGACATTTTTAAAAGTTCCGTCCATATAGAAGGAATTCTCCCGTCTCTGCGCACCTGATCGGGGATGAAAATCTGGACCACTGTCTTTATCTAAATTGCTGCACTGTTCTATTGTGCTGACTTTTCTCTTCAGATTTCTAAATCTCCCTTCCTCTGAATCCTCCCTCTTCCCTCTTTGGTCCTGTTCATAGCCCTAACTAAATGATTCATCAGAACACTGATCCTAGTCCTAGTATAAGTGAGCCCATCCTAATAAAACAGCCTCCTCTTTCCGAAGTTGGTGCCATTTTGAGCGTCTTGTTGGACCATGTCAAGTGGAATGAAGAATCAGCTGCACAATGTTGGACTGGAGTTGTGTGTAAATCAGACTGGCTACGACTTCCTAAACTCCAATGATTTTATTGTACTAATTTCAATATAGCGCTATGACATATTCCATGTCCACTTGAGAGGGAAGAAAGGCCCTTGTTTTTCGGCACAACATCGAGGGCCGAAGGGCCTATTCTGTGCTGTACTGTTCTATGTTCTAAGGCGGTGCTCCTTAACCGGCATATAAGCAGAAACTTCAGCAGGAGAATCCAGTTAAGAAGGTTGTGCAATGCTGGTCCGAGGCAACGGAAGAGTTCCGATGCCACTGCTTGGGAGTCAGTGGACTGGTTCATATTCAAGAACTCAGCGGCCAACCTAGACGAGTATGCCACCACCGTCACAGACTTCATCAGTAAGTATGTCGATGATGGCGTGCCAAAGAAGGGAGTAAGTGTGTTCTCCAATCGAAAACCATGGTTTAACCAGGAGATCCATTCCCTATTGAAGCCCAGGTCTGAGGTGTTTAATACAGGCAACCCTGATCTATACGAGAAATCGAGGTACAACCTCCGCAAAGCCATCAGGAATATCAAGAGACAATACCAGACTAAGCTAGAGTTACAGACTAACGACACGGACTCTAGTCGGTTGTGGCAAGGCTTAAACAACATAACGGGCTATAAAGAAAAACCGAGTAGAATGTCCAGTGACAGCGCACCCCACCCCGATGAACTCAATGCATTCTATGCTCATTTCGAGCTGGAAGCCAACAAACTGTTGTCAACTGCCCAACAGCCTTGGACATACGCATATGTACTGTCAGATCAGCCTTCTTAAAACCCACAGAAAGCTGATCGTCCCTTGTCGTGCACTCACATCCTGCCTGTTTCAACTGGCAGGTGTGTTCGCAGACATCTTCCACCTCTCCCTACTCCGTTCCAAAGTTCCCACCTGCTCCAAGACCACCATCATACCAGTGCCATAGAAGAACCAGGCAACTTGCTTCAATGACTACTGTCCGGTGGCCTTGACATCTATCATTATGAAGTGCTTTGAGAGATTGCTCATGAGACACATTAACTCAATTTTTCCAGAATGCCTTGATCCATTGCAATTTGCGTATTACCACAATCGGTCCACAGCAGGCGCTATCTCCCTGGCCCTACACTCATCCCTGGAGCATCTCGAAAACCAGGACTAATACATCAGACTCCTATTCATTGATTACAGCTTTGCCTTCAACACCATAATCCCAGCCAAGCTCATATCCAAACTCCAAAACTTAATACTTCCCTCTGCAACTGGATCCTCGACTTCCTGACCCACAGACCTCAATCAGTAAGGATAAGCAACGACACTCTTCCACAATAATCCTAAATACTGAGATCCCGCAAGGCTGCATACTTAGCCCCCTACGATACTCTTTATATACACACACACACGACTGTGTGGCAAAATTTGGCTCCAACTCCATCTACAAGTTTACTGATGACACAACCGTAGTGGGTTATATCTCAAACAGCGATGAGTCAGAGTACAGTAGGGGGGTAGAGAACCTAGTGTCACTGAGCAATAACAATTTCTTCCTCAATGTCAGCAAAACTAAGGAGCTGGCCACCGACTTCAGGAAGCGAAGGTTCGTACACACCCCTCTCTGCATCAATGGTGCCGAAGTGGAGATGGTTGACAGCTTTAAATTCCTAGGTGTATACATCGCCAACAATCTATCCTGGTTAATGTCGACGCTACGACCAAGAAAGCACAACAGCACCTATATTTCCTCAGGAAACTATGGAAATTTGACATGTCCACATTGACACTGACCAATTTTTGCAGATGCACCATAGAAAGCATCCTATCTGGCTGCATCACAGCTTGGTATGGCAACTGCTCAGGCCAAGACCATAAAAAACTACAGAGTTGTGAACAGAGCCCAGTCCACCATGCGAAACCCACCTCCCATTCCTTGACTGTCTACACCTCCCACTGCTTTGGGAAAGCGGGCAGCATAATCAAAGACCCCCTCCACCCGGATTATTCTCTCTTCCAACTTCTTCCATCGGGCATAAGATATAAAAGTCTGAGAACACACATTACAGATTCAAAAGCAGCTTGTTCCCCGCTGTTACCAGACTCTTGAATGACCCTCTTATGAATTGAACCGATCTCTCCACGCATCTTCTCTACTGTTGTTAGTACTATACTCCGTATGCTTCACCCGATGTCCAAGAACATAAGAACTAGGAGCAGGAGTAGGCCATCTGGCGCCTCGAGCCTGCTCTGCCATTCAATAGGATCATGGCTGATTTTTTTGTGGACCCAGTTCCACTTACCTGCCTGCTCATCATAACCCTTAATTCCTTTACGTTCAAATATCTATCTATCTTTGCCTTAAAAACATTCAATGAGGTAGCCTCAACTGCTTCACTGGGCAGAGAATTCCACATATTCACAAGCCTTTGGGTGAAGACATTCCTCCTCAACTCAGTCGTAAATCTGCTCCCCCTTATTTTGAGGCTATGCCCCTTAGTTTTAGTTTCACCCCCCATTGGAAACAACCTCCCTGCTTCTATCTTATCTATTCCATTCATAATTTTAGATGTTTCTATAAGATCCCCCTCTCATTCTTCTAAATTCCAATGAGGATAGTCCCTGTCTACTCAGTCTTTCCCCATAAGCCAATCCTCTCAACTTCGGAATCACCGAGGGAATCCCCTCTGCACCCCCTCCAGTGCAAGTACATCAATTTTCAAGTAAGGAGACCAAAACTGTACATAGTACTCCAGTGTAGCCTCACCAGCACAATGTACAGTTGCAACATAACCTCCCTGTTTTTAAACTTTGTCCCTCTCGCAGTGAAGGACAGAATTCCATTTGCCTTCTTAATTACCCGCTGCACCTGCAAACCAACTTTTTGCGATTCATGCACAAGGACACCCAGGTCCCTCTGCACTGCAGCATGCTGCAATTTTTTACCATTTAAATAATAGTCCATTTTGTTGTTATTTCTACCAAATGGATGACCTCACATTTACCAACATTGTTTTACCGTTTGCCAGACCCTTGCCCACTCACTTAATCTATGTATATCCTTCTGCAGATTTTCAGTGTCCTCTGTACACTTTGCTCTACCCCTCACCTTAGTGTCATCTGCGAACTTTGACACATTACAATTGGTCCCCAACTGTAAATTGTAAACAATTGCGGTCCCAATACTGATCCCTTAGGCACACCACTATCCACTGATCGGCAACCAGAAAAACACCCATTTATCCCCACTCTTTGCTTTCTGTTAGTTAACGAATGTGCACCTTTATCTTATGCAGCTCTTTTTGTGCGGCACCTTGTTGAATATTTTGTGGAAACCCAAATACACAACATTCATCAGTTGCCTGTTGTCCATCGCGCTCGTAATGCCCTCAAAGAATTCCAGTAAATTAGTTAAACATGACCTGCCTTTCATGAACCCATGCTTTGTCTGCCCAATGGGACAATTTCTATCCAGAGGTCTTGCTATTTCTTTTTTGACAATAGATTCAAGCATTTTCCCCACTATAAAAGTTAAGCTAACCGGCCTACAGTGACCCGCCTTTTGTCTACCTCCTTTTTTAAACAGTGGCATCACATTTGCTGTTTTTCAATCCGCCGAAACTGCCCCAGAGTCCAGCGAATTTTGGTAAATTACCACGAGCGCATTTGCTATTTCCATGGCCATCTATTTTATTCGCTACTATTCCCTCGCCATCTCTTTTATTCTCTGCATTCCATCAGGGTCAGGAGACTTGTCTACCTTTAACCCCATTTACTTGCCTAACACTATCTCCTTAGTGATAATGATCATTTCTAGGTTCTCACCTGCCATATAGCCTCCTTGCCATCAATTATTGCCATCAATTACTGGCTAGGCCATAGAAGGCAGAGGGTAGCAATGGAGGGATGCTTTTCTAATTGGAGGGCTGTGACCAGTGGTGTTCCACAGGGATCAGTGCTGGGACCTTTGCTGTTTGTAGTATATATAAATGATTTGGAGGAAAATGTAACTGGTCTGATTAGTAAGTTTGCAGACGACACAAAGGTTGGTGGAATTGCGGATAGCGATGAGGACTGTCTGAGGATACAGCAGGATTTAGATTGTCTGGAGACTTGGGCGGAGAGATGGCAGATGGAGTTTAATCCGGACAAATGTGAGGTAATGCATTTTGGAAGGGCTAATGCAGGTAGGGAATATACAGTGAATGGTAGAACCCTCAAGAGTATTGAAAGTCAAAGAGATCTAGGAGTACAGGTCCACAGGTCATTGAAAGGGGCAACACAGGTGGAGAAGGTAGTCAAGAAGGCATACGGCATGCTTGCCTTCATTGGACGGGGCATTGAGTATAAGAATTGGCAAGTCATGTTGCAGCTGTATAGAACCTTAGTTAGGCCACACTTGGAGTATAGTGTTCAATTCTGGTCGCCACACTACCAGAAGGATGTGGAGGCTTTAGAGAGGGTGCAGAAGAGATTTACCAGAATGTTGCCTGGTATGGAGGGCATAAGCTATGAGGAGCGATTGAATAAACTCGGTTTGTTCTCTCTGGAACGAAGGAGGTTGAGGGGCGACCTGATAGAGGTCTACAAAATTATGAGGGGCATAGACAGAGTGGATAGTCAGAGGCTTTTCCCCAGGGTAGAGGGGTCAATTACTAGGGGGCATAGGTTTAAGGTGAGAGGGGCAAGGTTTAGAGTAGATGTACGAGGCAAGTTTTTTACGCAGAGGGTAGTGGGTGCCTGGAACTCGCTACCGGAGGAGGTAGTGGAAGCAGGGACGATAGGGACATTTAAGGGGCATCTTGACAAATATATGAATAGGATGGGAATAGAAGGATACGGACCCAGGAAGTGTAGAAGATTGTAGTTTAGTCGGGCAGTATGGTCGGCGCGGGCTTGGAGGGCCGAAGGGCCTGTTCCTGTGCTGTACATTTCTTTGTTCTTTGTTGTTCTTTGTATTGCCATGTTATTTGTGTCTTCCATTGTGAAGACCGACACAAAATACCTGTTCAATGCCTCAGCCACTTCCTCATTTCCCATTAATAAATTCCCCTTCTCATCTGCTAAAGGGCTAATGTTGACCTTAGCTACTTTTTTTCATTTTATATGTTCGTCGAAACGTTTGCTATCTGTTTTGATATTCTGAGCTAGTTTAGTCTCATAATCTATCTTACTTTTCTTCATAACTTTTATCGTGAGTTTCTGTTGACTTTTAAAGATTTCCCAATCCTCTAGTTTAACACTAACCTTTGCCACTTTGTATGCATTTTCTTTCAATTTGATACCTGCCTTTATTCCCTTAGATATCCATGGCTGATTGTGCCTTTTCCTACAGTCCTTCCTTTTCACTGGTATATACTTTTGCTGAGCAGTGTAAAATCCTCCACTGTTCCTCAATTATCCCACCATAAAGTCTTTGCTCCCAGTCTACCTGTGCCAACTCCTCCCTCATCCCATTGTAGTCTCCTTTGTTTAAGCACAAGGCACTGGTATTGGATTTTACCTTCTCACCCTCCATCTGTATATATTCCTGTCTCATTACACAGGACCAGATATAGGATAGCTTGCTCCCTCGTAGGTTCTATTACATTCTATTCAAGGACACTATCGAGGATACATTCTACGAACTCCTCCTCAAGGCTGCCTTGACCGACTTGGTTTGACCAATCGACATGCAGATTAAAATCCCCCATGATAATTGCCGTACCATTTTTACATGCAACCATATCTCTGTAATGCCACTAAATCATACTCATTCACGATGGTTTGTGCTATCAATTAATTTACCTTGTGTTGAATGCTATGAGCATACAGGTAAAGTGCCCTTTTGCAAGTTTTTTAAGCTTCTTTTAGAATCCCAACACCTCCATTAATAACATCTCCTCAGTTCTTCTTCCCTTTAACTTTTTTCATAATTTTCCATGTAGTTGAACCCACCTCCCAAGTGCTAACCTGCTGCTTTGCTCCCCATTAACCATTATCCTTCCCGTAGTTTTATCCTTCCCTTCCCCCCCACTTGCTGGTATAAAGTCCTTGTGACCACCCTATTTATCCTTTCCGCTAGAACACTGGTCCCAGATCGGTTCAGATGAAGACCGTCCCAGTGGTACAGATCCCTCCTGTTCCAATACTGATGCCAGTGCCCCATGAAATGGAACTCCTCTTTCCTGCACCACTCGTTTAACCACATATTTACGTCCCTAATTTTCTGATCCCTGTGCCAATTGTGTATTTATCGTATGTCCTATGTTTTTTCATGCATGGAACAATAAATACTTTTTCAGCATTGTGCACGAACAACCCTGGTGGTCCGGTAACAAATATCTACGTTGATTTTTCTTGCTACTCCAATATTGTATAATTGTACCAAAAACTACCTTGTGGCCTATAAGGGTGTTGCATGATTCCCCACCCTGGTAACAGGTAACTATGGTGTATTGACTACGATCTGATCTGTCCTTTGCTGAAACAATCAGACACTGCCAACTTTGTTCCTCGTTGAGCAATTGTGCAATTCTCTAAAGAATGTACAGTAAAGTGAAACATAATACTGCCTCTTCTGGTGGCTTTCCTCTCTCCTCTTAAACTGGCTACTGATTTTAAGTGTATCATAGCTAATTATTTGGATTAAGAATCTGAAGTTTATTCAAATGTTAATGCTCCCTCCCCAATATCATTTGAAATAGAAAAGCCAGCGTTAACATGTGTTGGCATACATGTGAAATTTATAGACACGTGCAATTTATAGTTGAAATGGAAGAGCTGATTATTGGAAATAAGATACTGCAGCTTTCAAGGTGTGAGTAACACTATCTCTCTCTGTTAATGTATTAATACAATTAAAAACACAGGGTATTGATCAAAGAGACATTAGTAAAGTGGTTTAGTCGTGTATATTGTGATAAGTAAACCAAAGAGCTGTACTGATTGCAGCTACGGAGAGCCTCAAACAGTCAGTCATCCTATCATGTAGATAATATATGATAGCACGGATAAAGTGGTGAGGGGGTTGGGATAAGTAAACAGCAAAACATTTACACATTTTAATAGTCAGGAATGAATAAACTGAATTGTTCACTGCATCCATTCTTCTTCTATCAACAATTATGAAAAAAATCATAACTGCTGCAATGGAGATGTGCAGGGAATCAAAAGGTACTTTCCATCATTAATTTAATAACAAACATACAACCTTAAGAATTAATTTCTGTAACACATTTCAGATGAAAAATAGGATCAACAGTTGTTAGAGGTGAAAATATTCACACGAAGGTCTGAGTATAAGTAAAAAAAAGCAGTTTATGTCTGAATTCTGGGAGAGAAGGCCTGAAACTCCGCAGCCTATTGACAGCACCTTTTCTCACTTGAGCTGAGGCTCACACGGGTTAATTTACAGATTCAAGGGGCGGATTCTTATTTACATATAATCAATCAATTATATTCGCGTCACACTTTATTACATGCAGTCAATCAATTTTCTTAGCATCCCAGTTATCACATATATGGTTAAAGTGGGTGTTGTCTTACCTGCCCCTAATGTCATACAGAAGTCATTCAAAACTAACACAAGACTATGTCCTGTCACAGCTGTGGACCTTGAGCTTTATCAAGGATACATTGCATGTCTTGTTCTGTGAAGCTGTTATCAGCGACTGTTGGGATATTCCCTATACATACCCATGGTTGGTTCTCATGAGACAGTTTACAGGGAATGTGGCTTGTTCAGCCATTTTGTGTCTTTAATATCTCAAAATAGCTAACAGCCATTTGTGTCTTATCTGATATTAACAGCATTGTGTATACACTATCTATTTCTACAAATTGTCTCTTCTAAACAGGCATCTAAGCCAATGAGTACCTTTTGTCTCATCAGAACTATTCAAAAGTAATATAGGAGCACAAATGTTGTTAGCTTACTGATATTATAGGCCACCTATAATATCAGTAAATAATTTATATAGTAGTCCAGTATCAGAAAATGCCCTCCAACACAGTAATCATAATTCAGTGTAATTAGAGCACATCATTCCTGACCATAAGGCATCTGTAATTATATTTGAATTTAGTCAGAAATTAAGCATTTGTTTGATTGAAATATCTTTTTCATAAATATGTTGTAAATCATTTTTTGAGAGCCTGAGATGATTTAGTGTATAGTTTTTAGACCTGCTTCCTGGAGAAAATACTGGTAAGATTCAGGGTTCCACGACAAATTGGAAACTCTTGGCTTGTGGCCTTGCAGTCCTACAACACAGGAGGACAATAGTATTTGACTGCAGTTTCCACAGTGAAAGTTAGAAAAGTATTTTAGAAACACATAAAATGGAACATTGCATTCAAGTATATTCATACTTCAAAACAAAAATGGTGTCACTTTCAGGTTGCCACAAAAAGTCACTGCTGCAGGAATTTTATCAGGAAAAAAAATCTGTAGCGGCATTTTAGAATCTACAACATGCACTATTAATCAATAGTGCAGTGCCACTTGGGAAATTTGTTTAAATAAAGTAACGAGTAGTTTAGGGGAAGCATAGTGCATCACCTTTGAGGTCTGAATCAAATAGAACCCAGACAGCAGACAGATGGGATAAAGATCTTTTACCTTGATTGGTGCGAGGGATTTCAAGTGAAAGATTCAGGTCATTTCAAATTAGGTTCTAGTGGACAGGAGTCTGCAGCACAAAACTGTCCACACGCTCAGCAAGAATACGTGAAACAAATGGTGCAACTGTATTCAAGAGTAATTAGTCGCAAATTAACATGAACACTTCTTGTTCGTAGCTAATGAATACAATTTCTTGAGACTTCCGGTTGCGGCTATGCGGAGCTAAGTCGCACATTCAGCGGCTCCCGCAAAAACAGACTTTAGGGCTCTTTTCAGGACACCCAATGGTACTTTTCCGACGTTTCCCGGTGTGGGAAGGAGTCTATAACAGCTCCCCGTCAGTATATGGCTTCAACTAGGAGCGGGGCGACAAAAAAGGTGGTGGTGGACCCGAAGAAGGTGCGAGGGAAGGAGGACAAAATGGCGGCAGTCGGGGACCAGGCAGCGTGGGTGCAGTTGGCGGAGGAGCAGCAGGAGGGTATCCAGCGCTACTTCAGAGAGATTAAAACGGATCTGCTAGAGCGGATGAAGGCTTCTATTGATAAGCTGCTGGAGACACAGACGGCCCAGGGGGTGGCGATCCGCGAGGCTTGACAAAAGATCTCTGACAATGAGGACGAGATCTTAGGCCTGGCGGTAAAGGTGGAGGCGTACAAGGCGCTCCACAAGGAATGGCAGGAGCGGTTCGAGGAGATGGAGAATCGGTCGAGGCGGAAGAATCTGCGGATTCTGGGCCTCCCGGAGGAGCTGGAGGGGCCGGACGTGGGGGCCTATGTGGTCACCATGTTGAACTCGCTGATGGGAGCGGGGTCCTTCCAGGTGCCCCTGGTGCTGGAAGGGGTCCATAGAGTGTTGGCGAGGAGGCCCAAGGCTAACGAGCCTCCGCGGGCGGTGCTGGTGCAGTTCCATCGGTTCGTCGATCGGGAGTGTGTGCTCAGGTGGGCCAAGAAGGAGAGGAGCAGCAGGTGGGAGAACGCGGAGGTTCAGATATACCAGGACTGGAGTGCGGAGGTGGCGAAGAGGAAGCCGGGTACAATTGAGCGAAGGCGGTGCTGCACAGGAAG
The DNA here is from genome assembly GCF_047496885.1 of Scyliorhinus torazame. Lineage (NCBI taxonomy): Eukaryota > Metazoa > Chordata > Chondrichthyes > Carcharhiniformes > Scyliorhinidae > Scyliorhinus > Scyliorhinus torazame. The sequence goes on along the minus strand of NC_092707.1, from coordinate 76,162,404 downwards.
GGGGGTGAAGTTTGGCATGTTGCAGCCGGCGCGACTGTGGGTTACCGACAAGGACCGGCACCATTATTTTGAGTCTCCGGAAGAGGCGTGGGCCTTTGTTCAGGCCGAGAAGTTGGACACAGGTTGAGGGTCGGGATGGGCGATGCGGGCTTTTTCCCGCGCTGAAGACTGGAGGGGGCGGGGAAGCGAGGATTGTTGCCCGCGCTTAGAAGGGGAGGGGGAGAGCCTATGGATGGAGAACGGGAGAGGAGGGTGTGCCACACAATGGGAGGAGTCGTAGGAGAGGTGGGAGTGGCCGGGGTCAGTAGGATGTGCAATGGGGGGAGTAAATCAGCTAGTATGGGTCCTAGCCCGGGGGGGGGGGGGGGGCTGCTATGGTCAAGGAGGAGCTGGAGCGAGGGGGGGGTCGAGACGGGGGTATGCCGCTGTGGGGAATGGGCCGGGTGTGGGGTGCGGGCGTGTGGCTGGCCGAGGAGGGGTCTTGGCTAGTCGACGGTGGAGGGGTGCGGGTAGCCCCCTGATCCGGCTGATAACCTGGAATGTAAGGGGACTGAATGGGCCGGTTAAGCGGGCCCACGTGTTCGCGCACCTGAAGAGGCTCAAGGCGGATGTGGTTATGGGTGGCAGACCAGGTAAGATTGAGGAAAGGGTGGGTAGGTCAGATGTTTCACTCGGGGCTGGATGCCAAAAATCGAGGGGTGGCGATCTTGGTGGGAAAGAAGGTGTCATTCGATGCGTCGAGCATTGTGGCACATAATGGCGGTAGGTACTTAATGGTAAGTGGTAAGTTGTAGGGAGAGAGGGTGGTACTGGTCAATGTGTATGCCCCGAACTGGGACAATGCGGGTATAACGGGGCGTATGTTGGGTCGGAACCCAGACTTGGAAGTGGGGGGCCTGATAATGGGGGGAGACTTTAACACGGTGCTGGATCCGGCACTGGATCGCTCCAGGTCTTGGACGGGTAGGAAGCCGGCGGCGGTTAGAGTGCTGAGGGGGTTTATGGACCAGATGGGAGGGGTGGACCCTTGGAGATTTGCAAGGCCGGGGGCTAGGGAATTTTCATTCTTCTCACATGTCCATAAGGCTTATTCCCGAATCGACTTTTTAATTTTGAGTAGGGCGCTGATAGCGATAGTAGAGGATACGGAGTATTCGGCAATAGCCATTTCGGACCACGCCCTGCATTGGGTGGACTTGGAGATGGGGGAGGAGAGGGACCAGCGCCCGCTGTGGCGCTTCTAGGTGGGGCTGTTGGCGGACGAGGAGGTGAGCGAGCGGGTCCGAGGAAGTATAGAGAGGTACTTGGAGACCAACGACAACGGGGAGGTCCAAGTGGGGATGGTATGGGAGGCACTGAAGGCGGTGGTGAGGGGCGAGCTGATCTCCATTCGCGCCCACAAGGAGCGGAGGGAAGAGGGAGAGGCTGGTGGGGGAGATGGTGAGGGTAGACAGGAGGTATGCGGAGGAGCCCGAGGAAGGATTGTTGAGGAAGAGGCGTAGCCTCCAGGCCGAATTCGACCTGGTGACCACCAGGAAGGCGGGGGTGCAGTGGAGGAAGGCCCAGGGGGCGATTTACGAGTATGGGGAAAAGACAAGCCGGATGCTGGCGCATCAGCTTCGGAAGCGGGACGCAGCTAGGGAGATCGGGGGAGTTAAGGACGGGGAGGGAATGTGGTGCGGAGTGGGGGTGGCATCAATGGGGTCTTCAGGGACTTTTACAAGGAATTGTACCGATCCGAGCCCCCACGGGAGGAGGGAGGGATGGGCCGCTTCCTGGACCAATTGAGGTTTCCAAAGGTGGAAGAGGGACTGGTGGCGGGATTGGGGGCCCCGATTGGGCTGGAGGAGCTGATCAAAGGGATAGGAAGCATGCAGGCGGGGAAGGCACCGGGGCAGGACGGTTTCCCGGTCGAATTCTATGAATACAATTTCTTTGTTTGTTGTTTCGCTATATAAGACATGCTGCAGCATACATAGATTTATAGGTTCATAGTCATTGCAGACAAGTTTTAGAAATCTATACAGTTCTACACACTATGGCAGGCACAGTAACTGGCATGAGCAGGGTCAGTCCTCGTCAAAGGATTCAAGATACATGAGTGGGGGGAGGGAGAGTTTGCACTGGGCACTGGCAGGATGTAGTGCTTCGACTTTGTTGGGACGAGGTCACAGGGTTTTATTCCTTAAGGGTATGACTGGGTTTTGAGGGTGGATGGAGAATTTGTTTGGATATCTGCAAGCATTTTCTAGTTTTAGCTACAGTTAATACATCATTTGCTTTGCTCTGCGGATGACCCAGTTTTTTTTTTTTGTTGCTGTGAGGGGTGCAAAATTGCCCCACGTTTGAGAGTTGTACCTTCTTTCTGCTTCAAGTGAAACCTCAGTAAACTGAGGAGCTTAGATTTCTTGCCCATGTATCAGTAAGCTAAGCAGGCACTGTACTGGGTCTCATGGAACATTCTATGGTTTGGAGAATCTTCAGGACTTCAGTTAAATTCTCCTAACTATTCCAGGATCAACTTGGAAACAAGTACAGTCATGGTTCCTTTTCTCCACTAAGTTGGCCTTCTCAAACTCGTTGCCCCACCCCTCTACCCGAACCACCAATATTAAAGTTCATGCATTTCATTATCTCCAAGATCAGGATTATTTGCTCTGATACTTCCTACCCATTCTCACACCACTCTCAAAAAATAAAGAACAGTACAGCACAGGTACAGGCCTTTCAGCCCTCCAAGCCTACAGCAATCAAGATGCCCATCTAAACTAAAACCGTCTGCACTTTTGGGGTCCGTATCCCTCTATTCTCATCCTATTCATGTATTCGTCAAGATGCCTCTTAAACGTCGCTATTGTATCTGCTTCCACCACCTCCCCCAGCAGCTCGTTCCAGGCACTCACCACCCTCTGTAAAAGAATTTGCCTTGCACATCTCTTCTAAACTTTCTCCCTTGCAACTTAAAACTATGTCCCCTAATGATTGACTTTTCCACCCTGGGAAAAAACGTCTGACTATCCACTCTGTCCATGCTATTCATAATTTTGTAAACCTCTATCAGGTCGCCCCTCAACCTCCGTCGTTCCAGTGAAAACAAACTGAGTTTATCCAATCTCTCCTCATAGCTAATAACCTCCAGACCAGGCAACATCCTGGTAAACCTCTACTATACCCTCGACAAAGCATCTATCTCCTTCTGCTAGTGTGGCAACTAGAATTGTACGCAATATTCCAAATGTGGCCTAAGGTTCGGTACAGCTGCAGCATGACTTGCCAATTTTTATACTCCATGCCCCGACCGATGAAGGCAAGCATGTTGTAGGTCTCCTGGACTAACTTATCCACCAGCGTTGACACTTTCAGTGATCTGTGGACCTGTACGACCAGATCTCTCTGCCTGTCAATACTCCTAAGGGCTCTGCCACTTACTGTATAATTCTCACCTTTATTAGACCTTCCAAAATGCATTACCTCACATTACACTCCATCTTGCCATTTCTCCGCGCAAGTCTCCAACTCCATCTACACGTTTGCTGATGACACAACCGTAGTGGGTCGATCTCAAATAACAATGAGTCAGAGTAGAGGAGGGAGATAGAGAACCTAGTGGCATGGTGCAACGACAACAATCTCTCCCACAACGTCAGCAAAACCAAGGAGCTGGTCATTGACTTCAGGAAGCAAAGTATTGTACACACCCCTATCTGCATCAATGGTGCCGAGGTGGAGATGGTTGGCAGCTTCAAATTCCTAGGGGTGCACCTCACCAACAATCTGTCCTGGTCCATCCATGTCCTGAATGACCCTCTTATGGACTGAACTGATCTCTCCACGCATCTTCTCTACTTGCGTAGTATTACACTCCGTAGGCTTCACCCAAGGCCTGTATCTATGTATTTACATTGTATGTCCTATGTTTTTTCATGTATGGAATGATCTGTCAGGATTGGCCCCAGAACAATACTTTTCACTGTACCTCGGTATACTTGACAATAAATCCAATCCAATCGATATATATCCTGCTGTATCCTCTGACAATACTATTTACCATCCGCAACTCCACCAATTTTTCTGTCATTTGCAATCAGATCAGCTACATTCTCCTCCAAATTATTTATATATACGACAAACAACAAAGGTCCCTGCAGTGATTCCTGCGGAACACCACTAGTCACAACCTTCCATTCAGAAAAGCACCCTTCCACAACTAGTGCTGTTGGGGAGGGTTTAGACTAATGTGGCAGGAGGATGGGAACCGATGAGGAAGTTGGAGGGAATTAAAGTGGGGACAGAAACAAAAAGCAGAGAAACCAAAGTCAAAAATCAAAAAGGGCCACAGTACAGAGTACAGAGACTGTGGATAACTCAGTGAATGGGTCCAGTAAGGCTAAGAGAAACAAAATACAGGGAGAGTATAAAAACATGACCAGACAGATGGTCTGAGAAAACTGGGCAGAGAGCAAGGGAAGTCTAGATTAAACTGCATTTATTTCAATGCAAGAGGCCTGACAGGTAAGGCAGATGCACTCAGGGCATGAATGGATTCATGGAACTGGGATATTATAGCTATTACTGAAACATGGCTAAGGGAGGGGCAGAACTGGCAGCTCAATGTTCCAGGGGACAGATGCTATCGGAAAGATAGATCAGGAGGTAAGAAAGGAGGGGGAGTTGCGTTTTTGATTAGGGAGAATATCATGGCTGTACTGAGAGGGGCTATATCCCAGGATTCGCCCACTGAGTCTATATGGGTGGAACTGAAAAATAAGAAGGGAGAGATCACTTTGATAGGATTGTACTACAGGCCCCCAAATAGTCAGTGGGAAATTGAGGATCAAATATGCAAGGAGATTACAAGAAAGGAGGCTGCAAGAAAAATAGGGTGATAATAGTTGAGGACTTTAACTTTCCCAACATTGACTGGGACAGCCATAGCATTAGGGGCTTGGATGGAGAGAAATTTGTTGAATGTATTCAGGAGGAATTTCTCATTCAGTATGTGGATGGCTCGACTCAAAAGGGGGCAAAACTTGACCAGCGGGTAAGTGATTGGCTGGTGACAATAAGTAGTTTTTCTTTCATTTTTCTCTTGGCATTGTTGTTGTAAGTTAACTTAAGGGTTTAGACATGGCAGGAGATCCCAGACCCGTGAATTGCCCCTACTGTGCGATGTGGGAGTTCAGGGACACATCCACTGTCCCTGGCTCCTTCTTTTTTTTAAATAAAATAATATTTTATTGAAAATTTTTGGTCAACCAACACAGTACATTGTGCATCCTTTACACAACATTGTAACAATACAGATAATAATGACCTTTTTAAATTTAAACAAAAACAACAACAAATAAATAAATATTAAATAACAAAAAATAAAAACTAGCCCTAATTGGCAACTGCCTTGTCTCAGGCCACACCCCCCCCCCCCATCTCCCCCCCCCCCCCCCCCATGTCCTGGGCCGCTGCTGCTGCCTTCTTTGTTCTCCCCCATCTATCTTTCCGCAAGATATTAGACGAACGGTTGCCACCGCCTAGTAAACCCTTGAGCCGACCCCCTTAGGACGAACTTAATCCGCTCTAACTTTATGAACCCCGCCATATCATTTATCCAGGTCTCCACCCCCGGGGGCTTGGCTTCTTTCCACATTAGCAATATTCTGCGCCGGGCTACTAGGGACGCAAAGGCCAAAACATCGGCCTCTTTCGCCTCCTGCACTCCCGGCTCTTGTGCAACCCCAAATATAGCCAACCCCCAGCTTGGTTCGATCCGGACTCCTACTACTTTCGAAAGCACCTTTGTCACCCCCATCCAAAACCCCTGTAGTGCCGGGCATGACCAAAACATATGGGTATGATTCGCTGGGCTTCTCGAGCACCTCGCACACCTATCCTCCACCCCAAAAAATTTACTGAGCCGTGTTCCAGTCATATGTGCCCTGTGTAATACCTTAAACTGAATCAGGCTTAGCCTGGCGCACGAGGACGACGAGTTTACCCTGTTTAGGGCATCTGCCCACATCCCCTCCTCAATCTCCTCCCCTAGCTCTTCTTCCCATTTCCCTTTTAGTTCGTCCATCATAGTCTCCCCTTCGTCTCTCATTTCCCTATATATATCCGACACCTTACCGTCCCCCACCCATTTCTTTGAGATGACTCTGTCCTGCACCTCTTGTGTCGGGAGCTGCGGGAATTCCCTCACCTGTTGCCTCGCAAAAGCCCTCAATTGCATGTACCTGAATGCATTCCCTTGGGGCAACCCATATTTCTCGGTCAGCGCTCCCAGACTCGCAAACTTCCCATCCACAAATAGATCTTTCAATTGCGTTATACCTGCTCTTTGCCACATTCCATATCCACCATCCATTCCCCCCGGGGCAAACCTATGGTTGTTTCTTATCGGGGACCCCCCCAGTGCTCCGGTCTTTCCCCTATGTCGTCTCCACTGTCCCCAAATCTTCAGTGTAGCTACCACCACCGGACTCGTGGTATAGTTCCTTGGTGAGAACGGCAATGGGGCTGTCACCATAGCCTGCAGGCTGGTCCCCCTACAGGACGCCCTCTCTAATCTCTTCCACGCCGCTCCTTCCTCCTCTCCCATCCACTTACTCACCATTGAAATATTAGCGGCCCAATAATACTCACTTAGGCTCGGTAGTGCCAGCCCCCCCCTATCCCTACTACGCTGTAAGAATCCCTTCCTCACTCTCGGAGTCTTCCCGGCCCAAACAAAACCCATGATACTCTTTTCTATCCTTTTGAAAAAAGCCTTCGTGATCACCACCGGGAGACACTGAAACACAAAGAGGAATCTCGGGAGGACCACCATCTTAACCGCCTGCACCCTCCCTGCCATTGACAATGCTACCATATCCCATCTCTTGAAATCTTCCTCCATCTGTTCCACCAACCGCGTCAAATTTAGCCTGTGCAATGTGCCCCAATTCTTAGCTATCTGGATCCCCAGGTAACGAAAGTCTCTTGTTACCTTCCTCAACGGTAGGTCTTCTATTTCTCTACTCTGCTCCCCTGGATGCACCACAAACAGCTCACTCTTCCCCATGTTCAATTTATACCCTGAAAAAACCCTAAACTCCCCAAGTATCCGCATTATTTCTGGCATCCCCTCCGCTGGATCCGCCACATATAGTAGCAGATCATCCGCATATAAAGATACCCGGTGTTCTTCTCCTCCCCTAAGTATTCCCCTCCATCTCTTGGAACCTCTCAGCGCTATCGCCAGGGGCTCAATCGCCAGTGCAAACAGTAATGGGGACAGAGGACATCCCTGCCTTGTCCCTCTATGGAGCCGAAAATATGCCGATCCCCGTCCATTCGTGACCACACTCGCCACTGGGGCCCTATACAACAGCTGCACCCATCTAACATACCCCTCTCCGAACCCAAATCTCCTCAACACCTCCCACAGATAATCCCACTCCACTCTATCAAATGCTTTCTCGGCATCCATCGCCACTATTATCTCCGTTTCACCCTCTGGTGGGGCCATCATCATTACCCCGAACAACCTCCGTATGTTCGTGTTCAGCTGTCTCCCCTTCACAAACCCAGTTTGGTCCTCATGAACCACCCCCGGGACACATTCCTCTATTCTCATTGCCATTACCTTGGCCAAGACCTTGGCATCTACATTGAGGAGGGAGATTGGTCTGTAGGACCCGCATTGTAGCGGATCCTTTTCCTTCTTTAAAAGAAGCGATATCGTTGCTTCTGACATAGTCGGGGGCAGTTGTCCCCTTTCCTTTGCCTCGTTAAAGGTCCTCGTCAGTAGCGGGGCGAGCAAGTCCAAATATTTTCTGTAAAATTCAACTGGGAATCCGTCCGGTCCCGGGGCCTTTCCCGTCTGCATGTTCCTAATTCCTTTCACCACTTCTTCTACCGTGATCTGTGCTCCCAATCCCATCCTTTCCTGCTCTTCCACCTTGGGAATTTCCAGCCGATCCAAAAACTCCATCATTCTCTCCCTCCCATCCGGGGGTTGAGCTTCATACAATTTTTTATAAAATGTCTTAAACACTTCATTCACTCTCTCCGCTCCCCGCTCCGTCTCTCCATCTTCGTCTCTCACCCCCCCTATTTCCCTCGCTGCTCCCCTTTTCCTCAATTGGTGTGCCAGCAATCTGCTCGCCTTCTCTCCATATTCATACTGTACACCCTGCGCCTTCCTCCATTGTGCCTCTGCAGTGCCTGTGGTCAGCAAGTCAAATTCCACATGCAGCCTTTGCCTTTCCCTATACAGTCCCTCCTCCGGTGCTTCCGCATACTGTCTGTCCACCCTCAAAAGTTCTTGCAGCAACCGCTCCCGTTCCTTACTCTCCTGCTTCCCTTTATGTGTCCTTATTGATATCAGCTCCCCCCTAACCACCGCCTTCAACGCCTCCCAGACCACTCCCACCTGAACCTCCCCATTGTCATTGAGTTCCAAGTACTTTTCAATGCATCCCCTCACCCTTAAGCACACCCCCTCATCCGCCATTAGTCCCATGTCCATTCTCCAGGGTGGACGCCCTCTTGTTTCCTCCCCTATCTCCAAGTCTACCCAGTGTGGGGCATGATCCGAAATGGCTATAGCCGTATATTCCGTTCCCCTCACCCTCGGGATCAATGCCCTACCCAACACAAAAAAGTCTATGCGTGAATAGACTTTATGGACATAGGAGAAAAACGAGAACTCCTTACTCCTAGGTCTACTGAATCTCCACGGGTCCACCCCTGCCATCTGCTCCATAAAATCCTTAAGCACCTTGGCTGCTGCCGGCCTCCTACCAGTCCTGGACTTCGACCTATCCAGCCTTGGTTCTAACACCGTGTTGAAGTCTCCCCCCATTATCAGCTTTCCGGTCTCTAGGTCTGGGATGCGTCCTAGCATTCGCCTCATAAAATTGGCATCGTCCCAATTCGGGGCATACACGTTTACCAACACCACCATCTCTCCCTGTAATTTGCCACTCACCATCACGTATCTGCCCCCGTTATCCGCCACTATAGTCTTTGCCTCGAACATTACCCGCTTCCCCACTAATATAGCCACCCCCCTGTTTTTCGCATCCAGCCCCGAATGGAACACCTGCCCTACCCATCCTTTGCGCAACCTAACCTGATCTATCAGTTTCAGGTGCGTTTCCTGTAACATGACCACATCTGCTTTAAGTTTCTTAAGGTGTGCGAGTACTCGTGCCCTCTTTATCGGCCCGTTAAGCCCCCTCACGTTCCACGTGATCAGCCGCGTTGGGGGGCTTCCCACCCCCCCCCTTGCCGGTTAGCCATCATCTTTTTCCAGCTTCTCGCCCAGTTCCCACGCAGCTGTATTTCTCCCAGACGGTGCCCCCCCGCCCATCCTTTCCCGTACCCACTCCCCCCTTTCCCCAGCAGCAGCAACCCAGTAATTCCCCCCTCCCCCCCCCCCCCCCGCTAGACCCCCCGCTAGCGTAATTACTCCCCCCATGTTGCTCCCAGAAGTCAGCAAACTCTGGCTGACCTCGGCTTCCCCCCGTGATCACGGCTCGCCCCGTGCGGCGCCCCCTCCTTCCTGCTTCTCTATTCCCGCCATAATTATCATAGCGCGGGAACCAAGCCCGCGCCTCTCCCTCGGCCCCGCCTCCCATGGCCAACGCCCCATCTCCTCTCCCTCCCCACCTCCCCCCATCACCACCTGTGGGAGAAAGAAAAGTTACCATACCGCAGGATTAATCATACAATCCCTCTTCGCCCCCCCCCCCACTCGTCCCACCACTTTGTCCAAACGTTCATTTTCGTAGTCCAATCATTCCAATTTTTCTTCTACAATAAAAGTCCACGCTTCATCCGCCGTCTCAAAGTAGTGGTGCCTCCCTTGATATGTGACCCACAGTCTTGCCGGTTGCAGCATTCCAAACTTTATCTTTTTTTTGTGAAGTACCGCTTTGGCCCGATTAAAGCTCGCCCTCCTTCTCGCCACCTCCGCACTCCAATCTTGATACACGCGGATCACCGCGTTCTCCCATTTACTACACCGAGTTTTCTTCGCCCATCTAAGGACCATTTCTCTATCCTTAAAACGGAGAAATCTCACCACTATGGCTCTGGGAGCTTCTCCTGCTCTCGATCCTCGCACCATAACTCGGTATGCTCCCTCCACCTCCAACGGACCCGTCGGGGCCTCCACTCCCATTAACGAGTGCAGCATCGTGCTCACATATGCCCCGACGTCCGCCCCCTCCACACCTTCAGGAAGGCCAAGAATCCTCAAGTTGTTCCTCCTTGCGTTATTTTCCAGTGCCTCCAACCTCTCCACAGATCGTTTCTGGTGTGCCTCCTGTATCTCCGACTTCACCACCAGGCCCTGTATATCGTTTTCATTCTCTGCTGCTTTCGCCTTCACGACCCGAAGCTCCTGCTCCTGGGTCTTTTGTTCCTCTTTCAGCCCTTCAATCGCCTGTAATATCGGGGCCAACAACTCTTTCTTCATTTCCTTTTTTATCTCCTCCACGCAGCGTTTCAAAAACTCTTGTTGTTCAGGGCCCTATATGAAACTGCCACCTTCCGACGCCATCTTGGTTTCTGCTTGCCTTCCTTGCCGTTGTTCCAAAGGATCCGCTGCAATCCGGCCACTTTCCTCTCCTTTTTCCATCCGTGTCCAGGGGGAACACCCTTCTGGTTTACCGCACGGTGTTTTCAGCCATTAAAATTGCCGTTGGGGCTCCTATCAAGAGCCCAAAAGTCCGTTCCACCGGGAGCTGCCGAAACGTGCGACTTAGCTGGTCATCGCCGCACCCGGAAGTCCGTCCCTGGCTCCTTCGTGTGCAAGAGATGTGTCCAGCTGCAGCTCCTGTTGAACCGCTTGACGGCTCTGGAGCTGCGGATGGACTCACTTTGGAGCATCCACGATGCTGAGGGAGTTGTTGGTAGCACGTTTAGCGAGTTGGTCACACCACAGATAAAGAGTATTGAGGGAGATAAGAAATAGGTGACTATCAGAGGAAGAGTAGGAAGGCAGTGCAGGTGTCCCATGCGGTCATCTCCCTCCAAAACAGGTATACCGTTTTGGATATTGTTGAGGAAGGTGGCTCACCAGGGGAAGGCAGCAGTAGCTAGGTTCATGGCACCGTGGCTGACTCTGCTGCACAGGAGGGCAGGAAAAGGAGAGGTAGAGCTATAGTGATAGGGGATTCAATTGTAAGGGGAGTAGACAGGCGTTTCTGCGGACGCAAACGAGTCTCCAGGAAGGCATATTGCCTCCCAGGTGCAAGGGTCCTGGATGTCTCAGAGCGGCTGCAGGACATTCTAAAGGGAGAGGGTGAACAGCCAGCTGTCGTGGTGCATATAGGCATCACCGATATGGGAAAAAAAGGGATGAGGTCCTACATGCTGAATTTAGGGAGTTAGGAGGTAAACTAAAAAGGAGGACCTTAAAGGTAGTAATCTCAGGATTGCTACCAGTGCCACGTGCTAGTCAGGGTAGGAATGACAGGATAGACAGGATGAATGCGTGGCTTGAGAGATGTTGCAGGAGGGAGAGGTGCAGATTTTTGGGACATTGGAACCGGTTCTGGGAGAGGTGGACCATTACATGGGGGGGGGGGGTTCTCCTGGGGTGGTGTTTGGGTTAAGGTGTTTTTTCCCCCCCATTTGTCCTTTTTACTGTTATATGAGGGGTTACTGTATATGGGGGAAATCCAATGTATAATTTCTACTTGTGTTCTTGTTGCTTTCTTTTTGTTGGGGGTGGGGGTTTTGTTGAAAATTTGTTAAAAAACTTGAATAAATATATATATATTTTTTTAAAATCTGGCTCCGGACAACCAAGGAGGCAAAGGCCAAAACGTCAGCCTCTCTCGCCCCCTGGACTCCGGGGATCGCCACCTCTGGACTCGGTGCCACCAACATTTTTAGCACCGTGGACATGACATCGGCAAATCCCTGTCAGAATTCTCGAAGCTTCGGACATGCCCAAAACATGTGGTCATGGTTTGCGGGCCCTCCTGCACACCTCACACGCCTGTCCTCTAATCCAAAAAACCTGCTCATCCGGGCCACTGTCACGTGTGTCCGGTGAACACCTTGAATTGTATCAGGCTGAGTCTGGCACATGATGAGGACATGTTGGCTCTGCTCGGAGTGTCCTCCCACAGACCTGCCTCGAGCTCCTTTCCCAGCTCATCTTTCCACTTGCGCTTCACCTCCCCTATCTGGGTTCCATCACACTCCATAAGCTCTTTATGAATTTCTGAGACCGTACCCTCCCCCATCCCTGTTTTTGAAACTACCTTATCCTGTATCCCCTGTGGCGGTAGAAGCGGAAATGTCAAAACCTGCCTTCGTACAATGTCCCTCACCTGCAGATAGCGAAACCCATTCCCACCCAGCAATTGAAACTCCTCCTCCAAATCCTCCAAACAAGAAAAGATCCCATCGATAAACAGATCCCCCAGTCTCTCAATACCTGCTCTCTGCCACCTACGAAACCCCCCATCCAACCTCCCCGGGACAAACCGGTGATTGCCACAAATTGGAGCCCACACCGACGTTCCATTCACTCCCATATGCATCCGCCACTGCCCTCAAACTCTGAGTCGCCACCACCACCAGGCCTGGGGAGTACCGGTCCGGCGAGAACGGCTACCAGTGCCCCTAAGCATGTGCCCCTACATGATGCCGCCTCTACCTGCTCCCGTACCGATCCCTCCCCCACTACCCACTTCCTGATCATGGCTATACTTGCCGGCCAGTAGTAATTCCTGAAGTTCGGCAGGGCCAACCCTCCCTCCGCCCTGCTCCAACTTTCCTTACTCGCGGGGTTTTACCCGCCCACAAAAACCCAGAGATCACCGCATTAACATGCTTGAAAAAGGACTTTGGTATAAAAATAGGGAGACACTGGAAAACAAATAAAAATCTCGGGAGAACCGTCATCTTTATGGTCTGTACCCTCCCTGCCACTGACAGCAGGAGCATGTCCCACCCCCGAAGTCACAAAAACCTCACTTCTACCCATATTCAATTTACACCCCGAGAACCGGCCAAATCCCTCTAAGATCCGCATGATCTCCTCCATACCCCCTAGCGGGTCAGAAATGTAGGTCTCCGCATACAACGAGACCCTGTGTTCCACCCCCTCCCCTCATTAGCCCTTCCATCCCTTTGACGCTCTCAGCGGCATCGCCAATGGCTCTATAGCCAAGGCAAACAACTGTGGGGAGAGTAGACACCCCTGTCTCATCCCCCGGCTCAGTCTAAAATAATCCGAACTGACTCGGTTTGTCCGCACACTCGCCACCGGCGCCTGGTACAGCAACCGGACCCAGTCCACAAAACCCTGCCCAAACCGCCCCAGGACCTCCCACAAATATTTCCACTCCACCCGGTCGAAGGTCTTCTCCGCATCCATAGTGACCACCACCTCCACCTCCCTCCCCTCAGAGGGCATCATGATGATGTTCAAGAGCCTTCTAACATTGACCGTTAACTGCCTCCCTTTGACAAATCACGCCTGGTCCTCCCCTATCACCCACGGAACACAATCCTCTTTCTTCGAGGCCAAAATCTTGGCCAGCAATTTGGAGTCAACATTTAGTAGGGAGATTGGCCTGTATGACCCGCATTGTTCTGAGTCCTTCTCCCACTTCAGAATCAATGAGATCGAAGCCTGTGACATTGTTGGGGGAAGAACACCCCGCTCCCTAGCCTCATTAAATGCCCTCGCCAATAAGAGACCCAGCAGCCCAGAAAACGTCTTGTAGAATTCCACTGTGTATCCGTCCGACCCCGGGGCCTTGCCCGACTGCATAGCCTCCAATCCCTCCACTACACCAACAATCCCGATCGGGGCTCCCAGCTCTCCACCAACCCTTCCTCCACTTTCGAAACTCCAACCTCTCATCCCCTCCACCCCTCCGACTCATGCAGCCGACTGTAAAATTCCTTGAACACCCCGTTCACCAGCGCTGGGTCCTAAATCGTGTTCCCCCCCTCTATCCTTCACTCTTCCTATCTCCCTGGCTGCCTCCCGTTTCCTGAGCTGGTGTACTAACATCCTACTGGCCTTCTCCCCATATTCATACACCGCCCCACTCACCTTCCTCAACTGCCTCATTGCCTTCCCTGTGGATATCAGACCAAACTCCATCTGCAGCTTCTGCCGCTCCTTCAACAACCCTGCCTCCGGGGCTTCAGAGTACCCTCTATCCACCTGGAGGATCTCCCTAACCAGCCTATCCATCTCTGCCTGCTCCACCTTCTCCCTATGAGCCCGTATCGAAAACAGCTCCCCCCTAACTACTGCCTTCAATTCCTCCCATACTGTTGCTATCAAAACATTCCCTTTGTCATTTATTTCCACATTATTCTGGATGGCCTCCCTCACCCGCACACACCTCCTCATCGCTAACAGTCCTGCATCCAATCTCCATTGCGGGTGCTGACCCCCTCCTTGCTTACATGTAAATCCATCCAGTGTGGGGCATGGTCCGACACAACAATCGCTGAATACCCTGCATCCACCACCCCTGCCAGCAAAGCTCTGTTTAAAATTTTAAAAATCAATCCGGGAGTACACTTTGTGCACGTGGAGAAAAAAAAGAAAATTCCTTCAATCTTGACCGTCCAAACCTCTACGGATCTACTCCCCTATCTTTATGTTTCATGAACCCCTTTAGCTCCTTCGCCGCGGCTGGCACCCTCCCTGTCCTTGAACTCGATCGATCCAACCTCGGATCTACAACCATTAAAGGCCCCCACCCCCCCATGATCAGCCTATGCAAGTCCAGGTCCGGGATCTTCCCCAACACCCACCTCAAACTCCGCATCGTCCCAGTTTGGTGCATAGATATTCACTAATACCACCGGCATCCCCTCCAGCTTCCCACTCACCATAACGTACCTATCCCCCTGAGTCCGCCACTATGCTCCCTACGTCAAATGACATCCGCTTATTGATCAAGATCGCTACCCCTCTAGTTTTATAGTCTAGCCCCGAATAGAATACCTGCCCAACCCACCCCTTCCTCACCTAATCTGATCCACTACCCTCAGGTGTGTCTCCTGTAGCAATGCCATGTCCGCCTTCAAACTCTTCAAATGCGCGAACACGCAAGTCCTCTTAACCGGCCCATTCGACCCTCTCACGTTCCGTGTGATCAGCCTGGTCGGGGGGCACCCCGCCCAGCCCTGCCGATCAACTATAACTCCACCGACTTCCGGTTGCAGCGTTGCGGAGCTAAGCCGCACATTTCGGCAGCTCCCGCTATAACGGACTTTTAGGCTCTCCAGAGGAGCCCCAACGGAAATGTTTTGATTAAATCCCGTGTGGGAAGGTGAAGTAAGGTCCCCCCTTACGTTGTATGGCAGAGATTAGCGGTGGAGCGTCGGAGAAAGAGGCTCTGGAGCAGCGGCAAAAACGAGGGGGAAAAACAAGATGGCGGAGGGCGGAGATCGAGCAGCATGGGGGCCGGACCAGCAGGAGTTCCTCAAGCGCTGCGTGGAGGAGCTTAAAAAGGAGGTGCTGGCGCCAATGCTGTTGGCGATAGAGGGGCTGAAGGAACAAAGAACAAGAACAAAGAAATGTACAGCACAGGAACAGGCCCTTCGGCCCTCCAAGCCCGTGCCGACCATCCTGCCCGACTAAACTACAATCTTCTACACTTCCTGGGTCCGTATCCTTCTATTCCCATCCTATTCATGTATTTGTCAAGATGCCCCTTAAATGTCACTATCGTCCCTGCTTCCACCACCTCCTCCGGTAGCGAGTTCCAGGCACCCACTACCGTCTGTGTAAAAAACTTGCCTCGTACATCTACTCTAAACCTTGCCCCTCTCACCTTAAACCTATGCCCCCTAGTAATTGACCCCTCTACCCTGGGGAAAAGCCTCTGACTATCCACTCTGTCTATGCCCCTCATAATTTTGTAGACCTCTATCAGGTCGCCCCTCAACCTCCTTCGTTCCAGTGAGAACAAACCGAGTTTATTCGACCGCTCCTCATAACTAATGCCCTCCATACCAGGCAACATTCTGGTAAATCTCTTCTGCACCCTCTCTAAAGCCTCCACATCCTTCTGGCAGTGTGGCGACCAGAATTGAACACTATACTCCAAGTGTGGCCTAACTAAGGTTCTATACAGCTGCAACATGACTTGCCAATTCTTATACTCAATGCCCCGGCCAATGAAGGCAAGCATGCCGTATGCCTTCTTGACTACCTTCTCCACCTGTGTTGCCCCTTTCAGTAACCTGTGGACCTGTACTCCTAGATCTCTTTGAATTTCAATACTCTTGAGGGTTCTACCATTCACTATATTCCCTACCTGCATTAGACCTTCCAAAATGCATTACCTCACATTTGTACGGATTAAACTCCATCTGCCATCTCTCTGTCCAAATCTCCAAACAATCTAAATCCTGCTGTATCCTCTGACAGTCCTCATCGCTATCCGCAATTCCACCAACCTTTGTGTCGTCTGCAAACTTACTAATCAGACCAGTTACATTTTCCTCCAAATCATTTATATATACTACAAACAGCAAAGGTCCTAGCACTGATCCCTGTGGAACACCACTGGTCACAGCCCTCCAATTAGAAAAGCATCCTTCCATTGCTACTCTCTGCCTTCTATGACCTAGCCAGTTCTGTATCCACCTTGCCAGCTTACCCCTGATCCCGTGTGACTTCACCTTTTGTACTAGTCTACCATGAGTGACCTTGTCAAAGGCCTTACTGAAGTCCATATAGACAACATCCACTGCCCTACCTGCATCAATCATCTTTGTGACCTCCTCGAAAAACTCTATCAAGTTAGTGAGACACGACCTCCCCTTCACAAAACCATGCTGCCTCTCACTAATACGTCCATTTGCTTCCAAATGGGAGTAGAACCTGTCTCGAAGAATTCTCTCCAGTAATTTCCCTGTCACTGAAGTAAGGCTCACCGGCCTGTAGTTCCATGGATTATCCTTGCTACCCTTCTTAAACTGAGGAACAACATTGGCTATTCTCCAGTCCTCCGGGACATCACCTGAAGACAGTGAGGATCCAAAGATTTCTGCCAAGGCCTCAGCAGTTTCCTCTCCAGCCTCCTTCAGTATTCTGGGGTAGATCCCATCAGGCCCTGGGGACTTATCTACCTTAATATTTTTTAAGACACCCAACACCTCGTCTTTTTGGATCTCAATGTGACCCAGGCTATCTGCACACCCTTCTCCAGACTCAACATCTACCAATTTCTTCTCTTTGGTGAATACTGATGCAAAGTATTCATTTAGTACCTCGCCCATTTCCTCTGGCTCCACACATAGATTCCCTTGCCTAGCCTTCAGTGGGCCAACCCTTTCCCTAGCTACCCTCTTGCTTTTTATGTACGTGTAAAAAGCCTTGGGATTTTTCTTAACCCTATTTGCCAATGACTTTTCGTGACTCCTTGCTTAAGTTCCTTCCTACTTTCCTTATATTCCACACAGGCTTTGTCTGTTCCCAGCCTTTTAGCCCTGACAAATGCCTCCTTTTTCCTTTTGACGAGGCCTACAATATCTCTCGTTATCCAAGGTTCCCAAAAATTGCCGTATTTATCCTTCTTCCTCACAGGAACATGCCGGTCCTGAATTCCTTTCAACTGACACTTGAAAGCCTCCCACATGTCAGATGTTGATTTGCCCTCAAACATCCGCCCCCAATCTATGTTCTTCAGTTTCCGCCTAATATTGTTATAATTAGCCTTCCTCCAATTTAGCACATTCATCCTAGGACCACTCTTATCCTTATCCACCAGCACTTTAAAACTTACTGAATTGTGGTCACTGTTCCCGAAATGCTCCCCTACTGAAACATCTACCACCTGGCCGGGCTCATTCCCCAATACCAGGTCCAGTACCGCCCCTTCCCTAGTTGGACTGTCTACATATTGTTTTAAGAAGCCCTCCTGGATGCTCCTTACAAACTCCGCCCCGTCTAAGCCCCTGGCACTAAGTGAGTCCCAGTCAATATTGGGGAAGTTGCAGTCTCCCATCACCACAACCCTGTTGTTTTTACTCTTTTCCAAAATCTGTCTACCTATCTGCTCCTCTATCTCCCGCTGGCTGTTGGGAGGCCTGTAGTAAACCCCCAACATTGTGACTGCACCCTTCTTATTCCTGATCTCTACCCATATAGCCTCACTGCCCTCTGAGGTGTCCTCCCCCAGTACAGCGGTGATATTCTCCCTAACCAGTAGCGCAACTCCTCCACCCCTTTTACATCCCCCTCTATCCCGCCTTAAACATCTAAATCCTGGAACGTTTAGCTGCCAATCCTGCCCTTCCCTCAACCAGGTCTCTGTAATGGCAACAACATCACAGTTCCAAGTACTAATCCAAGCTCTAAGTTCATCTGCCTTACCCGTAATACTTCTTGCATTAAAACATATGCACTTCAGGCCACCAGACCCACTGTGTTCAGCAACTTCTCCCTGTCTGCTCTGCCTCAGAGCCCCACTGTCCCTATTCCCTAGTTCTCCCTCAATGCTCTCACCTTCTGACCTATTGCTCCCGTGCCCACCCCCCTGCCATACTAGTTTAAACCCTCCAGTGTGACACTAGCAAACCTCGCGGCCAGGATATTGATGCCTCTCCAGTTTAGATGCAACCCGTCCTTCTTATATAGGTCACACCTGCCCCGGAAGAGCTCCCAGTGGTCCAGATAACGGAAACCCTCCCTCCTACACCAGCTGTTTAGCCACGTGTTTAGCTGCTCTATCTTCCTATTTCTAGCCTCACTGGCACGTGGCACAGGGAGTAATCCCGAGATTACAACCCTAGAGGTCCTGTCTTTTAACTTTCTGCCTAGCTCCCTGAACTCCTGCTGCAGGATCTCAGGCCCCTTCCTGCCTATGTCGTTAGTACCAATATGTACAACGACCTCTGCCTGTTTGCCCTCCCCCTTCAGGATGCCCTCTACCCGTTCGGAGACATCCTGGACCCTGGCACCAGGGAGGCAACATACCATCCTGGAGTCTCTTTCACGTCCACAGAAGCGCCTATCTGTGCCCCTGACTATAGAGTCCCCTATTACTATTGCTCTTCTGCGCATTGACCCTCCCTTCTGAACATCAGAGCCAGCCGTGGTGCCACTGCTCTGGCTGCTGCTGTTTTCCCCTGATAGGCTATCCCCCCGACAGTATCCAAAGGGGTATACCTGTTCGAGAGGGGGACAACTACAGGGGATTCCTGCACCGACTGCCTGCCCTTTCTGGTGGTCACCCAGAAGGCCCAGGCGGTGGAGCTTCGTGAGGTGAGGGATAAAACGAATGAGAACGAGGACGAGATCCTGGGCCTGGCGGTAAAGATGGAGGCGCACGAGGCGGTGCACAGGAGGTGGGCCGAGAGACTCGAGGTCCTGGAGAACAGGTCGAGGAGGCAGAATCTCCGGATTCTGGGTCTCCCCGAAGGAGTGGAGGGAGCTGATGCCGGGGCGTATGTGAGTACGATGCTCCATTCGCTGATGGGTGCGGAGGCCTCTCCGAGCCCCCTGGAGCTGGAAGGGGCTCACCGGGTCCTGGCGAGGAGACCCAAGGCTGATGAGCCGCCAAGGGCGATAGTGGCAAGGTTCCATCGCTTCGCGGACAAAGAAAGTGTTCTGAGATGGGCCAAGAAGGTGCGGAGCAGTAGATGGGAGAATGCGGTGATCCGACTCTACCAGGATTGGAGCACGGAGGTGGCAAGGAGGAGAGCTGGCTTCAACCGGGCCAAGGCGGTGCTGCACAAAAAAAGAGTCAGGTTCGGCATGCTGCAGCCTGCGCAACTGTGGGTCACTTATCAGGACCGACACCATTATTTTGAAACGCCAGAAGAGGCTTGGACCTCTATCCAAACGGAAAAATTGGACTCGAACTGAGGGGCTGTGGTTGTGGGGGGGGGGATGTTGGTTGTATACGGGGTTGTAAATATGGGTAAAGAATGCTTCATGGGTGGGATGATGGATGGGGATATGGATAGAGTTCTGGTTAAAATTCTTTTTTTCTGTTGACGAGATAGTGGGGAATGTGGGCGTCATTGCTGGAGGGAGGTGAGTCTCGGGGATGGGGGAACTGGGATAATGGCCGCAACAGGAGCTGCGCCACAGGGGGCGGGGCTGGCTCAGGAAAGCGCAGGCTTTTTCCCGTGCTGGGGGGGGGATGGAGGAAGGTAAGGAAGAGGAGAGACTCCCACACGGGGAGATCAACGGGAAGGCGGGGGAAGCCGGTGTCAGCAGAAGTCAGCTGACTCCTGGAAGTAATATGGGGGAGCAAAAGTGCTAGATACGGATCTAGCGGGGAGGGAAGGGTAGGGGGAAGAGGGGGGACAATAGGGTTTCTGCTGCACTGTCCGAGGGGGAACTGAAAATGGAAGAGATGTTCGGGGGTTTCCCGTCTGCGGGACTGGAGGGTGCGGGAGGCGCGGGCACGGGACTGGCCTAAGATAGGAAATGGCTAGTCGGCGGGGGGGGGGGGGGGGGGGGGGGTAGCCCCCCAATCCGGCTGTTCACGTGGAATGTGAGAGGCCTAAATGGGCCAGTTAAGAGGGCCCGAGTGTTCGCGCACCTAAAGGGACTGAAGGCAGACGTGGTCATGCTTCAGGAGACACATCTGAAGGTGGCAGATCAGGTCAGGTTAAGGAAGGGATGGGTAGGACAGGTGTTCCATTCGGGGCTGGATGCGAAGATTAGAGGGGTGGCAATAGTGGTGGGGAAGCGGGTGTCGTTTGAGGCCAAGAACATAGTAGCGGACAATGGAGGCCGATACGTGATGGTGAGCGGTAGGTTGCAGGGGACGTAGGTGGTATTGGTGAATGTATACGCCCCGAACTGGGACGATGCTGGATTCATGAAACGGATGTTGGGGCGTATTCCGGACTTGGAGGTAGGGAGCTTGATAATGGGTGGGGATTTTAACATGGTGTTGGACCCAGCATGCGGCCAAGGTGCTCAGGGGGTTTATGGATCAGATGGGGGGAGTAGATCCGTGGAGATTTGCCAGGCCTTTGGCCAGAGAATTTTCTTTTTTCTCCCACGTACATAAGGCCTACTCCCGGATAGATCTTTTTGTTCTGGGCAGGGCATTGATCCCAAAAGTGGAGGGAACGGAGTATTCGGCCATAGCCATTTCAGACCATGCCTCGCATTGGGTGGAGCTAGAGCTGGGGGAGGAGAGGGACCAACGCCCGTTGTGGAGGTTGGATGTGGGATGTGTGTGGGAGGGTGCGGGGGTGCATCGAAAGGTACCTGGAGGCCAACGACAATGGGGAGGTGCAGGTGGGAGTAGTATGGGAGGCGCTGAAGGCGGTGGTCAGGGTAGAGTTAATCTCCATCGGGGCTCATAGGGTGAAGAGAGAGGGCAGGGAAAGGGAGAGGTTAGTGGGGGAGATTTTAAGGGTGGACAGGAGATATGCAGGGGCTCCTGATGAGGGACTACTCAGGGAGAGACGAAGTCTCCAGACGGAGTTTGACTTGTTGACCACAGAGAAGGCAGAGGCACAGTGGAGGAAGGCACAGGGGATGATATATGCATATGGGGAGAAGGCGAGTCGGATGCTGGCACATCAGCTCCGTAAGAGGATGGCAGCGAGGGAAATAGGTGGAGTCAAGGATGGCAGGGGAACTACGGTGCGGAGTGCAGTGAAAGTGAATGAGGCATTCAAGGCCTTTTACGAGGATCTGTATAGGTCCCAGCCCCCAGAGGGAAAAGAGGGGTTGCGACGATTCTTGGACCAACTGAGGTTCCCGAGGGTGGAGGAGCAGGAGGTGGCATAGGGAGGCAAGAATAAGGGAAGTTAACACGTGGCTGAAAGAGTGGTGTGGGAAAGAGGGGTTCCTTTTCATGGGACACTGGCATCAGTTTTGGGACAGGGGGGACCTATACCGTTGGGATGGTCTCCACCTGAACCGAGCTGGGACCAGTGTTCTGGCGAAAAGAGTAAATAGGGTAGTCAATAGAACTTTAAACTAGAGATTGGGGGGGGAAGGGAAAGTCAGGGAACCAAGAGGTGAAGTAATCAGTGGGAAGCGTAGCTGCTTAGGAATACAAAAAAGCACGAAAAGACAGAACTCAGGAGAGGTTACGATAGTCCCCATCCTACAAAATATGACACAGTGTATGGAAAGGCTCAGTAAACCAAGGTCCACCACACTAGGAAAACAAAAAGAGACGGTCAATAGAGAATTAAAGGTGCTATATTTAAATGCGCGCAGTGTACGGAACAAGGTAGATGAGCTTGTGGCCCAGATTGTGACTGGCAGGTATGATGTGGTAGGCATCACAGAGACGTGGTTGCAGGGGGTTCAGGACTGGCATTTAAACATCCAGGGATTCACAACCTATCTAAAAGACAGAGAGGTGGGCAGAGGGGGCGGGTTTGCCTTATTAATTAGGAATGAAATTAAATCAATAGCACTAAACGACATAGGGTCAGATGATGTGGCGTCTGTGTGGGTAGAGTTGAGGAACCACAAAGGCAAAAAAACCATAATGGGAGTTATGTACAGGCCTCCTAACAGTGGTCAGGACCAGGGGCACAAAATGCACCACAAAATAGAAAGTGCATGTCAGAAAGGCAAGGTCACGGTGATCATGAGGGACTTCAATATGCAGGTGGACTGGGTAAATGATGCTGCCAGTGGACCCAAGGAAAGGGAATTCATTGAATGTTTACAGGAGGGCTTTTTGGAACAGCTTGTGATGGAGCCCATGAGGGGACAGGCCATTCTGGACTTAGTGTTGTGTAATGAGCCAGACTTGATTAAAGATCTTAAAGTAAGGGAACACTTAGGAGGCAGTGATCATAATATGGTAGAATTCAATCTCCAATTTGAAAGAAAGAAGGTAGAATCAGATGTAAAGGTGCTACAGTTAAATAAAGGTAACTACAGGGGCATGAGGGAGGAACTGACGAATATCGACTGGGAGCAGAGCCTGTGGGAAAGACAGTAGAACAGCAATGGCAGGAGTTTCTGGGAGTAATTGAGGACACAGTACAGAGGTTCATCCCAAAGAAAAGAAAGGTTATCAGAGGGAGGATTAGGCAGCCATGGCTGACAAAGGAAGTTAGGGAATGCATCAAAGCAAAAGAGAAAGCCTATAATGTGGCAAAGAGTAGTGGGAAGTCAGAAGATTGGGAAGGCTACAAAAACAAACGGAGGATAACAAAGAGAGAAATAAGGAAAGAGAGGATCAATTATGAAGGTAGGCTAGCCAGTAGCATTAGGAATGATAGTAAAAGTTTCTTTAAATACATTAAAAACAAACGGGAGGCAAAGGTAGACATTGGGCCGCTCCAAAATGACGCTGGTAATCTAGTGATGGGAGACAAGGAAATAGCTGTGGAACTAAATAAGTACTTTGCGTCAGTCTTCATAGTAGAAGACATGAGTAATATCCCAACAATTCAGGAGAGTCAGGGGGCAGAGTTGAATATGGTAGCCATCACAAAGGAGAAAGTGCTAGAGAAACTAAGAGGTCCAAAAATTGATAAATCTCCAGGCCCAGATGGGCTACATTCTAGAGTTCTAAAGGAGATAGCTGAAGAAATAGTGGAGGCGTTAGTTATGATCTTTCAAAAGTCACTGGAGTCAGGGAAAGTCACAGAGGATTGGAAAATCGCTGTTGTAACCCCCCTGTTCAAGAAGGGAACAAGGAAAAAGATGGAAAATTATAGGCCAATTAGCCTAACCTCGGTTGTTGGCAAGATTCTAGAATCCATTGTTAAGGATGAGATTTCTAAATTCTTGGAAGTGCAGGGTGGGATTAGGACAAGTCAGCATGGATTTAGTAAGGGGAGGTCGTGCCTGACAAACCTGTTAGAATTCTTTGAAGAGATAACAAATAGGTTAGACCAAGGAGAGCCAATGGATGTTATCTATCTTGACTTCCAAAAGGCCTTTGATAAGGTGCCTCACGGGAGACTGCTGAGTAAAATAAGGGCCCATGGTATTCGAGGCAAGGTACTAACATGGATTGACGATTGGCTGTCAGGCAGAAGACAGAGAGTTGGGATAAAAGGTTATTTTTCGGAATGGCAACCGGTGACGAGTGGTGTCCCGCAGGGTTCAGTGTTGGGGCCATTGAAAAATATTAATTTAATATATAAAGCTGTTCTCTTTATATATTAACGATCTAGATGACGGGACTGGGGGCATTCTGGCTAAGTTTGCCGATGATACAAAGCTAGGTGGAGGGGCAGGTAGTATGGAGGAGGTGGGGCGGCTGCAGAAAGATTTAGACAGTTTAGGAGAGTGGTCCAAGAAATGGCTGATGAAATTCAACGTGGGCAAGTGCGAGGTCCTGCACTTTGGAAAAAAGAATAGAGGCATGGACTATTTTCTAAACGTTGACAAAATTCATAATGCTGAAGTGCAAAGGGACTTGGGAGTCCTTGTCCAGGATTCCCTAAAGGTAAACTTGCAGGTTGAGTCCGTAATTAAGAAAGCAAATGCAACGTTGTCATTTATCTCAAGAGGCTTGGAATATAAAAGCAGGGATGTACTTCTGAAGCTTTATAAAGCATTAGTTAGGCCCCATTTAGAATACTGTGAGCAATTTTGGGCCCCACACCTCAGGAAGGACATACTGGCACTGGAGCGGGTCCAGCGGAGATTCACACGGATGATCCCAGGAATGGTAGGCCTAACATACGATGAACGTCTGAGGATCCTGGGATTATATTCATTGGAGTTTAGGAGGTTGAGGGGAGATCTGATAGAAACCTACAAGATAATGAATGGCTTAGATAGGGTGGACGTAGGGAAGTTGTTTCCATTAGCAGGGGAGACTAGGACCCGGGGGCACAGCCTTAGAATAAAAGGGAGTCACTTTAGAACAGAGATGAGGAGATGTTTCTTCAGCCAGAGAGTGGTGGGTCTGTGGAATTCATTGCCACAGAGGGCGGTGGAGGCCGGGACGTTGAGTGCCTTTAAGACAGAAGTTGATAAATTCTTGATTTCTCGAGGAATTAAGGGCGGGAGAGAGAGCGGGTAAATGGAGTTGAAATCAGCCATGATTGACTGGTGGAGTGGACTTGATGGGCCGAATGGCCTTACTTCCGCTCCTATGTCTTATGGTCTTATGGTTTGGGGGCGCCAATTGGGGTGGAGGAGTTGGTTAAAGGACTGGGGAGCATGCAGGCAGGGAAGGCCCCGGGGCCGGATGGATGGAGTTTTATAGGAAGTATGTAGACCTGTTAGCCCCGTTGCTGGTACGAACCTTCAATGAAGCAAGGGAGGGGGGGACCCTGCCCCCGACAATGTCGGAGGCGACGATCTCTTTGATCTTGAAGCGGGATAAGGACCCACTGCAATGCGGGTCGTATAGACCGATCTCGCTCCTCAAAGTAGATGCTAAGTTGCTGGCAAAAATGTTGGCTACGAGGATTGAGGACTCCGTCCCGGGGGTGATTCACGAGGACCAGAAGGGCTTCGTAAAGGGTAGACAGCTAAACACCAATGTGCAAAGGCTCCTCAATGTGATAATGATGCCATCGGTGGAGGGAGAGGCGGAGATAGTGGCAGCCATGGACGCGGAGAAGGCCTTTGACCGAGTAGAGTGGGAGTATCTCTGGGAAGTGTTGAAGAGGTTTGGGTTCGGGGGAGGGTTTATTAGTTGGGTTAAGCTCCTGTATAGAGCCCTGGTGGCGAGTGTGGTCACGAACCGGCGGAGGTCGGAGTATTTCCGGCTGTATCGAGGGACGAGGCAGCGGTGCCCCCGATCCCCTCTGCTGTTTGCATTAGCAATTGAACCTTTGGCCATGGCGCTAAGGGAGTCGGGGAAATGGAAGGGGGTGGTCCGAGGGGGAGAGGAACATCGAGTGTCGCTGTACGCAGACGACCTGTTGCTGTATGTGGCGGATCCAGTGGAGGGGATGGTTGAGGTCATGCAGATCCTAAGGGAGTTTGGAGACTTCTCGGGCTATAAGCTCAATGTGGGAAAGAGTGAGCTCTTTGTGGTGCATCCGGGGGATTACCGGTGGTTATCCCTGATCGGGGACCACACCCAGGCTCCCATCGCTCCCCTGTGTCGTCTCCACTGCCCTCAGATGTTTAGCGTTGCCGCCACCACCGGGCTCGTGGTGTACCTTGTCGGCGAGAGCGGCAGCAGTGCCGTCACCAGCGCCCCCAGGCTCGTTCCTTTGCAGGACGCCATCTCCAACCTCTGTTGCTGTTTAGCACACGGCTAAATCGCTGGCTTTGAAAGCAGACCAAGGCAGGCCAGCAGCACGTTTCAATTCCTGTAACAGCCTCCCCGAACAGGTGCCGGAATGTGGCGACTAGGGGCTTTTCACAGTAACTTCATTTGAAGCCTACTTGTGACAATAAGCGATTTTCATTTCATCTGTCAGACCCCTGGCCTTAACAAAGTTCATTGCCTCATCTGGCGATCCAAAATAATGTTCCTGGCCCTCATAAGTGACCCACAAACACGCTGGGTACAGCATGCCGAACTACACCCCCCTCTTAAAGAGGGCCGATGTCACCTTGTTAAAACTCGCCCTTCTTTCAGCCAGTTCCCCATCCAAGTCCTGGTAAATACGCAGCTCGTTGCCTTCCCATATGCAGCTCGTCTGCCTGGCCCACCTCAAGATCTGTTCCTTGACCAAGAACCGGTGCATTTGTACCGCCATCGCCTTCGGCGGCTCATTCCTCAGCGGCTTCCTCATAAATGTTCTGTCCACCTCCAAGTATTGAGCAAACGCACCTTCCCCAGCAGCTTCTCGAACATTCGCCACATATGCCCGTGTTTGATCCCTCGCTGCCCTCCGGGAGGCCAACAATCCTCAGGTTCTGCCTGCGCAATCTGTTCTCCAAATCCTCCACTTTCTCTTGCAGCCCCTTCTGGAGGTCCTTCATCAGCCCCCATCTCCACCGCCATCACGGCTAGCTGCTCATCGTGCTCAGCAACCGCCTCTTCCACCGTCTGGATTGCCTGGCCCTGGGCTTCCAATCTCTGTTCCACACGGTCAATCCCCGTCTTAATCGGATTCAGGTATTCCTTTCTTTGCTGAGCAAAATTCTCCTGTAGAAAGGCCACAAGTTGCTCCGTTGACCACTGGGCACGCAATTTCGGTCCCTGACCCTCCGCCATATTCTCCTGTGCTGCAGACTCCACTCCTGTCTTCGACCAACGTTCCCTCCTTTTCAGACCACTTCTTGTTCACAAATCCATACACTGGTGGGGAATCCTTCTCCCCTATTTTACCAGTTTCCTGTTTTGTCGATCAAATCCACCGTAAATCGGGGAAAAAGGCCCCAAAGGTCCACCACGAGCAGGAGCTATCAAATAAGCGACCGCTCACTCCATGGCCGCCACTAGAAGACCAATTCTATTAGTTTTAAGCTAGCTATGGAGAATGATGGGTCTGGCCCAAAAGTTGAAATTCTAAATTGGGGCAAGGCCAATTTTGATGGTATTAGACAGGAACATTCAAAAGTTGATCAGGAGAGTCTGAGGGCAGGCAAAGGGACAGCTGGTGAGGCTTTCAAAAGTGTGTTAACCAGGGTTCAGGGTAAGCATATTTCTTTTAGAGTGAAGGGCAAGGCTGGTAGCAGTAGGGAACCCTGTGTAGTGATATCTGTATACGTTAATACATGATTAGTTAATGTGCAGTCAGTACAGTCAGATGATCACTAGATGGCAACACTAACAGGGACTATCTATGACTCTATACAAGGAGTTTCCCGCTCATTCTTAGTGTTGGTGTGTGTGTAGTGCAGCTGGAGTATAGAAGTGACCAGCTCAAAGTGTAGTGTATTATATTAATTGTTAGTATAATCTAATCTTAGTTAATTCTATTACTACTCAAAGTATTAAAGTAAAAGAACTCAAGTATATTATTTTGTTACCCAATGAATAATTTGTCAGCAACTGGAAGACTTTGACTGTTTATCAAGTTAAATACAACTCGGCAAGACAAATGAGTAATATATATATGGAATCTCTATAATAAAACATGGTGCCAGGTTAAAAAAAAGCTTCAAGAACAACTAGTAGTAAGATTAGGAAAGAAAAGAAAACATTCTGATACTGACTGTTGAAGTCCTCGCAGCAAACGGATCCTTGACAACAAATCGATTTGATGGACCACGTTCAAGTTCCACGGCAGCTGAAAACTACCGGTAACTTAAATTTAAATCGGAAATTATTTAAGCAGAGCTCTGCTACTGTCAATGGCAGGTCAGCAAGCTATAGAAATATATAATTCATTTATATATGCCGAAGGCGAAGACAAAAGCAAATTTGGAGTGATTGTTGCAAAGCTTGATGACCACTGCAAGATGCAGACAAATGAAATACTGGAGCGTTGCAGGTTTCAGAAGAGGTTACAGAACCGATCACAAGCTTTGTCACCGATTTAAAACTGCTAGCGCAGACATGTAATTTTGCTGATTTACACGATGCTTCAATCAGAGACCAAATCGTTTATGGACTAAATGATGAAAGCCTAAGAGAGGCATTATAGAATTTACAGGGCAGAAGGAGGCCATTCAGCCCATCGAGTCTGGACCGGCTCTTGGAAAGAGCACCCTACTCAAGCCCACACCACCCTAGCCCCATAACCCAGTAACCCCACTCAACCAACACTAAGGGCAATTTTGGACACAAAGCGCAATTTATCATGGCCAATCCACCTAACCTGCACATCTTTGGACTGTGGGAGGAAACCGGAGCACCCGGAGGAAACCCACGCACACACGGGGAGAACGTGCAGACTCTGCACAGACAGTGACCCAGCCGGGAATCGAACTTGGGATCCCGGAGCTGTGAAGCAATTGTGCTAACCACTATGCTACTGTGCTGCCATTACTAAGACAGAATGATTTAACTCTCAAAATCGCAGGGGGAAGAGAGCGGTCGCAGGTGGAGGAGCTCCTGGAGGGGAACAAAGTTGCATCCCGCTCCTCAGCGAGAACTTGCAGCCAAGTGCACAAATTCACCCGTTTGCCCCCCCCCACCCCCCGCAAAAGAGAGTGGAGAGAAGAATAACCCAGACTCCAAAGCTCATTAGAGCGCGAGAACTGGGCGCTCGGGAGCAGAGCGATCTGGCGGCACCCCCCTCCCCCCTCCGCACGGCAGCAGAGCGCAGGGCAGAATGAGCTGCGGCCTGGACCAAAGCGGGGGCCGAGCCAGCAGGAACTCGGGGCAGCACGGTAGCATTGTGGATAGCACAATTGCTTCACAGCTGCAGGGTCCCAGGTTCGATTCCGGCTTGGGGCACTGTCTGTGCGGAGTCTGCACATCCTCCCCGTGTGTGCGTGGGTTTCCTCTGGGTGCTCCGGTTTCCTCCCACAGTCCAAAGATGTGCAGGTTAGGTGGATTGGCCATGATAAATTGCCCGTAGTGTCCAAAATTGCCCTTAGTGTTGGGTGGGGTTACTGGGTTATGGGGATAGGGTGAAGGTGTTGACATTGGGTAGGGTGCTCTTTCCAAGAGCCAGTGCAGAATGGCCCTCTTTCCAAGAGCCGAATGGCCTACTTCTGCACTGTATATTCTATGATAAGGAACGACCGACGACCCCCCCCTCCCCGGCAGGAAAGCGCAGGGTAAGACGAGCGGCGGCCCGGACCAAGGCAGGGACCAAAGCGGGGACCGAGCCAGCAGCAGGGACCAAGCCAGCAGCAAGGACCGCCCCGCCCCCCTCCGACGGCGACCACCACGAGACAAAGAGAGACTCCTGGCCAGAAGTCTCTCTCTCTCGACCCTGGGTGAGTGAGGGAAAGGAAAAAAGAACTTCCCCTTTTGCAAAAAGCAAACTTTGAAAAGAACATTTTTAAAGAGAAAGAAATGTTTTCACTTTTTTTCCCCACCTTTTATTTAAAGAAAACAACAAATTCTCTTGAAAAGAATTTTATGAAAAAAGAATGTGGTAAAGTAGAGAAGGGAGGGGGAAAGAAAAAGGGGGGGAAAAAAAAAGGGAGGGGGGTAAAAAAAGGCGGGGGAAAAATGCCAGAAGGGAGCCAAAGCAGAGGGAGAAGGGGCACCAAAAGCAGACGGGGCAATGCGCGAGCCCGTTCAGATGAGCTAATCAGCGCACGAAGCGGCGGAACGGAAGGTTCGCCACAACAAAAAGAACTGGGCAGACAGGAGCATTTTCCTCCTGGGCCAGGGGGGAACTGGAACTGGAAGGCAGCCTTTGCCGAGGCGCTGAGGGAACAACAGCAGAAAAACAAGGCAGAGGCTAGGGCAGACATAGAGGCCGCAGCGCAGGCAGCAATGGCCAAGGCCCTGGCGGAGGTGCAGCACACCCTGGGCAGAGCAGAGGAGAAACTGGAAGCCCAAGAGGAGAAACTGGAAGCCCAAGAGGCGACCATTTAGGAGCTGGAGAAAGCCGCGACTGACATGAGCGACCGGATCAGGACCCTGGAGAAGGAGGTGGCGAGACTGGGCACAACATAGGGGAGCCTGAAGGGCAGAGTGGACGATCAGGAAAACCGCTTGAGAAGGCAAAATATCAGCATAGTGGGCCTACCAGAGGGGATCGAGGGTAGAAACCCCACAGCATACGTGGCCGAGATGCTGGGCAACTTAGTGGGGAGGAAAACTTCCCCCAACCCACCAGAAATGGACAGAGCACACCGGTCGCTGCGCCCGAAGCCTATGGCAGGGGACCACCCAAGAGCAGTTATAGCTAAACTGCACCGGTACCAAGACAGGGAAACAATCCTGCGCTGGGCCAGGAAAAACAGAACCTGCAAATGGGAAGGACACTTCATTAGAATTTACGAGGACATTGGGGCAGACCTAGCCAGGAGACGGGCTGAATTCAATAGAGCGAAAGCAGCTCTTCACAAGAACAAAGTGTGTTTTGGTATGCTGTGCCCAGCGAAATTCTGGGTCACATACCAAGAAAGAGAATACTTCTTCACAGCCCCCGCCGAAGCAAACAGGTTTGTCGAGAAACACGGGCTGGAAAACCAGCAGCCAGGGTAGAAATAAGGGGCGCCTGTCAAGGGGCAACATGCCGACAGGGGGGGGAGAAAACGCCAGCCCCCCCCTGCCACCACCCCCGCCACGCCGAGCGCACCCGGAACAAAAAGCAAACCACTGCCCGAGGGACCACTTCAGGTGGGAGACCAGGTCCCAGCATGAGGGGACGAGAGTAGCGGAGAAGGGAGAGCAAGCAGGAGGAGTGCAGGGTAGGATGGGGAAAGAGCGGGCAGACAACCGCAGAGGCCGGGCAAGGGAGAAGCGAGACAGTAACTCCCGAGAGGGGGGGGCCACCGCACTAGCAGGAAAGCTAGCGACGGAGGCATGCAACAAAGCAGGGCCGCAGCTCGCCCTCAACAGGGGGGAAGGCGCCAGTCAGGGGGTGGGGGGACCACTTAACAGAGGCGGGAGAGCAAATGGGGATAGGAACAGGGGAAAGAGGGACAACGTAGGGGTATACGGGAAAGGGGGGGAAAGGGAGAGACGGGCGTGGAGGCACGGGGGGGCGGGACACAGGGGAGGAGGGACAAACAAGACGAGAAAATAAATAGCAAGAGGGCTACAAAGTGCCACAACCAAGGGCTGGAAACAAGGAATCACTGCAAGCACTCACCCAGTACGGTCTCTGGGCGAAGGGAGACTCCAGAGTACAGGGGATTACCCGCGTGGCGGACACACAGTAGGCGGCCATGTCGGGTGCCCTCTGGACAAAGGGAAACCCCGGAGCGCAGTGACCTGACCGCATGGAGAGAGCAGTGACAGCGGCCACCCTGGATGGCCCCCTAACAAAGGGAAACCCCGGAGGACAGGGGCGCGTCCACCAGGTAAGAATGGTTAATCCCACAGGAGCGAGGGGACAGAAGCCTCCCACCAGGATAGTCACCTGGAACGTAAGGGGACTCAACGGCCCAGTGAAAAGATCCAGAGTCCTCACCCACCTAAGAAATATGAGGGCCGACATAGTCTTCCTCTAAGAAACACACCTGAGATAGCAGGACCGAATGCAGGTAAGAAAGGGCTGGGTGGGACAAAGCTACCATTCCTGCTATGGGACAAGGGCCAGGGGGATGGCAATACTGATCAGCAAGAGGACGATATTTAGGGCGACAAAGACGATTACGGACCCAGGGGGACGGTATGTCATGGTCAGCGGGGCCCTGGATGGGCACCGGTAGTGCTAGTTAACGTGTACGCACCCAACTGGGATGACACGAGCTTCAACAAGAAGACCATGGCAGAAATCCCTGACATAGTGATGCACTGACTAATCATGGCGGGGGGGGGGGGGGGGGGGGGGGTAGACTTCAATTGTGTACAGGATCCAACGACAGACAGATCAAACCCCAAAACGGGGAAAACCTCAAGCATGACAAGGGAACTCAGTCACTTTATGGAACAGATGGGAGCGGTGGATCCCTGAAGGTTCACCCACCCAGGGGAGAAGGAGTTCTCCTTCTTCTCCCCAGTACACAATGTATACACCAGAATTGACTTCTTTGTGGTGGGAAAAACAGTGCTTCCAGGGATAGACAAAGTGGAATACTCCGCAATTGTGATATCAGACCACACTCCATTTTACATGGACGTGAGGCTGGACACGGGCAGGGCCCAATGCCCCACATGGAGGTTGGACGTCACCCTACTAGCTGACAAGGCCTTCAATGAAAAGATATCGCGGGCCATAGCAGAGTACAACTAGAACGGGGAGGTCTCACCCTCCACGTTCTGGGAAGCGCTAAAGGCCGTACTAAGAGGGGAAATCATCACTTTCAAAGCGTGAAGAGATAAGGAAGGAATTGGCGGCTAGGCAGCAGCTGGTCGACTCCATACTGGAGGTAGACCGTAAATACTCCGAGGCCCCAACCGTAGAGCTCCTGGCGGAGAGGAAAGAGCTATAAAGGAACTTTGATCTGCTATCCACCAGGAAAGCAGTGCATCAACTCCGCAAGGCACATGGGACCCTATACGAACATGGAGACAAAGCCAGCCGCCTGTTGGCACACCAGCTGAGAAAGCAGGCAGCCACCAGAGAAATTGCACAAATCAGGGATACCAGAGGCACATTAGAAACAGAACCAGAAAAAAATCAATAAAACCTTCAAGGCCTTCTACCAAGGGCTGTACACCTCAGAACCCCCAATGGGGGAGTCTGGGATGAAACGGTTCCTTGATGGATTGGACTGGACTTCTACAAACAATTTGCGATAGCACTGGCCCCGCACCTGTGGGAGATGTTCACAGACTCGCTAGCTAGGGGAACACTGCCATCGACGCTAGCACAGGCCTCAATCTCGCTGATACCTAAGAAAGACTAAGACCCAACGGAATGTGGGTCATACAGACCCATCTCACTGCTGAACGCAGATGCCAAAATACTGGCCAAAATCCTAGCCACAAGGCTAGAAAACTGTACCAGAGGTGGTCGCAGAGGACCAGACGGGCTTTGTCAACAGAGAGAGGTGTAGACAGAGGTGGTCGTCTCCCTAGACGCAGAAAAGGCCTTTGACAGAGTCGAACGGAAATACCTCATAGAGGTACTGGAGTGGTTCGGGCTTGGAACAGGGTTCACCTCCTGAGTAAAGCTCTTATACAAGGCTCCCATGGCGAGCGTACGGACCAACAACACCAACTCCCGATACTTCCAGCTGCACAGGGGCACCAGACAAGGATGCCCACTGTTCCCGCTGCTGTTCGTTCCAGTGATCGAACCACTAGCAATCGTGCTCAGAGCAGCAAAAAGCTGGAGGGGGATCCGAAGGGGCGGCAGAGAGCACAGAGTCTCACTCTATGCAGATGACCTGCTCCTCTACATTTCGGACCCACAAAGCAGCATGGGCGGAATCATTGCGCTCCTGAAAGAGTTTGGCGCCTTCTCGGGCTACAAACTCAACATGAGCAAAAGCGAGATCTTCCCGGTACACCCACAAGTAGGGGGGGGCAGCACTAACGGGACTGCTGTTTAAACAAGCCCGACAAAAATTCCGCTACCTGGGGATCCAAATAGCCCATGACTGGAAAGGGATCCACAAATGGAACCTCACCAGTCTGACGGAGGAAGTAAAAAAGGACCTGCAAAGATGGAATACACTCCCACTCTCCCTCGCGGGGAGAGTCCAGACGATCAAAATGAACGTATTGCCCAGGTACCTCTTCCTACTTAGATCCATTCCGATCTACATCCCCAAGGCCTTTTTCAAAGCACTGGACAAACTAATCATGGAGTTCGTATGGGGGCGGGGGAGAATGCTAGGATCCCAAAGAAGGTCATACAAAAACAAAATCCAGGGAGGGGCTAGCCCTCCCAAACCTACAATTCTACCCCTGGGCGGTGACGGCCGAGCGAATAAGGGGGTGGATCAAGGAGCCAGAAGCCAACTGGGTGGCGTGGAAGAGGCCTCCTGCATGGGGACTTCCCTCCGGGCCCTCGCCACAGCAGCACTCCCATCCCCACCCAAAAAATACTCCAGCAGCCCAGTGGTGATAGCCACCCTCCAATCCTGGAACCAACTACAGCAGCAATTTGGCCTGACCAAAATGTCGGACAAAGCTCCCATCTGCAACAACCATAGGTTCACACTGACTGATGCCACCTTCAAAAGGTGGGGGCAGGACGGAGGGACACTGACAGTCAGGGACCTATACACGGATGGCAGGATCGCAACACTGGACGATCTGACAGAGAAATTCCAGCTAGCCAGGGGGAACGAGCTAAGGTATCCACAACTCAAAAACTTCCTACGAAAGAAGACAAGGACGTACCCACAACCGCCACGACAGACATTACTGGAAGAGTTACTGGACGCAAGCATACTAGATAAAGGAAACTGTCGCGACATGTATGACCGACTGGTAGAGAGGGCCGATGCCGTACTGGACGTAACGAGAAAGAAATGGGAGGACGACCTGGGGGTTGAAATAGGGTGGGGACTCTGGAGCAAAGCACTGCACAGGGTCAACACCACCTCCACGTGCGCAAGGCTGAGCCTGACGCAGCTAAACGTGGTACATAGAGCCCACTTAACAAGAACCCGTAAGAGTAGGTTCTTCCCGGAGGTAGAGGATAGATGTGAATGGTGCCAAGGAGGCCCAGCCTACCACGCCCACATGTTCTGGTCTTGCCCCAGACTTGCGAGGTACTGGACAGCCTTCTTCGAGGCAATGTCCAAAGTGGTGGGGATGAGGGTGGAGCCATGCCTGAAAGTGGCGGTCTTCGGGGTTTCAGACCAGCCAGATCTATTCCTGGGGAGGAAGGCGGACGCCCCTGCCTTTGCCTCCCTGATTGCCCGCCACAGAAACCTGTTCGGCTGGCAGTCAGCAGCACCACCCAAAGCTGCAGACTGGCTGGCCGACCTCTCGGAATCTCTCCAAATGGAGAAAATCAAATTTGCCATCCGAGGGTCAGACGACGGCTTCCACAGAACGTGGGAGCCATTCACCCAATTGTTCCGGGACCTGTTTGTAGCCAACAAACAAGCAGAAGGATAGCCAGGTAGCCAAGAATCAGGGGAAAGTAGCCGAAGCATGAAAGGGAGAGATAGACCGGGAGGGCGGGGGGGACAGCTAAATCTAACAGGAAAGAAAGGCGAACCACAGGAGGAGGGGGGCGGGGGGGGGGGGGGGGGGGGGGGGGGGGGAGAGAGGGAAGGGACAGGGAACAAGAGAGGGGAATCAGGGAAGCGGGGGGGGGGGGGGAGGAGGTAGAGAATTGACAGCCGGAAGGAGGGCATGGGATACGATAACAAACTTGGTATCTCCAGGAACAGTGAACAAGGAGAATACAGGCGGGAGGAACGGCTGAAGCGGAGGTGAGCGTGAGACGACAACGGCAGCGAGATCTGTCTGGGAGAAGCCAGTGACAACACCAACACCAAACCCATTCGAGTATTGCCCACTGTAATTGTTTCTCCAGCATACAAATGTATATCTACCTGCCCAGTCTCCACCCCCCCTCCCTCCCCCTCCCACAAACAGTCGCCTACTTATGTGTTGTAAATAATTTTGCCAGTTAACAGAGTTGCTGCTGTTGAGCTCGTGCACAATACCCTACCAGCTATTCTATTTTATTTTTTATTTTATTTTTTATTATTACTTTTTTTGGGGGTATGTTTGGGTGTACCTTTCTCTTCTATATATATATATGTATATATATATATATATATATATATATATATATACACACACATATATATATATATATTTCTTATTCTGTGTACATAACAGTAAATATACTTTGTTCAAAAACCCAATAAAAACATTTATTAAAAAAACTCTCAAACTTTCTATCTAAAAATGCATTTCACATGAGCAGAGTAATAACCAATATTTGGAATTTTATCACCGATAAAAGGGTGTGAAAGTCCACCACGAGGTTGAGAATGCTAAAATGGTGTTGCAGGCAGCAAAGAAGCACGTTCGGGACGGCAGCTATCTTGCGTGCGCACATTCCAACTCGGGCATGCGCAGTACGTTCAGAAATGCGAGACTCAACAGAAGTCTGCGCATGTGCGAACTTCACTCATGAGTCAAAGAGATGATGCATGAAGTGCCACAGATGTGGTAACGCCCACTTAAAGGGGAACGGTGTTTAAAGTGTTCAAAACTTAACCATTTCGCTTCTCAGTGTAAATCAACAGCAATTTGTCCCAATACAACAAAGAAAAAGCATTTCAATGTTAGATCCAGCGATAACGCAGAAAATGAAAAATCACAAAGGAATTTCTCAGATGAGGAAAATTTTTCTCTGGAAAATATGTTTTTTGTTAGCATCATTGAAACATCAAAGGTTCGTCAATCAACAACAAAGGATCTTCAATCAACAACAAAGGATCTTCAATCAACATCAAAGCATCTTCAATCAACAACAAAGGATCTTCAATCAACAACAAAAGATCTTCACTTAACAAAGGATCTTCAATCAACATCAAAGCATCTTCAATCAACAAAGGATCTTCAATCAACAACAAAAGATCTTCAATCAACAACAAAGGATATTCAATCAACAACAAAGGATCTTCAATCAACAACAAAGGATCTTCAATCAACAACAAAGGATCTTCAATCAACAACAAAGGATCTTCAATCAACATCAAAGCATCTTCAATCAACAACAAAGGATCTTCAATCAACAAAATCTTCAATCAACAAAATCTTCAATCAACAACAAAGGATCTTCAATCAACAACAAAGGATCTTCAATCAACAACAAAGGATCTTCAATCAACATCAAAGCATCTTCAATCAACAACAAAGGATCTTCAATCAACAAAATCTTCAATCAACAAAATCTTCAATCAACAACAAAGGATCTTCAATCAACAACAAAGGATCTTCAATCAACAACAAAGGATCTTCAATCAACAAAGGATCTTCAATCAACATCAAAGCATCTTCAATCAACAAAGGATCTTTAATCAACAACAAAGGATCTTCAATCAAGAACAAAGGATCTTCAATCAACAACAAAGGATCTTCAATCAACAACAAAGGATCTTCAATCAACAAAATTTTCAATCAACAACAAAGGATCTTCAATCAACAACAAAAGATATTCAATCAACAACAAAGGATCTTCAATCAACAACAAAGGATCTTCAATCAACAACAAAGGATCTTCAATCAACAACAAAGGATCTTCAATCATCAACAAAGGATCTTCAATCAACAACAAAGGATCTTCAATCAACAACAAAGTATCTTCAATCAACAACAAAGGATCTTCAATCAACAAAGGATCTTCAATTAACAACAAAGGATCTTCAATCAAAGGATCTTCAATCAACATCAAAGCATCTTCAATCAACAAAGGATCTTTAATCAACAACAAAGGATCTTCAACCAAAAACAAAGGATCTTCAATCAACAACAAAGGCTCCTCATCAAATTAACTTCATTGACAACAACAATGAATGGACAACGACAGTACACGTGAATAACAGCGATATTATTCAAGCTTGACACTGGTGCTTCCACCAACTTGATGAATTGTCAGGATCTCTCATCAATCCAAGATTACAAGATTGTACCTGCAGCATGCAAGTTAAAAGATTATAATGGTAACCAAATTGTGTCACATAGCTTGTGCCATTTAAAAGTTGTCAACAAATAAGTGCAGAAAACACTTCGTTTTGAAATTGTGGATGATCACAAAGCTTCAGAAAGAATACTGGGTTTGAGTGGACTTCACGCCACCAGGCAGAATGGCTGGACCTCAAACAGCAATTAATAAAAGCTTCAACTTTAAATTTTTTCAATCCAACCAAACCCACAAAAATCTCAACAGACCGAGTCAAGTTGGAATTGGTGCAGTTTTACTTCAGCAAGATGACCAGACAAATTGGATTCCTGGAGCTTCTAGAGCGATGACCGCCACAGAGTGCAGATATGCGCAAATAGGTAAAGAATGTCTAGGACTAATAACAGTCATCACTAAGTTTCATGACTATGTGTGTGGAACTCCGAAGTTCATAGTTGAGACTGATCATCGACCTCTAGTAAATATCATAGAGAAAAGCTTCAATGATATGACACCAAGATTACAGAGAATGATGATGAAGTAGAGGAGGTATGATTTTACATTAATCTGCACTCCTGGCAAGATCTCGTAATTGCAGATACACTTTCAAGATCTATAGATACTGAGAATCTACCGTTTGAACCCATCAATGACGTAGAAGCTCAACTGCAGTTATATAAACACTTTCTGCATCAGATGAAAAGTTGAAGCAGATATGTGATGAAACACAAAGGGATGTAACCATGCTTAGAGTTATCAATCATCTACAGCATGGGTGGCCAAAAGGGCACTGTCCTCAGTATCAAAGTATTCAAGCAGAACTTACTGTGGTAGATGGCATACTATTAAGAAATTACAGGAATGTCATTCCATCAAATCTCAGGTCAGGAATGCTCAGCAAAATTCATAAAGGACATCTCAGCATCGAGAAGTGCAAAAGAAGAGCGAGACAAGCTGTGTATTGGCCGGGAATTATCAAAGACATCGCAGAGATGATAATGTTGTTTTCGACATGTCAATGGCATCAACCGGCACAATACAAAGAAAGACTACAACAACATGACATTACTACGTCACCATGGGTGAAAGTAGGCATTGACTTGTTTCATGCAAGTGGAAAAGACTATGTTCTTATCACTGATTATTATTCCAACTTTTCCGGAAATGATGAGACTACCTGATCTCACCTCTATAGCAGTGATCAAAGCGTGTAAGGGAATTTTTGCGAGACATGGCATTCCGCAAATTGTTATGTCAGATAATGGTCCGTGCTTTGCAAGCTGGGAGTGGACAGAACTTTCAATAACTTCAATCATAATTGGGGCAGCACGGTAGCATTGTGGATAGCACAATTGCTTCACAGCTCCAGGGTCCCAGGTTCGATTCCGGCTTGGGTCACTGTCTGTGCGGAGTCTGCACATTCTCCCAGTGTGTGCGTGGGTTTCCTCAGGGTGCTCCGGTTTCCTCCCACAGTCCAAAGATGTGCAGGTTAGGTGGGTTGGCCATGATAAATTGCCCTTAGTGTCCAAAATTGCCCTTAGTGTTGGGTGGGGTTACTGGGTTATGGGGATAGGGTGGAGGTGTTGACCTTGGGTAGGGTGCTCTTTCCAAGAGCCGGTGCAGACTCAATGGGCCGAATGGCCTCCTTCTGCGCTGTAAATTCTATGATAATCTATGATAATACTTCAAGTCTCCATTTTCCTCAATCAAACGGAAAAATGGACAAAGGGGTACATATTATGAAGGAATTGTTCTGAACATTTGACTGATTGATTCATAACAAATGTACAATGCATGACAAGAATACTTCATTTCTTTTGTATAATTTTCTTTATCAAGTATATAGAAAAATGTAACCCAAAAAAGGGGACGTAGTGATCTCTGTATATGTTAATGTGCAGGCAGTACAGTCAGATGATCATTAGATGGCAACACTAACAGGAACTATTTAAGGAGTTTCCTGCTCTTTCTTAGTGTTAGTGTGTGTGTAGTGCAGTTAGAGTATAGAAGTGACCAGCTCAGAGTGCAGTGTATTATATTAATTGTTAGTTTAATCTAATCTTAGTTAATTTGATTACTAGTCAAAGTATTAAAGTAAAAGAACTCACAAGTATATTATTTTGTTACTCAATAAATAATTTGTCATTAACTGGAAGGCTTCGACTGTTTATCATCAGGTTAAATACAACTCGGCAAGACAAATGAGTAATATATATATATATATATATATATATATACTACATCTCTGTAATATAACACCCTGGGTGACTCGGGATATTGAGCCCTGGTCAAAAAGGAGACATATGACATTCATCGGCAGCTGGGACCAAGTGGATCCGTTGAAGAGTATAGAGGTTGTCAGAGTCGAGATAAGAGAGAAAGCAGAAGGGCAAAAAGGGGACATGACATTGCTTTGGCAGATAAGGCAAAGGAGAATCCAAAGGAACTCTACAAATACATAAAGGGCAAAAGAGTAACGATGGAGCGAGTAGGGCCTCTTAAGGATCTACAAGGTCATCTATGTGAGGATCCACAAGATATGGGTCAGATCCAAAATTAATATTTCTCATCGGTATTTACTGTTGAGAAAGGCATAGATGTTAGGGAACTTGGGGAATAAATAGTGATGTCTTGAGGAGTGTACATATTACAGAGAAGGAGGTGCTGGAAGTCTTAAAGCGCATCAAGGTAGATAACAAAGAACAATGAACAAAGAAAAGTACAGCACAGGAACAGGCTCTTTGGCGCTCCAAGCCCGCGCTGACCATGCTGCCGGTCTAAATTAAAATCTTCTACACTTCCGGGGTCCATATCCCTCTATTCCCATCCTATGCATGTATTTGTCAAGATGTCCCTTAAACATCATTATCGTCCCTGCTTCCATCACCTCCTCCGGCAGCGAGTTCCAGGCACCCACTACCCTCTGTGTAAAAAAACTTGCCTCGTACATCTCCTCTAAACCTCGCCCCTTGCACCTTAAACCTATGCCCCCTAGTAATTGACTCCTCTACCCTGGGAAAAAGTCTCTGACTATCCACTCTGTCTGTGCCCCTCATAATTCTGTAGACCTCTATCAGGTCGCCCCTTAACCTCCGTAGTTCCAGTGATTACAAACCGAGTTTATTCAACCTCTCATCATAGCTAATGCACTCTTTACCAGGCAACATCCTGGTAAATCTCTTCTGCACCCTCTATAAAGCCTCCACATCCTTCTGGTAGTGTGGCGACCAGAATTGAACACTATACTCCAAGTGTGGCCTGACTAAGGTTCTATACAGCTGCAACATGACTTGCCAATTTTTATACTCAATACCCCGGCCAATGAAGGCAAGCATGCCGTATGCCTTCTATCCTCGGGGCTGATGAAATGTATCCCAGGACGTTGTGGGAGGCGAGGGAGGAAATTGCGCGTCCAGTAGCAGAGATATCTGAATCATTGACAGCCAAGGTGAGGTGCCTGAAGATTGGAGGATAACAAATGTTGTGCCTTTGTTTATGAAGGGCTGCAGCGAAAAGCCTGGGAACTACAGACCAGTGAGCCTAATATCTGTGGTGGGTAAGTTGTGAGAAGGTATTCTGAGAGCCCGTTGTCTCCATGGACTTTAGCAAGGCCTTTGACAAGGTACCGCATGGTAGGTTGTTGCATAATATTAAATCTCACGGGATCCAGGGTAAGGTAGCCAATTGGATTAAAAAATTGGCTTGACGACAGAAGACAAAGGGTGGTTGCAGAGGGTTGTTTTTCAAATTGAAAGCCTGTGACCAGCGGTGTGTCTCAGGGATCAGTGCTGGGTCCATTGTTATTTGTTATTTATATTAATGATTTGGATGAGAATTTAGGAGGCATGGTTAGTAAGTTTGCAGATGACACCAAGATTGGTGGCATAGTGGACACCGTCGTGAAAGCCGTCACGTTTCGCGACGGCGCGAAACGTGCGCGGGCACTACCGATTCTGGCCCAGGGGGCCAGCACGGCACTGGAGCAGTTCACACCGCTCCAGCCTCCCTTGCCGGAACCAACTGGGCACCGTGCCAACCCGCGCATGCGCAGTGGCGCCGCACCAACCCGCGCATGCACGGGGGACTGCCTCAACGCGCGGGGGACTTCCTCAACGTGCCGGCCCTGACGCAACATGGCGCGGGTGTTCAGGGGTCGGCCGCATAACAAAATAGGGCCGGGGCTGGAGAGGCCGGCCCGCCAATCGCGGGCTGGACCCCATCGGAAGCACCCCCCCCCCCCCCCCCCCCGGTGAAGGAGCCCCCCTCCCACCCCACAGGCCGTCCCCCGACCCTGCGCGCAGAGCTCCCACCGGCTGCGAGCAGGTGTGGACGGCACCGGCGGGACTCTGCCGTTTCCACGCGGCTGCTTGGCCCATCAAGGCTGGAGAATCGGCGGCCCGGCCGCGGACAGCGGCCCACGACGCGCCAAACGCGGCACAAATGGCGCCGATTCTCCGCTCCTCGGAGAATCGCGTGCCAGCGTCGGGGCGGTGTGGTGCGGTTGCGGCGATTCTCCGGCCCGGCGCGGGGCTCGGAGAATCCCGCCCACGGTGGTGAGTGTCTGGAACAAGCTGCCAGAGGCGTAGTAGAGGCGGGTACAATTTTGCTTTTTAAAAAGCATTTAGACAGTTATATGGGAAAGCTGGGTATAGAGGGTTATGGGCCAAATGGGGGCAATTGGGACTAGCTTAATGGTAAAAATTGGGCAACATGGACAAGTTGGGCCGAATGGTCTGTTTCGATGCTGTAAACTTCTCATGACACTGCTACCTTCTGTCTTCTATGACCAAGCCAGTTCTGTATGCATCTTGCCAGCTTGCTTCTGATCCCGTGATTTCACCTTTTGTACCAGTCTGTCGTGAGGAACCTTGTCAAAGGCTTTACTGAAGTCCATGTTGACAACATCCACTGCGCTTTCTTCATCAATCAGCTCAGTCACTTCCTCAAAAAACTCGATCAAGTTAGTGAGACACAAACCATGCAGCATATCGCTAAAAAGTCAATTTGTTTCCAAATGTGAGTAAATCCTGTCCCCAAGAATCTTCTCCAATAATTTCCCTACCACTGATGCAAGGCTCACCGACCTATAACTTCCCAGAATGTCCCTTCTACCCTTCTTAAACAAAGGAACAACTTTGGCTGTTTTCTAGTCCTCTGGGATCTCACCTGTAGTCAATGAGGATACAAGGATTTTTGTCAAGGCCTCAGCAATTTCCTCCCTTGCTCCCCTCAGTATTCTGGGGTAGATTCCATCAGGGCCTGGGGACTTATCTACCTTAATGCTTTTAAAGACGCCCAACACCTCTTACTTTTTGATATCGACATGACCCAGAAGTCCTACACACTCTTTCCCAGACTCATCATCCACCAAGTCCTTCTCTTTGGTGAATACTGATGTAAAGTACTAATTTAGTATCTCACCCATTTCCTTTGGCTCCAAGCATAGCTTCCTTGAGTGGGTCAACCCTTTCCCTGGCTACCCTCTTGCTCTTTATATACATATAAAATGCCTTGGGATTCTTTTGAATCCTGTTTGCTAAGGACGTTTCATGACCCCTTTTAGCCCTCCTGACTCCTTACTTAAGTTCCTCCCTCCTTTCTTTATATTCTTCAAGGGCTTCATTGGTTCTCAGCCTACTAGACCGTACGAATGCTTCCCGTTTCTTTTTGACTAGG
The DNA here is from genome assembly GCF_047496885.1 of Scyliorhinus torazame. Classification (NCBI taxonomy): domain Eukaryota; kingdom Metazoa; phylum Chordata; class Chondrichthyes; order Carcharhiniformes; family Scyliorhinidae; genus Scyliorhinus; species Scyliorhinus torazame. The sequence goes on along the minus strand of NC_092707.1, from coordinate 76,118,811 downwards.
CTCACAATATCCATTGTTATCCAAGGTTCCCGAAACTTTCCACACTTATCCTTCATCCTCTCAGGAACATGCCGGTCCTAAATTCTAAATAAACTGACGTTTAAAAGACTCCCACATGTCAGATGTTGATTTACCCTCAAACAGTTGCCCCCCAATCTAAATTCTTCAGTTCCTGCCTAATAGTCCCCAACTTCACCCGAGGACTATTCTTATCCTTATCCACGAGTACCTTAAAACTTATGGAATTATGATCACTGTTCTCGAAATGCTCCCCTACTGAAATTTCGATCACCTGGCTGGGCTCATTCCCCAACGCTAGGTCCAGTATGGCCCCTTTCCTAGTTGGACTATTCACATATTGTTTCAAGAAACCCTCCGGATGCCCCTTTCAAATTGTGCCCCATCCAAGCCTCTAGTATTAAATGAGTCCCAGTCAATATAGAGGAAGTTAAAATCACCTACCACAACAATCCTGTTGCTTTTAAATCTTTCCAAAATCTGTCTACATATCTGCTCTATCTTCTGCTGGCTGCTGGGAGGCCTGTAGTAAACCCCAACATTGTGATTGCACTCTTCCTATTCCTGAGCTGCCTCACTACAAACGCCCTCCGAGATGTCCTCCTGCAGTACAGCTGTGATATTCTCCTTAACCAGTAATGCAACTCCCACACCCCTTTTACATCCTCCTCCATTCTGCCTGAAGCACAAAATCCTAGAACGTTTAGCTACCAATCCTGTCCTCAACCAAATCTTTGTAATAGCAACAACACCATGGTTCCAAGCGCTAATCCGAGCTCTAAATTTATCTCAGGTCTAACAAACCTTTCAACTGGTTTAACTTCAATCTGTCGTCACAATAGTCTGGCTCCTATCTCTCCAAATTCATCTGAGACCCACTTCCTGCTTCCGAAAGCTTTTTCCACTCAACTGCCCTCCTTTCCCTATACTTGTCAATCGGGTAAATGGTTCTCTTTCCCTTGGAAAATCACAATTGTAAACTTTCTCCTCAAAAAGCATACGGATGTCCCAACCATCCTCGCTAATTACTACCCTTTCTCTCACTTTTTCTTGTCTAAGATCTTTGATTGTCTCATTGCTTTCCAGCTCCATAATCCCATTTTTGAATTCCTTCACTTTGTATTCTACCTTTTTCACAGTAATGTGGCTAGAACATCAAATTATATCCTATTATCCTTCATTTTGATTATATTGTTATCCATCCTTGCTTGCTGCACCATGTTTAATATGGGTGACTGCCCCATCCTACTCCACCCCCATTGTCCAGCTCTACAGACTCCCCTCATGTGATGGCACTGTCTTTCCTGAATGTAATTCCAGCAATTACTTTTATTCTCACTCCACAATTATTATTGTATTGTCTTCTAAAGACCCACCTGGGGCACCCTGTTCTTCTGCATCTACATGTTGCCCCTCAGTGACCTGTAAGTACTTTTCCTATGTTGCTGTTGGCATCCAGTTCTATGTTTCCATCACTTCCCTCACTGTCAGCATCAGCACTTGGATGCTAGACTATTTGTCTGACACCTGCTCAACTTGCACCAGACAGTACAAAACCATAGCATTTTGCTTGATTCTTTGTACGGTTTCTCTATGATTAAACACTAGCCTTTCACAATTAAAGTAACACTTGAGTGAAATTGCTACAATTCAGGATGCTATAGCAACATAAGAATTATGAGTAACTGGTAGACAAAAGATAGCATTGAAGATAACTTCACAACAATTAGAACTTACATTCGGGAAATAGCTGCACAATTAGAGAAAGAACAAAAGTTACTCGAGATATGACCAATTTACAAGTCCCAAATGAGCTTCAGCATTAGATTCAGTTATAAACATAATGTGAATTATAAAACATTAGCCATCTCACCGTAGGTGATTGATATGTGAAAAATGCTTTAAGTAGTAGAGCCCACTTCTCCCTCCCAATGCTGACCAAACAAGACATTCATTTTATATGCCCTGCTTGATTATATAAATTATTCATGCATATATGGCACTTAGAAAAGTGTATCAAATCCATAAAATGTTACACTATGAAACCCCTTTATTGAACTATTGTTTTGATATACACGCATATACACACAAAGGAATATGTTAGAAGCTATAATTCATGTGTTTTGACTGACAACTTACTTAAGACACTTTACCTTGACCACAGCACACTGAATTGGTGCCAGCATTCACTTGCATTAGGCAGTATCAAAATTCAGCAGCCCATAGTCACCTAGTCCACATTTGCCAAGTGTCAAATAACTTAAAGGTAAAACTATTTTACAGCTTGTTAGGTTGCACTGTCAAATCTTGAAAAAAATATGATACATCAAGCAACACAAAGGAATTAGAAACTTGTGTGTTTTAATGAATTGGGTGTATGGTGGATACATAAAACACAACATTGTTCAAAGGTCTGCCTCACTGTGGCTTCCTCCTACAAAATGGCCACTGGATAAACCTGCTTCTAATTAGTGGATAAGCAGCTTTGACATGAAAACATAATTTCCAAATGAACATTTTGAGGGAAAGGAATCAGACAAGCCAGATGATGGTGGATGTGATTTGCATGCAACATACCTCAAAATCCATAAAATCCCTACAGTGCAGGAGGCCGCCATTTGGCCCATTGAGTCCACACCGCCCCTCCGAAAGAGTATTTTCCCTATGCCCATTTGCCCGCCCTATCCCAGTAACCTAACCTGCACATCTTTGGACTTCGGGAGTAAACCGGAACACCCAGAGGAAACCCACACAGACACGGGGAGAATGTGAAAACTCCGCACAATCACCCAAGGCCGGAATCAAACCTAGGTCCCTGGAGCTGTAAGGCAGCAGTGATAACCAGTGTGCCACCGTGCAACAAAAAAGTTATCATGGAGTTTTCACTGTAAAACTATTGGATGTCACATCAGTGTATGAATTGCAAAAGGAAGGAAGTAAACCTTTATAAAACACGGATTTGCCTCAAATGGCGTATTGTCTCCAATTCTGAACACCATAGCATTAGGAAGGATGTGAAGGCATTTGGAGAGAGTGCAGAAAGTTTTACAAGAATGGTTCCAAGGGCGGGGGGGAACTTCAGTTATGTTGGTAGCCTGGAGAAGCTGGGCCTTTGGAGAACAGAAGATCAAGAGAAGATTTGATAGAGGTGTTCAAATTCATCAGGGGTCTGGCCAGTGTACTCAGGAAGAAACTGTCCCCATTGGAGGGAGGATCTAGAACTAGAGGACACCGATTTAAGGTTAATGGCAAACAAATCAAAGGCAATGTTAGAAAAACTTTTTATGCAGCGAGTGGTTAAGATCTAGAGTGCACAGACTGAGAGTCAATTGAAATGTGGGGACCGATACAGCATCATGATGTCATTGTCAACAAAAGGAAACAATGATAAAGCTCTCAAAATAGAAAATATCATGAGTGCTCAGCTGGGGGGAAATATTGTTTTAAAATAGCATTATAATCATTAAGTAAATGTTGAACACTCTCTATGTGTCGCAGCTCATAGGAGGACAATGGTCGGTTAACTGTATTTGGCATAATAGACAGGCATTGCCAAAAATAGCAAGGCACACTTATGTGCTGCTGGTGGCACTGCTGACTTCAATGGGAAGGCTATAAGTAAATAATCTAGCACCACTTCTATTGGTGGCATCAATATCTACTGTAAAACGTTGGAAGATTCGATACCTTCCTCAACACTATTGGGAGTCACCAACACCTACGTTAACAACAACGGTGTACTGTTTAATGTATACAAATAATAAATAGGAGTTAAAGAAATAATAAAATAAAGGCAATAAAGTTATACCAGAATGATATTAGAACTGAGAGGTTATATCTAAGATTGAGCAGGTGAGGGCTGCTTTCTCTTGGTTTAGTGACCGTATCAAGATTTGGTACGGTAGACAGAGGCAGACAAAACTAGGGTCTGTAAGAATACAACAGCTGCTAATAACTCATATAGGAAGTTCTAGAGAAACTTTTTCACTCAGGGTGGTAAGAGTGGTTGCAGCAAGTAGCATAGATGCATTAACAGGGAAGTTAGAGAAGCGTGAGTGACAAAGGAATAGATGGGTCGGTTTGAGTAGAATCTTAGAATCCCTATAGTGTAGAAGGAGGCCTTTCAGCTCATCGAATCTGCACCAACCCTTCAAATGAGCACTTTACCCATGTCCACCCCGCCCTATCCCCATAACACTGTAACCTAATCTGCACATCCCTGGACACTAAGGGGCAATTTAGCATGGCCAATCCACCTAACCTGTACATCTTTGGACTGTGGGAGGAAACCAGAGCACCCGGAGGAAACCCATGCAGACACGGTGAGAAAGTGCAAACTCCACACAGACAGTGACCTAAGGCCGGAATTGAAACCGGGTCCCTGGCACTGTGAGGCAGCAATGCTAACCACTGAGTACGAAGAAGTGGAAGGAGGCTCATATGGAGTAGAAATACCAACATGGATCCATTGGACCAAATGGTCTGATTCTGTGCAGTAATACATGTTTAAAGAGCACCTTTAATATGGTAAACATTGTAAGGCGTTTTATGCAGTGGCAGGAATAGGGGGAGAATAAAAAGGAACAATAAAAATGCATCAAATGTGTGAGTTTGCAGAGTGACTGAAAATTTGGTTGAAACTGGCGTTTTCAGAAGGTTTTTGAAAGTGGAGAGCGGGGCATTTAGTGAGGGTAGGACTGATTCAGGTGAAGAATTTCTGAGCAGTCATAGGGCAAAAAAAAGAGATGGGATACACAAAATGGCAGCAATGGAGGAAAGAAGAATGCAAAAGTGGCACTATAGATTCAAATGAAGCAAAGATTCAGAAAGATTTGCTGACAAGAAGGATTATAAATTCAATGTGTTGGGGAACAGAAAGCTAATGTAGATCAGCGAGGGCCAGGTATTGAGCAAGTGGGACTCATGCAGAATAGAATATGGCCAGATGAGGTCTTAATAGGTTGGAGCTAATGTTGAATGAAAAATGGGAGACTGACAAAAAGATGACAAAAACATTATAAAGGATGTAAACAAACTTGGTGATATATAGCACCAAGTTGAATTCTGGGTCAAACAGGACTCCCAAGATTATGTGTGGCTTGGTTCAACCTGTATATGGACCCTGACAACATTCTGACTGGAGCACTGTAGGCTCCTGTTCCAGAGCTAGTTGCGTCCCTAACCAAACTGCTCCAGTACAACGACAACACTGTCATCTACCTGATAACATGAAAAATTGTCCATGAACCTATTGTCCACGAAAAGCAGGACAAATCCAATCCAGACAATTACTGCCCTATCAATCTACCTTTAATCATTAGCAAAACAATAAATGTGTCACTGAGAATGCTATCAAGCAGCATTTATCCAGCAATAACCTGCTCACTAATGCTCAGTTTGAGTTCTGCCAAGATCATTTGGCTCCAGACCTCATTACAGCCAAACATGAACAAAAAGAGCTGAACTCAAGAGCAGAGGAGGGAGTGACTACCTTATTGGAGCCTAATCCCGTCAGGCCCAGGACAATACTACAAGTTCAACTGCGTTACCATTGTTGTATCCTCCACCATCCACATACTGAGGGTTAGCATTGACCAGAAACTTAACTGGGCCAGCCATACAAATACTGTGGCTACAAGAGCAGAGCAAAGGCTGTGAATTCTATGGCGAGTAACTTATCTCCTGATTCCCATGAGTCTGTCAGGATCTATAGTAGTGTGGCCAAATGCACTCTGCTTGCCTGAATACGTTTAGCATCAACAACACTCAAGAAGCCCAACACCATCTAGGACAAAGCAGCCTGTTTGAACAGCATCCCATTCACCAGTGGCAGCAGTGTGTAGTATCTAACAGATGTACTACAACCTCTACCATGTGAAAGGGCAGCAGACGTTTGGGAACACCACTTCCTACAAGCTTCCCTCCAAGCCACCCATCATTTGGGCTTGGAATTATAACGTCATTCCTTCACGGCTGGGTGAAAAACATGGAACTCCCTACCAAACTGCACTGTGGGACACCGACACCACATGGACTACAGCGGTTCAATAAGGTGGGTCACCACCACTTTGAGATTTAGAGCTGGTCGATAAATGTTAGCGATACTCTCAGCCCATGAACAAATAATAAAAAGTCCAACAGATTTGTTTCGAATCATTAGCTTTCGGAGCGCAGCTCGTTCCTCAGGTGAATCACCTGAGCATTCACCTGAGGAAGGAGCTGCGCTCCGATAGCTAGTGATTTGAAACAAGCCTGTTGGACTTTAACCTGGTGTTGTAAGACTTCTTAAGTGTGCCCACCACAGTCCAACACCGCATCTCCACATCACAAATAATAAAAAAGCAGTGATGTAGACACTGGTTGCTTGTTTTTCTGTCTATAGTTAGACTAAATGCTCAGCCCATATCTCACTTAAATAAGCCAGTAATACAGTTTTATACTTACCGGCATGTGTTTTCTCAGCTATGAGGTAAATAACATTCTTCTCAGCTTATTAACTCTTCATCTTTTGTGAATCTTTACAATGCCTACTTGCCCACTATAGGAACACAGTCAGAGTTAATGCAATTAAAACTGAAATGATCAGTCCTTCTTACTACAAACTGACCACCAAAACTGCTGGAACCCATCAAAAACTATTTCTCCTTAGCAGTGGAAACCTCAAAAGAAGTGACATTCCTCCATTTGCAGTAAATAGATAACTACTCAAAGGGATCTTGAGGCGCAACGGGTAGTGTCCCTGCCTCTTAGCCAGAACCTCGGGATTGAGTCCTACACCGGGACTAGATGTCTAAGCAAGGTATGTTCGTAACGCAGCCAAGCATCAATCTGCAAATCCTGCCAATGGAGGGTGGTATTGGGAAAAAGAGATTTCTGATCAGCCATGTAACCATCACTATCCATAGCTTAAGCATGTAAAAGCCACAGCAACTCGGACTCGAATGAAATGTAACCCACCACCACGCAACTATTGTGCCTATTTGAATATATTCAAGAGGTGGCTGGATATAGCATTTGGGGAGAATGGGATCAAAGGCAATCGGAGAAAGCAGGATTATGATATTGAGTTGGATGATCAGCCATGATCGTGATGAATGGCGGAGCAGGCTCGAAGGGCCAAAAGGCCTCCACCTGCTCCTATCTTCTATGTATCTATGTAACTACTCAGAATGGAAAGGACTGCTTCGAGACTGATTTACAAATCTAATACATTACAACTGTTTAAAGTACAGAGATGACCAAGATTGATTATTCTATCATAAGCAGACAGGCTTCTGTATTTGAAAAGTGAAAGTGGCAACCATGAGCTAATCGGTTGAACAGGAGGTGGCTCCTGCTTGGAGGTGTTGGATTTGGCCCTTTTTATCCAGTTAATGGGTGTTTTTTGTGGAAAAAGTGAGAAGTGAGTGTAGGATGGTGGTTTCCCCACCCTGGAGTGGAATGTCGGCGGGGTATCACACCTGGCAAAAGTCAGTGAGAGCTCTAGCTCAAGAGTTGGAGGACACGCGTGGCGCAGCACCAGTGGAAAAAATGGTGGAGGGAGAAGGGTCATCGTCATCTGCCACACTGCCTTTGGAGCAGTTGGCAGACAGGAAGAAACTGCAGGGCAGTTTGACCGGTTGGCACTAGGGAAGGCGGTGGGTCAGCTTCGCTGAACAAGGGGGATCCAGTATGAGTATGGGGAGAAGGTCAGTCGGAGGCTAGCCCATCAGTTGAGGCGGCAGGTGAGGGAGACAGGAGGGGGGTGTTGGTGACGATGCCGGAAAAAATTAATGAGGCATTTGAGGTCTTCTATCAGGGGCTGTACAGATCTGAGCCCCGGGGGAAGGGTGCGGATATGGGGAGATTTCTGGATGGGTTGGTGTTTCCGGAGGTGGAGAATGAGAAGAGACAGACATTGGAGGCACCACTGAGGTTGCAGGAGATAATGGAGTGTGTGGGTTGATGCAATCTGGGAAGGCACCAGGGCCAGGTGGCTACGTGGTTGAATTTTATAAGCGTGTTTTGTCAGAGTTGGCGCCCGACCCCCTGGATATGTATAATGAATCATTGGCGAAGGGGGAGTTGGCGGCCACACTGGCACAAACTTCTATTGCGTTGATCCCAAAGAAGGATAAAGACCTGACGGATCTAAATATGGATGTGAAGGTACTGGTGAAGGTTTTACGGTTTGAAGGGTGCGTCCCTGAGGCGGGTGGCAGGTTGTTAAATGTGGTATTAATTCCTTCACGGGGCAGAGTGTCACAGGTTATCATCTCAATGGATGCCGAGAAGGCCTTTGACCGGGTGGTATGGTGGAACCTGTTTGAGGTCCTAAGGAGGTTTGGGCCGACTTTAAGTCATGGGTGCGATTGTTATATGCGTCCCCCACGGCGAGTGTGAGGACAAACGTGACAAATTTGAGGCATTTCAGGTTGTATAGGGGAACAAGACAGCATGCTCGCTGTTCCCGTTGTTGTTCGCGTTGGCTATTGAAGCCTTGGTGATTGCGTTGCAAGCTCTCAGTGGGAAGGCATTGTGAGGGGATGGAGAGAGCATAGAGTGTCTTTATATGTGGATGATTTGTTTTTATACGTCTCAAACTTGTTGTGAGTGTATGGGGAAGATATTGGACCTGCTGGGATAGTTAGGTTTCGGGGTATAAATTGAACGCTGTGAAAAGTGAGGTACTCTGCCAAGGGGAAGAGTGCAAATTTAGAAGCTCTGCCATTTAAGGTGGCTGGGACACGATTTTGATATCTGGACATTCAGGTGGCCCACGATTGGGCCACAATGCACAAATGAAACCTGATCAGTCTGGTGGAGGAAGTCAAAGGGGATTTGAAGAGGTGGGATGCCCTGCCGCTGTCTTTGGTGGGAAGGGTACAAACCGTGAAAATGAATGTGTTGTCAAGGTTTTGGTTTCTTTTTCAATCCCTTCTGACATTCCTTCCCAAGGCAATTTTTCAGAGAGTGGATAAGTTAATTTCAGAATTTGGCACGACACCTAGGATTCGAGGCAGGCAGGTGGTGGGTTGGTGCTCCCAAACCTGTTGTATTACTACTGGGCGGTGGATGTAGAGAAGGTGAGGGAGAGGGGGGGGGGGGTCAGAATGGGTTCAGGTGGAGGAGGCTTCATGTGCAGGGATGAGCTTGAGGGGCCCGCTCCGGGTAGGTAGACTAGTCCCGTCGTTGGGTCGTCTCTCAAAATTTGGAATCAATTGAGACAGTACTTTAATATAAGATGTCGGTACTGGCCCCAATATGTGGGAACCATAGGCTTATTCCGGGGGGGGGGGGGGGGGGGGGGGGGGGAATGGACGTGATGTACGGAAGCTGATGAAGGGAAGGCATAGGGAGGGTAAAATACTTTTTCGTGGAGGGGAGGTTTACAGGGCTAGCGGATCTACAGGAGAAATTCAAGTTGCCAAGGGGGAGTGAGTTCAGATATTTTCAGGTTGGGGCTTTGCACAGAAGGAGTTGCCCTTGTTCCCTCAGCTGCCAAAGCACACGCTGTTAGATAGGTTTTTAACACTGGATGAAGTGCTCATCATGTGCCAGGCTCAGCCTGATTCAATTTAAGGTGGTTCATTGGGCACACATGACGGTGGCCCAGATGAGCAGGTTTTTTGGGGTTGAGGACAGGTGCGTGAGGTGTACGGGAGGGCCCGCAAATCACATCCACATGTTTTGGGCATGTCCGAAGCCTCAGGGATTTTGGCAGAGATTTGCCGATGTCATGTCCACGGTGCTAAAAATGAGGGTGGCACCGAGTCCAAAGGTAACAATTTTTGGAGTGTCGGACGACCCGGGAGAACAGGGGGCGAGAGAGGCTGACGTTTTGGCCTTTGCCTCCTTGGTAGCCCGGAGACGGATCCTATTATCCTGGAGGAACTCGGAGACCCTGAAATCGGGGGTATGGGTTAGCGACATGGCCGGGTTTCTCAGGCTTGAGAAAATTAAGTTTGCCCTGAGAGGATCAATGTTAGGCTTTGTCCGGAGGCAGAAGCCGTTTAGCGACTTATGCCGGGAAAACTAAATGTTAGCAGATACAATAAAGGGGGGTGGGGTGGAGTTAGTTTAGTTTAGTCAGGATCAGCGAGAGAGGGAGGGACTTGGGAATTGTGTGTGCTGTTGGTTGGAGGGGGGTGTTACGTACTGAATTATGTTTACATTTGTATTTGTATCTTTTTTTGTTATAAAACCATAAATGCCTTATAAAATGTTTGTTAAAAAGAACACTGGATGAACTGGGCATATTTACAGGTAGTTGGTTGAGATGGTGAAGGCATCTTCGGGGGTAAAGCGGACGTGGGAGGAGGAATTGAGCTTGGGTGGGTGGTCTGGAGTTAAATAATGCACTGGATCAATTCGACCTCACCCTTGAGATAGGATGAGCCTTTTACAGTTTAAGGTGATGGGTAGGGCACATATAACCCGCGCCCGTACAAGTGGGATTTCCCGGAGGTGGAGGATGCGTGCGAAAGATGTGGGAAGGGGCTGGACACAGCATGCGCATATGTTCTGGGGGTGCACAAAGTTGGGGGGGTTTCTTGGCAGCGGATTTCAAGACCTTGTCAGAGACAGTGGGGGTAGGGCCGCATGTGGCGCAGTGGTTAGCACTGGGACTATGGCGCTGAGGACCGGGTTCATATCCCGGCCCTGGGTCACTGTCCATGTGGAGTTTGAGTGTCTCCCCATGTCTGCGTGGGTTTCACCCCGACAACCCAAAGATGTGCAGGTTAGGTGGATTGGCCATGCTAAATTGCCCCTTAATTGGAAAAAAGTAATTGAGTACTCTAAATTTATATTAAAAAAATAAGAGATAATGGGGGTGAGGATATCGCCGTGTCCTTTCGTGACGCTTTTTGTGGTTTCTGATTTGCCGGAGCTGCTGGAGGGGAAGGGGGCCGATGTGTGGTCTTTGCCTCTCTGACTGCCTTCCGATGAATCTTATTGATTGGAGGTCAGCAGCACTGCTGGGGGTCTCGGCATGATTGGTGATTTATAAGAGTTCTTAAGTCTGGAGAATATTAAGTTTGTCCTTAGGGGGTGGGAGGAGGGGCTTTTTGCAAGATGGAGGCCATTTCTGTCCTTGTTTGAGGATCTGTTGTCGCCAATGGGTGGGTGGGGGGGAGGGGGGAGGAGAGGGAGAATGGGGATAGTTTAGGAGGGGAAAAATGACAAATTGTGTCTACAATGGATTGTTGTTGGTGTATGTTATTGTTTGTGTTTAGAATAAAATATATTTATTTTAAAAATGCCACAAACTATTCATTTGTCACTTCGGTGAGGAAAACAACAAATAGAACCTTTACATAGAACCCATCTAAATTGTGCTGCTACCTTTGGGTGAATGGCACCACTCCGTAGAAGCTGAATTAAATGGAGGGTATTGCAATTTTGATCCAGGATTCTGTAGTTAAATATATCCTTAAAAATAAATTCTGCTTAACTGGAGTTGCATTTCCCCGAAGTCTATGCTTGGCTCTATATATTTAAGTGCTATTGGCTTAATAGTTAAAACCAGTAGGGTCAACCTCATAGTTGCTGTCAGTTGTCTCTTCCAACAGCCAAGTACAATACATTCAAAATAAGTGATCTTTAAATATTGTTTACAGGTCTATGGCCATCATACACTTGGCATTAATTTTAGCGAAGCCTTGAAAGAAGGGCAGTTATGCAATTAGTGCAGAAATAGCACTGTTTCACAAATTGAATTTGGGATTACAAACTGATTATTTTGCAGAATAGTCACGGAAAATAGATACAAAATAAGGATCATACTGTGATAGACGTTGTTTCTGCTGCAGTTAGAATATTCTCCGATATGCATGGCATAGTATGGCAGTGGAAATCTCGAAGCTGGTTGTTCCTGGAATAACAACTGTCCTAAAACCCCCGGGTGATACTGTTGTACCTTTGCCGCTCCAATCGTTGATGTTCCCTATCTTGACTTCGAATTTATAAATCGTTGAATGTCAAGCAGATGAGATCTTAGAAAGGGCAAATATTACAATATAATAGCTGCTTATATAAAAAAATATCCTGGGACATTGAAATACTTCGTATGAAGTGCAAATTTAGAAAAATAACAATTGTGATTGCCATTGTTGTTAAGACGGGAGGCTGATCAGAGAACCACTACTTAAGTGTCGTTGATGGGTCTGCAACGACTCTCTGAAGTATCGTCCAGGGAGCAAAAATTATGAAATAATTCATACAGTAAATGGTGAGGAAGAATAACAAAGCAACTTGTGTATGAATAATGCATGACAAATCGAAGAGCAGTTTTACTCTTATTTTAAATGATGTAATCTTTGAACAGAAGCCAAATCATCTATCTGTAAAGTTTGCAGCAGACCCATCTGATCATGCACTCCTGTACTCGTGCCAAGCAGGATATTTGTTTTAAGACTGGCTGTTACAGCAATCTGAGTTTTAATTTTGATATGTGAATTTGACACAACAAAAATGATTCCAGTCACCTGAATAAATCTCTACCTCTTTAGCGAAGTTACATATTTTTAGCACACATGCCATTTCTTCTTGTTCAAAGGGGATGTATCTATCATCAAAATAAGTTATCTGATTGCGGTCTGCCTACCCTCTTAGGCAAAGGCTGGGGTGGGATATAGGGTAAGCTGAAGAGGTGAATGAAAGAAATAACAAAGAAAAGAATAGGGTTAAATAGAAAGAATTAGGGGTACTATTGCAAGGAAGTTGAATTTCATTAACTGTTCGATATATATCACCTTGTGTAAAAATAGAAGATACTCTCTTCCTTTCCCTCAATGACTTTTATATTTTGCTCAGACTATTTTTCACAGAAAATTAATTATTTCACATTTGATTCAGTTCTAACTTGTCTTATTATGATGAAGACGTTCGTTTTTAGAAAATAAACACAACCATGTGCTAAACAGAGTTAGTAAATATTGTGCTGCCTGATGATCAAAGTGATGTCAGTGATTCCCTAATGTTTCCCAGTAGGACGATCCAGGCACCTGCACCAACTTCACCCAGCGGCAGCTGTGTAGAAACAAAGTCATCTTATTGGATATGCAAATCTAAATTATCCAATCATATATTTAGAATCAAAATTCTCAATCCAGTTAAATGGAGCTATTCTGAAGCAACATCCTCAAGATATGGAACAGATGATCCAATGTTTACCTACAGGTTTTTTTACATTAAAAAAAAACTACTCAGCTTAAGGCAAGAAAGTAATATGCTATGCAATTAGAAACATAGAAAATAGGAGCTGGAGGAGGCTATTCAGCCCTTCGAGCCTGCTCTGCCATTCATGAAGATCATGGCTGATCATCCAACTCAGCAACCTGTCCCTCTTTCCCCCCATATTGAAATAGCATCCTTACAGTGCAGAAGGAGGCCATTTGGCCCTTGGAGTCTGCACCAGCGCTTGGAAAGAGCACCCTACTTAAGCCTGCACCTCCACCCTATCCCTGTAACCCCACCTAATCCTTTGGACACTAAATTGGAAATTTAGCATGGCCAATCTACCTAACCTGGACTACGGGAGGAAATGGAGCACCCGGAGGAAACCCATGCAGACACAAGGAGGAAGTGCAAACTCCACACAGTCACCTGAGACCGGGATTGAACCTGGGTCCGTGGAGCTGTGAGGCAGCAGTGCTAACCACTGTGCCACTTTCTTCAATATTCTTCAATCTCTTTATCCCCAAGAGCTACATCTAACTCCTTCTTAAAAACATACAATGTTTTGGCCTCAATTGCTTTTTGTGGTTGAGAATTCCACAGGCTCATCATTATCTGGGTGAAGAAATTTCTCCTCACTTCAGTCCACAGTGGTCTACCCCTTATCCTCAGACTGTGATCCCTGGTTCTGGACTCCTCTGACATCGGGAATATCCTTCCTGCATTTACCCTGTCTGGTCTTGTAAGAATTCTATAGTTTCTATGAGATCACCCCCATTCTTCCAAACTCCAGCGAATTCAATCCTAACCAATTCAATCTCCCCTCAAATGTCAATCCTGCCATCCCAGGAATCAGTCTGGTAAACCTTCGTTCCGCTCCCTCCATAGCAAGAACATCCTTCCTCAGATAAGGAGGCCAAAACTGCACACAATACTCCAGGTGTGGCCTCACCAAAGCCCTGTAAAATTGCAGCAAGACATCCCTGCTCCTGTACCCGAATCATCTCACTATGAAGGCCACTATACCATTTGCCTTCTTCACTGCCTGCTGCACCTGCATGCTTACTTTCAGAGACTAGTGTACAAGGACAGCCAGGTCTTGTTGCATATTTCCCTTTCTCAATTTATAGCCATTCAGATAATTACTGCCTTCCTATTTTTGTTACCAAAGTGTATAACTCCACATTTATCCACATTATACTGCATCTGCCATGCATTTGCCCCCTCACTCAACTTGTCCAAATCACACTCAAGCATCTCTGCATCCTTCTCACAGCTCAACCTTCCACCCAGCTTTGTGTCATCTGCAAAATTTGGAGATAATCCATTTAGTTCTGTCATCTAAATCATTAATATACATTGTGAATGGCTGAGGTCTCAGCACTGATTCCTGCGGTACTCACTAGTCACTGCTTGCCATTTGGAAAAAGACACGCTTATCCCGCTTCCTGTCTGCCAACCAGTTTTCTACCCATATAAATACGCTACTCCCAATCCCATGTGCTCTAATTTTAGGGCAGCACGGTAGTACAGTGGTTAGCACTATGGCTTCACCGCGCCAGGATCCCAGGTTCGATTCCCGGCTTGGGTCACTGTCTGTGCGGAGTCTGCACGTTCTCCCCATGTCTGCGTGGGTTTCCTCCGGGTGTTCCGGTTTCCTTCCAAATTCCCGAAAGTCATGCTATTAGGCAATTTGAACATTCTGAATTCTCCCCGTGTACACGAATAGGCGCCGGAATGTGGCGACTAGGGGCTTTTCACAGTAACTTCTTTGCAGTGTTAATGTAAGCCTACTTGTGACAATAAAGATTATTATTATTACATGCTAATCTCTGATCTGGGACTTTGTCAAAAGCCTTCTGAAAGTCAAAATTAACCACATCCACTGTCTAGTTACATGCTCAAAGAATTCCAGATGGTTTATCAAGCATAATTTTCCTCTCATAAATCCATGCTGCCTCTGTCCAATCCTGCCACTGTTTTCCAAGTGCTCTGCTAGTAAATCTTGTCTTATGGATTCTAGCATTTTTCCCACTATCAACTTCAGCTGACTGGTCCATAATCCCGTTTGCTCTCTACCTTTTTAAATAGTGGGGTTACATTAACTACCCTCCAATATGTATGAACTATTCCAGAGTCTATAGAATCTTGGAAGATGATCACCAATGCATTCACTATTTCTAGGACCACTTCCTTAACTACTCTGGGATGTAGATTATCAGGTCCTGGTGAGTTATTAGACTTCAATTTCCCCAATGCCATTTCCCTACTAATGTTGATTTCTTTCAGTTCCTCCGACTCATGAAACCCTGTGTTCCCCAACCAAAGTATGTATTTAAATTGGTCAGCCATTTCTTTGTTCCCCATTATAAATTCCCCTGTTTCTGACTCTAAGGGATCTATATTTGTCTCCACCCGCCTTTTTCTCTTCACTTTTTATGTTCCCCGCAAGCTTACTTTTGTACTCTATTTTCCCATTCTTAATCAATCCCTTAGTATTATTTTTCTGAATTCTAATCTGCTCCCAATTCTCAGGTCTGTTGTTTTTGTCTGGCCAATTTGTATTCCTCTTCCTTGGATCTAATACTATCTTTAATTTCCCATGTAAGTCATGGTTTGACCAGCTTTCCCGTTGTACCTGTGCGCCAGACAGGAATAAACAATTGTTGCAGTTCACCCATGAACTCTTTGAATGTTTGCCATCGTCTATCCACCGTCATCCCTTTAAGTAATGTTCCCCAGTCCATCATAACCAGCTCGTGCCTCAAACCATCGTAGTTTCCAGGACTCTGTCTCAGAATTGGCTATGTCACTCTACATTTTGATGAAAAACTTTATCATATTATGATCGCTCATCCCCAAGGAGCCTCACATAACTAGATTGCCAATTATTCCATTCTCTTTACACAATACCCAGTCTAGTATGGCCTGTTCTCCAGTTGGTTCCTCAACGTGTTGCTTAAAATTAGAAATCCATTTCTGAAATAAGGTTGTAATTTAAAATTGTAGTTCATTCCATGTTAACCTGCAAAGCCTACATTCCTGGATGAAGTTGGTCATAAAACTGCATAAAATTATTGATGAATAATGCACTATAGAATTGTTTATAAGTAGATTTCCAAACTTTACAGCGAGAATTGTGTGTTAAATCCAATATTAGTATATGGTGAATGTATTCTTTTATCTTAAGCAAGTTTACTTTCAAAACAGTTCCGCATAGTAACAGATAAAGGTAAAGTCGCCATAGTCCCAGATGACATAGGCTGCTTTTCCCTTTGAGGGGAGAGCTGACTGGTGAGGGTCATCACACCTCAGGCAAGGGACAAGGTTGAGAAGGTGGGGCCGTCATGAGTAAGCTCAGCTGGTATGAAAATTGAACCCATGCTGTTGGCCTTGCTCTCAATCACAAACTAACTGTCCAGCCAACTGAGCTAAACCGCCCCCCCCCACCCCCCCTCCCCCGCCGTCCCCTCCCCCCCCCCACCGCCGCCACGCCCCCGCCCCCCCCCCTCCACCGCCCCCCCCGCCGCCCCCCCCCCCCCCCCACCGCCCCCCCCGCCCACCCCCCACCCACACTGCCATTTTTAACATTTTCAGGGAGCTTTTTTAAACTCCAGCATACTTGATCAAATAGAATGAGTATGTTCACAGTAAATTAAGTTATTGATTTCCTGCCAAAATTAAAATAGACTGATTTATTGTATTTTTAATCCAATTCCCTGGTAGCTTTTGGTTTCCCATTAAAACAGTTTCAATAACATGCACAGTTAAACAACCGAATGACTACATCAGTGTTGGATTAACACATGGGCCAACATTCCAAGCTGAATGTGGGGCCTACACCTTGGCCCTCATGCACTAAAACACACTTCTAGTTTTTCCTTATCCATTAAAATCCATTGGTACTAAATACTCAGCAAATGTGGCAAGATGACAAGTAATACCACAAAGTGCTAAATTAGATTAGAGGTTGGTTTAGTTCAGTGGGCTAGACAGCTGGTTTGTGATGGCCACAAGAACAAGGCCAGCAGCGTGGGCCCAATTCCCGTATCAGCTGAGAATTCTGAATTCTCCCTCAGTGTACCCGAACAGGCGTCGGAATGTGGCGACGAGGGGCTTTTCACAGTAACTTCATTGCAGTGTTAATGTAAGCCTATTTGTGACAATAAAACATTTTAAATTTAATTTAAATTTAATTGTGATACAGACAGAATGTGTGGTTCCTTCCAGTCAATAATCCGAATATATTTGTGGAAATTGTGGCAATTTAAAAAATAAAGGGTTAGTTCTTATCACACACTTGCCCTGTATGCAGAAGCAAACTTGCAGTGAAATACACAGCGTGCCAGTATGGGGCCTGAATTTGCTGATTAGGCAAGATGAGCCTATCAGCAGGCAATACAGAACATCAGGTTTTGATTGGTGA
The DNA here is from genome assembly GCF_047496885.1 of Scyliorhinus torazame. NCBI lineage: Eukaryota > Metazoa > Chordata > Chondrichthyes > Carcharhiniformes > Scyliorhinidae > Scyliorhinus > Scyliorhinus torazame. The sequence continues at coordinate 76,101,209 of NC_092707.1, read as the reverse complement.
ACTCTCCTTTAGAGAGGGAAAACAGACATTGCGAGGTGGTGGAGACCGAGAGCAGTTCAGTCACGGATCGCCTGAATTGGTGCGAGGTTTCTGAAATTTCACCGAGGAAACAGCAGACAGGTTTGTGACATTCGGCTGGTAGGCAGCCGGAGGCAAAAGTGAGGTTTCCGACTAACTTCGGGGTGCAAGCCTTCAAAGCCTTCAGCGAGACAAGATGTTGTCGCTAGTCAATGGCCATCGAGGGGAGCAGCAGGGCGACTCTCGACCCTCGACCTCCAGGCCAGGGCTGAGGAAGGCAAAAGGACAGCTAATCAAAGGACAGCTAATCGGTGCCGTGAGGCAGCAGTGCTATCCACTGCGCCACCGTGCTGTCCTACAGATTGCAATATTTACAATCTTTACCGTCATGCTGACAACAGGTAGACTTGGATTTCAATTAGTCAATTGCATTACAGGCTTGTTGTTGTCATAAGTTAAAGGGCACTACAGTAATTAAACAATTACCGTGTGGGCAGCACGGTAGCACAAGGGATAGGGTGGAAGTGAGGGCTTAAGTGGGTCGGTGCAGACTCGATGGGCCGAATGGCCTCCTTCTGCACTGTATGTTCTGTGTTCTAATGTTTGTGGGTTTCTGCGCCTTGCATTGTGTGAGCTGAGGGTCAGGAGAGCATTTATGTAATTGAGGGTGGGGCTTGACATTACTGGAGCTGGGACTTGACATCATTGGGACGAGCCTGACATCATTGGGACAAGCTTGACATCATTGGGACAAGCTTGACATCATTGCAAGGGGCCGCCATGTCTGGGCGTGATGTAGGGACCCCTCAAAGAAGGAGCGCCGGCCCCCCAAATTGTAAGTCACCCTTTGCCCGAATGTTTGAAACGCAATGTCTCCATCATTCATCTCACTCTGCCTATCACACACACAAAGGTTAGATACTGATGAAGTTAAAGCCATAATTATAAAAATGGAAATTATAACTAAGTCTCTATGTCGATGCAGGGATGCTATCCTCTTTGTTGAGTTGATACTTTAGTTGGATTGAAGTTCTTTTAGAAATAAAGGATTCTCATGAAGCTATGAAGGTTCTTGTAGACAAACAGCCAGAATGGACTTGGAAGCTGGAACAAGGACTGTAACTTGGCTGCATTAGAAGACTTTTAGCATTGATGGTTCAGCTGTTTCAGATGATTCTGGTGTTTTGGATGTTTGCCAGATTTGCTTTGTTCAGGTTGTATTATACTGCAGTCCCTGAAAATTAGTTTGTCAACACTTCTGGACTCCAGACCCCCACAATGCAATGGCAGTTGACAATGGTTATTTACTCTTATCACTGTTCCAGCTCGAGCTCAAATATTCTCCCTTGTTCAATTTGGCACCGAGACCATCAGTCTAGAGATTTCATATTCCTCAAACACTGGTTCAGTCTTAAACATTGAGATGTTTAAACTTCACAAGTGGCTGGGAAGTATCTTTATTCAGGCCCATGTTTAACTAAATATTGGCCACAGGAACGAATACTGTTCACAGTTTAAATGCCCATAAGTCCCATGTTACGTTGCAGCCATCTTAACATGTTTTGCACCCACTTTCAAAAAGTATATTACAGTCCATAACATCCAATACCCTAATGTTTGTACTGAGCGTAACAAAGTATGTTGACAAAGGTAAATGTTTTGTTTAAAGTGGACTTAGATGGCCATTTGCAGGAAACCCATATACTAAATCAGACTTATTTCTAAATTGGAAAATTCTGTTTGCAATACTATGGTAGTCCTGTAAAGGCTTCATATTTGTAAATTATTAAGCAATTTGTTCTAAGTTGTGGCTTCTCAATGATTAATGTTAACGTACCTGACCTGCCTGGTGCAGGAGAACTGGCAGAGCACAGTGGTTCCCCCACATGCTGTGGAGTTTTAAATAGCAATTTATCCATCTTGTAATTAGCCCAATTGTCAGGCTTAGTTTGTAGTCCAACAGGGAATATGGTGAGTTGCCCATGGGGAATTGGGCTGGGGGGGGGAGGGGGTGACAGGGTAGAGAGGATGGTGGTGGACATTGGAAACCTTAGTAGTGAGGTAGGGGAGGGGGTTGATTGAGAATGGCTGGATGGGTTTCAATCGCAGGCGGTTTTCTAAACAGGCGCACTGGATCCATCAGGTAAGTGGAAAAGCATTTACTCCTGATCCAGCACTCCCTCACCTGGGGCACAAGAAACTCTGCTGTTAAAATTCTTACAGGGAATGGCAATAAAATACCTAGCCGTAATATAATATTTAAAGTGCCAATTCACTGCATTGGGAGTGGGTTGGTTGCCTTCCCATCCAACCCTTCAGCTTTGAACTGAAGGAAACAACAGCTCAAAACTTTTGAATAATCCATAGACAAGTGCATTCATACTGAAAATAAAGACAATTGAAAGCAAGGAAAATATTTAAAGCTTTCCCAAAACAAATCAGAATTATTTTCTTAGATACACATTGGGTTAATATAAGATCCATAGATATTTAAACAGATCATAATTGCCACTGGCTACAGCTCAGTAATGATACACTGCCATAATCAGTTTGGAGAATATCTGATAAGCTACTGGTTCTTGTCCAATGCAAAGCAACCATCTAGAAATCCTTCACTCCTATTACCAAGACAAAAGAAAATTATCATGTCAGAACTAATCGCATAATTTTGTAATATTTAGGATTTAATTAAGATGGGTTAATCATCAAGTAAAGTTTGTACTTTGGTGTTTACATTCCTATCAAGTCAGTAACCAAGTCTGCAGATAAACTCTAAAGAAAAACTGAGCCCCAATCACTTCTGGACAGATAATGTATTATTTCAAATTTTCTTGTGTTTTTGTACACAGCAGAACGTTCCAGGCCTGTGGCACCAGACGCAATCTGTTACACGCCCTCGCTGGGTGCAAACCAGACTCGCATATTTAAGTAAGTATTTAAATTAATTTAAGTATGCATTTCTGGGTGTTAGCCAGAGTCACCCGGCATTCACTGTTCCTGCTGAAGCAGCGTGAGACCAGTGGGAACCACTATTGCCTCCATCAACAGAGACCAGACATGATAATAATAATAATCTTTATTAGTGTCACAGGTGGGCTTCATTAACACTGCAATGAAGATACTGTTAAAATCCCCCAGTCGCCACAGTATGGCGCCAGTTTGGGAGAATTCAGAATGTCCAATTCACCTAACAAGCACGCCTTTCAGTACTTGTGGGAGGAAACCGGAGCACCTGGAGGAAACCCACCCAGACACGGGGAGAACGTGCAGACTCCACACAGTGACCTAAGCTGGGAATCAAACCCAGGTCTCTGGTGCTGTGAAGCAACAGTGCTAACCACTTGTGCTACAATGCCACTGGCGGGGGGAGGGGGGGGGGTGGAGGCCATTCGAGCCCTTGAGTGGTCGGGAACAGGACCTGGCACCCCAGCAGTGCCAACCTAGCAGGATGCCAAGGGGCACTGCCAAACGGTGGGGCCTGAGAGGGGGGCCCTCAGCTACCCCATAGTGGGATGGGTTAGGATACTGGACCAGAACCCCAAAGTATTATTTTAAATTTGGAAAACTGTGAGGAAAGGATACTTCACCCCAGGAGTGATGACTCTGACTAACAGGTATCCTTTATGGTAAAACAAATTCCAATTTAATCACAGAATTAATCACATTAACATCAAAGAAAATAGCTTTACAATTATAAGTTAAACAGTTCTTAAACACAAAGAAAAACTTAAATTTACTATCTATACCATGCTACTAGTTAGGACGGAAGATGTGTTGGGCATTTTGAAAAACTTGAGGATAGACTTGAGGGCCTGACGGGATATATCCAAGGATTCTATGGGAAGCAAGAGATGAAATTGCAGAGCCGTTGGCAATGATCTTTTCGTCCTCACTGTCAACAGGGGTGGTACCAGGGGATTGGAGAGTGGCGAATGTCGTGCCCCTGTTCAAAAAAGGGACTAGGGATAACCCTGGGAATTACAGGCCAGTTAGTCTTACTTCGGTGGTAGGCAAAGTAATGGAAAGGGTACTGAAGGATAGGATTTCTGAGCATCTGGAAAGACACTGCTTGATTAGGGATAGTCAGCACGGATTTGTGAGGGGTAGGTCTTGCCTTACAAGTCTTATTGAATTCTTTGAGGAGGTGACCAAGCATGTGGATGAAGGTAAAGCAGTGGGTGTAGTGTACATGGATTTTAGTAAGGCATTTGATGAGGTTCCCCATGGTAGGCTTATGCAGAAAGTAAGGAGGCATGGGATAGTGGGAAATTTGGTCATTTGGATAACGAACTGGCTAACCGATAGAAGTCAGAGAGTGGTGGTGGATGGCAAATATTCAGCCTGGATCCCAGTTACCAGTGGCGTACCGCAGGGATCAGTTCTGGGTCCTCTGCTGTTTGTGATTTTCATTAATGACTTGGATGAGGGAGTTGAAGGGTGGGTCAGTAAATTTGCAGATGATACGAAGATTGGTGGAGTTGTGGATAGTAAGGAGGGCTGTTGTCGGCTGCAAAGAGACATAGATAGGATGCAGAGCTGGGCTGAGAAGTGGCAGATGGAGTTTAACCCTGAAAAGTGTGAGGTTGTCCATTTTGGAAGGACAAATATGAATGCGGAATACAGGGTTAACGGTAGAGTTCTTGGCAATGTGGAGGAGCAGAGAGATCTTGGGGTCTATGTTCATACATCTTTGAAAGTTGCCACTCAAGTGGATAGAGCTGTGAAGAAGGCCTATGGTGTGCTCGCGTTCATTAACAGAGGGATTGAATTTAAGAGCCGTGAGGTGATGATGCAGCTATACAAAACTTTGGTAAGGCCACATTTGGAGTACTGTGTACAGTTCTGGTCACCTCATTTTAGGAAGGATGTGGAAGCTTTGGAAAAGGTGCAAAGAAGATTTACCAGGATGTTGCCTGGAATGGAGAGTAGGTCTTACGAGGAAAGGTTGAGGGTGCGAGGCCTTTTCTCATTAGAACAGAGAAGGATGAGGGGCGACTTGATAGAGGTTTATAAGATGATCAGGGGAATAGATAGAGTAGACAGTCGGAGACTTTTTCCCCGCGTGGAACAAACCATTACAAGGGGACATAAATTTAAGGTGAAAGGTGGAAGATATAGGAGGGATATCAGAGGTAGGTTCTTTACCCAGAGAGTAGTGGGGGCATGGAATGCACTGCCTGTGGAAGTAGTTGAGTCGGAAACATTAGGGACCTTCAAGCAGCTATTGGATAGGTACATGGATTACGGTAAAATGATATAGTGTAGATTTATTTGTTCTTAAGTGCAGCACGGTAGCATTGTGGATAGCACAATTGCTTCACAGCTCCAGGGTCCCAGGTTCGATTCCGGCTTGGGTCACTGTCTGTGCGGAGTCTGCACGTCCTCCCAGTGTCTGCTTGGGTTTCCTCCGGGTACTCCGGTTTGCTCCCACAGTCCAAAGATGTGCAGGTTAGGTGAATTGGCCAATGATAAATTGCCCTTAATGTCCAAAATTGCCCTTGGTGTTGGGTGGAGGTGTTGAGTTTGGGTAGGGTGCTCTTTCCACGAGCCGGTGCAGACTCAAAGGGCCGAATGGCCTCCTTCTGCACTGTAAATTCAATGATAATCTATGATTAATCTAGGACAAAGGTTCGACACAACATCGTGGGCCGAAGGGCCTGTTCTGTGCTGTATTTTCTATGTTCTATGTACTAAGCAACCCAATACAGTTCAAATGTCATTTATGAATAAAGTTAACAAACAGATTACTTGTTTAGTTGTGTAGAGACCTTTGGAGAGAGAGAGACCCCTTCAAGAGCAAAACCAGTACACTTTTGCTCAACCTAGCAGCATTTGGCAAAACTGCTGTTCAGCTTAAAATCCTTCTGTCTTGTCAGGCTCAAATCGTACAGCAAACTGCAAAACTACAGACAGACCTGGCTCCACCCATTTATTACATCATATGTAACCCATTAAGATATCATATGACCTGCTAAGCGAGAACTAAATGCATCCCTCATAAATTATCAACTCTCCAGGGAATCTCCAGCAATCATAACACTAGTCCTCGATATGTAAACAAGTAAATAGTAAGAATCAATCAACCTCAACTTATAAGACTTCTTAATTACAGTAGACACAGTTTGGATACCTTAATCTAGGTTTCTTTAATAACATTGCTGCAACCTTAACCCAGGTTTTTAATAACATTATTGTCATAAATGTAAAATATAACAGGCGAGATTCAGCGACCCCGTTGCGCCTGGAGTGAGCCAAAATCGGCCAGCGCGCTAGGCGCCGGGCTGATCAAGAGTCACCCAACATGTTCTGCCCAGCGCTGGGCGAGATCCAGATCTGCATATTTAAATTCGCCTAATCGCTAATTTAAATACCCGGATGCCAGATTCACCTGGCGCTCGGGAATTAACGTCTGGGCCTGAGACATTTCTAGGGCACCTTTTAGTACTGGTCCACACAAACATGGACCAGATGGAACAGAATCTCGGGGTGGGTGGTCAAGGACAGTGCAAGGTGGCACCTTGGCAATCCTGGCACTGCCAGCCCAGCACCCTGGCAGTGCCACTCTGGGACTAAGAGTACCTAGGTGACACTGCCAGGGTGCCAAGTTGGAAGAGGTTTCTAGAAAGTGGTGGTAGTAGGGGGGTGGGGCGGAAGAAGAGGCCTGAAAGGGTGGGGGGGGGTGGTGGGGGAAAAGATCTGGGTTGCTGATCAAAATAGCACCCCGATCTGCAAACAGCTGTTCCTGTTGGCGATATCAGCTCGCCAGCAGGAAATCTCTTGCGGCCTCGGCGGCAGAAACTCCCCAAGGCCAAAAAAAACATCAAAGTGGCGTTGAATAGCAGGGTGACTCTCAGTGCTGCAGCTAGCGAGAATCACCCTGCCAAACTCACCCGAAAGCAAACTTAATTTTAAGTCCATTGAATAACGCCCAATATATAAACATTCCTACAGTCATACAGGCGTCAGTCACATATGAGTGGGTTGCCTGATAACTGTGCGTTGCGGGAGGGGGTCTTTGCCAATGAGTGGGAGCTGTAGGGCTGTCTTGAGATTGGAGTATCCTTTAAAAATGGTGCCCCAATCTCGAAGGAGCCGACCTGGCCAATGTCTTTAGGTCAATGACACTTGGAAATCTGAAGAGGAGGAGGAGGTTCAAAACTAATTTGTTCAGTTTTAAGGAGACTGGGAAGCTGGGGAATGGTCAGGGTACTAGTGTTCAAAGGGGAGGGATCCGAGCCTCAGAGTTCTGGAATCGATTGAGTTTACATAGCGTGAAGGCTTGTCAGAAAATATATCCTGAATGAGTGATGCATGAAAGAAATATTCCAGCAGGTGACTAGTGAAGTAATCGTTCAGGTGATAAATAATTTGGAAGTAAAGTGGAAGGCAGCGATCTTGGGTGCATCGACAATGTTGGGAGAGGGATCAGCTCAGGGTCAAACACAATATGAGCTAAGTTTTGGTTTTGATGTGTTGATCATAGGTAAAGAATGTTCAGCACATGTATTTAAGTCTGCTGCAAGATTGGAAGAGGAATCTGGACATCATCATTGTCCCCTGGAACAGGAAGTGGAAACCCACTCTGGCCCAGCTGCATGCACAGTGCCTCTAACATCATTGTTGTGCGCCTGGTAAATGCTCCCCCCACACTTACTCGTCTTGCTCGCTGCTCCATTCATCACTTTGCTCCCCCTTGCAACTCCTCTCACACTTTGCTCGCCACCCCACTCCTACCCAGTGAAAACTGCAATCCTCAATCATGGTGAAAAACACATTTTATTGATGCTTCACTTGTTTATGTATCTACATTGCTCAATACTATGGATGCTCCTATTCTTTGATGCAGGCAGCTACTGGTGGCTAGCAGTGACGGCACATATACTGCAGCTGCAGATTCAGTACTTGTGACCCTGCAGTTGCAGTGGCAGCAGTCACAGCCGCAGCCTTTATTTAACTACTTGAGTTCATGAGCCACTGTCAGTATCACTGGCAGCAAATGTCAGGCACACTTCTCAAGCTTATCAATGATACAGAAACAAAGAAAAAGTCAGAAATAAAAACAGAAAATGCGGGAAATACTCAGCAGATCAGATAGCATTCGTGGGGAGAGAAACCAAGTTAATGGGCTGGATTTGCACGACCAAGACCAATAGCTCAAGGCAGGGAGACCAGGGCAGTGGCTGGATAGTCAGACGCCCTGACTCCAGAAGTGGGTTCGAGGCTGCCAAGAGGGGCAGACAAATGTTGAGGTCTGTTGGTTTGAAGGCCTGGCTCAGTTCTCTGTGTTGTTCTAGAATCATAGAATTTACAGTGCAGAAGGAGGCCATTCGGCTCATCAAGTCTGCACCGGCCCTCGGAAAGAGCACCCTACTCAAGCCCACGCTGCCACCCTATCCCCGTAACCCACCAAACCTTTTTGGACACAAAGGGCAATTTATCATGGTCAATCCACCTAACCTTCACATCTTTGGACTATGGGAGGAAACCGGAGCTCCCGGAGGAAACCCACGCAGACCTGGGGAAAGCATGCAGACTCCACACAGACAGTGGTCCAAGCCGGGAATCGAACCTGGGGACCCTGGAATTGTGAAACTGTGTGAACCACTGTGCTACCGTGCTGTTAGGCCCTCAGGTTCTTACCCTCGCTCCGCCTCACTCACCCACCATGCCCTGTCATGCTCCCATGTCACCGTCATGCCAACTCGTGCTCCTATGCAGCCCCTTGCACCTTCTATCACCACTTACCCAGGATCTACCGTGGGCAGACCTGTGCAGCCATGCAGAGATGAAAAAAATCAACTTTGAACAATCAAATACAGCTTGCACTCGGACACGTTTGATAGTCAAAAATAAACTCAGATTCATGAAACCCATTCAAATCTGAAGTGGGCCATATCAAAGTTAGCTAATTGTTTTTGGAAAAAAAAATTCCAATTAAGGGGCAACTTAGGTGGTCAATCCACCTACCCTGCACATCTTGGGTTGTGGGGGTGAGGCCCACTCAGACACGGGGAGAATGTGCAAACTCCACACGGACAGTGACCTGCGGCTGGGATCAAAGCCAGGACCTCAGCACTGTGAGGCAGCAGTGCTAACCACTGCACCACCGTGCAGTTTCCAAGGACAGCTAATTGTTTAATAGTCTCTTTACACTCTCAAACAAACTGTGAATTCGGAGATATGCGCTTCTGTAGCTTTGTAAACTCAACCACACATCCATAATGACATAACAACAGTCCATTGAAACTGTGCAACAGTTGGTTAATTATATCATGTACCCCTGAGTGTATAATAATAATAATAATAATAATAGCTTATTGTCAGAAGTAGGTTTCATTGAAGTTACTGTGAAAAGTCCCTAGTCGCCACATTCCGGCGCCTGTTCGGGGAGGCCGGTACGGGAATTGAACCAGCGCTGCTGGCCTTGTTCTGCATTACAAGCCAGCTGTTTAGCCCACTGTGCTAAAGCAGCCTCTATTGTGGGAGAATAGTCCCTTTAGAATGTTGAAATGAGTAGATGTGTTTGGAGGTGGCATCACGCTGGAAGTGATCCATTGAATATGGAGACTAATGAAGTGGAGGGTGAGGGCAAGGGAAATCCTGGAAGAGAGGGGTTGATGTGAGCGCAGAAGTGCACTAAATGGAACATACATAGTTCAGTGCCCTATCATAGTGGGGCAGGGTGCAGAAATCTTTAGTAGTGGAAAAAGAAGACATATTGGAAGTGGTGGGAAGAAAGTTCCATCATCCTAACAAATGTAATGGGGATTAGGAAACTGGGAGAATGAAAGCAAGGCTTGAGGCACTGTAGTTAACCTAGCTGCATGAGTTTGTGGACTTAGAATGAATATTGGTTGGTGGCCTATTTCCGAAAATGAAAACAGAGAACTCAAGGAGAGAAGAGTAAAGTCAGGGATAGACTGTGTGAAGGCAAGAGAAAAGTGAAAATTGGAAGCAAGGTCAATTACATTTTCCAGTTAAGAGCGAGAGCAGAAAACAGCAGTCTTCAATTTACCTGAAAAAGAAAACTTCAGTACCTTTTTGTCCATGAATGTGAGGAAACGTATGTAAAAATGCTGCATTTTGCCAAGTAGAAATTTGTGTGTATAATTCTGCTAACGTTTACAGACACTTTTCTAAAGGCAAAAATGTATACTGGAACCTTTGTACGCCGGTCTTTTCACCACCCTCATATTTAGTACCTGGGTTTGAATCCAGCTTACCACTGGTAGAATTGAAGTAACCTACCTCTAAAGGGTAAATCAAAATGATTACATACCTTCAATCCAATCTCTCAAACACATGAGCCCACAGCGCAATTTCTGGAACATGCCCTCAAGCAATGATGCACTGCTGATGTAGGACAGACATTGTTTCAGCAGGGTCGATGGAGGCTCAGTTTAAGTGACACAGAAGTGTTAGATTCTAATAAATGGCCAAAGTAGAAGTGTGTCCCATACCCCACTAATGGCACTTTTCACCTTGGATAAAATGTTATTGCACTTGCTTATATGCAAAGCCTATTAACAACCTATGAAAGATTCTGTGCCCTACAGATAGTTTTCATTAAATAAAAACTCTTTGAAGTCGTGTAAGATTAAACGGCTTTGATATGTTTTGGAATAAAATTATCACACCTGTCAAAGCCAGGTGTCAACGAAGACACAAAATAAATGACAATTTATCTAATACGACCTTGCTTGACACGCATCTCTTGCCAGTTGTGACAGCTTATTTCTAAATCAAAAATGTGCAGTTTAATCACATACTACTGCTTATAATGAAAGTCATACCCACCCTGACAATATCTTCTTATTGTGTCCTATGTTTATTAAATTTACCAGTCAGTGTAATTAAAATTCTGACAGGTGACAAACATAAGCAAAATAGAGAATTACTTGCCACCACTCATGAAATTTTATCGAGTCACTTGCCAAGTGTTCAACCTTTCTGTTAATTACAGAGTAGAATCACACAGTACAGAAAGAGGCCATTCAGCTCATTGCTCACAATAAGTGAATTGGACAATGCACATCCAAAATCCCGTTCTATGTATGCACATTGTATTCATCTAGAGATCAAATGGGTAGGGCAGGGTTTCTCAAAGTCACGATATGCATGTGGGCCATAGGCAGGTATGAAGAGGATCGCGGAGCAATCGGTGGTGGCGTCTCCGATTGAGGGAGAAGTGCCCAACGGCTGCTACCAGTACTTTTATTGGGATTCGCAGCCACTGCCGCCTTTTAAGAAAGATGGAAATGTGGTTGAGTGCAGTCTTCCAGCCAGAAGTGGCAGCAGTGAGCAGATCACCTGCTCTGCACATACACTTGACACCAAGCGTCCTGGATGTACGTGCTTTTGGCGCCAAATTACAGGGGAGAGCTTCTTCCATTTTCTAGCTGCTGGTAAGCAAGGCTGTGAAGGCGAATCATTTTCTCTTTTTTTTTTTAAAACGTATTTTATAACAAACATGTATCAAAGCAGGTTACAGCAAATAAACACCCCGGGAAACATATTTCCCAACAATCAACTATACAGTCTGTACAGATTTTTCCCTTTTTCACCCTCCCCCATCACCCACCCCCCTGTGACGAATAGCTCCTCAAACATGGTCACAAACATCCCCCACCTTTTCTCAAACTCCCCTGCTGAGCCCCTCAACTCATACTTTATCTTCTCTAACCTCAGGAAGTCATATAGGTCACCCAACCATGCCGCTACCCCCGGTGGAGATGCCAACCGCCTCTCCAGTGAAATTCACCACCGTGCAATCAGAGGCGAAGGCCACGACATCGGCCTTCCTTCTCCCAATGAGCTCCGGCTTCTCTGAAACCCCAAATATATCCACCAAAGGGTCCGGATCCACCACTCCTCCATTATCCTGGCTAGGACCGCGTAAACTCCCGTCCAGAATCTTCCCAATTTTTCGCAACCCCCACACCTCTCACACTCATCTGCTACCCCCTGAAAGAATCCACTCATTCTTGCCCGAGTCATATGCACCCTGTGCACCACCTTAAACTGTATCAGGCTCATCCTTGGCACAGCAGGATGTCCCGTTTGCCCTTCGCAGTGGCTCTCTCCATACTCTCCAATTGATCTCCATTCCCAACTCTACTTCCCATTTCGCCTTGATCTTCACCACCCGCTCACCTCCTGTTCCCCAGCCACTTATATATATCCCAAATTATTCCCTCCCCATCCACATCCGGAGGCAGCAGTCGCTCCAGCAGGGTGTATCCCGGCAACCTAGGGAACCACCTCCAGACCTTTTGTGCAAAGTCCCTAACCTGCAGATACCTGAACTCACTACCCTTCAGCAACTCTACCCTCTACCTTAGATCCTCCAGACTGGCGAACCCTTCCTCCAAATAGAAATCCCTCACCTTGACCAGCCCCACTTCCCTCCACCACCTATATGCACTATCCATCCTCCCCGGCTCAAATCCATGATTCTCGCACAGCGGCGTTAGCACCAACATCCCTTCCACCCTGGAATGCCTCCTCAGCTGATTCCATATCTTCACCGTGGACTGCACTACTGGGCTCCCTGAATATCTACTCGGAGCCATTGGCAATGCTGCTGTCACCATAGCCCTCAAACTAGATCCCTTACAAGATTCCTCCTCCATCCGAATCCACTCTACCCTTTCTCCTTCCCACCACCGCCGCATCTTGTCCACATTCGGCGCCCAATTTAACGAAGCAAGATCGGCAAAGTCTAATCCCCTGCTGCCTCTCCCTCTGTAGCAGGGTCCTCCCACCCTCGGCACCTTCCCCGCCCACACGAAGTCCGAGATGATCGTGTCCACTTTACGAGAAAAGGACTTTGGAATAAAGATCGGGAGAGCTTGAAAGATAAGCAAGAACCTCAGCAGAATATTCATTTTCACCACTTGGACCCTCCCCGCCAACGTTAAGTACAGTGTATCCCACCTCCTGAGATCCTCCCTGCCCTCCTCCACCAGCTTCGTTAAGTTCCCCTGTCCATTCCCTCGCTACCTGGATCCCCAAATACCTAAACCTATCCCTCGCTACTGTAAATATCATCCCCCCTAAATTAGCCCGCTGTGCCAGCTCATTCACTGGGAATACCTTGCTTTTCCCTACATTCAGTTTGTACCCCAAATCTCCCCAACAAGACCATAATCCTTCCCATACTCTCCAATGGATCCTAAACATACAGCAAGAGGTCATCGACATAGAGCGATACTCGATGTTCCCTCTGTCCCCTCATTATCCCCCACCACTCTGCCAACCCCCTGAGAGCCATCGCCAATGGCTCTGCGGCCAGCGCAAACAGCAGCGGCGAGAGCGGGCACCCCTGCCTCATACCCCTGTGTAAGTCAAAGCTTCGGGAGCTCATATCATTTGTCCTCACCCTCGCCCTTGGTGCCACATACAGCAACCGCACCCATGCCACAAATCTTGGCCCAAACCCAAACCTTCCCAAAACTTTGAACAAGTACCGCCACTCCACCCAATCAAATGCCTTCTCCGCATCCATTGACACCACCACCTTCGGTACCATCGGATTCATCACCACATTCAACAACCGTCTTATATTACTTGAGAGCTGCCTGCCCTTCACGAAGCCTGTTTGATCTTCTGCAACCATCCCCGGGACACAGTCCTCCATCCTCCCTGTCAACAACTTAGCCAATACTTTCACATCCGTGTTCAATAGTAATATGGGTCTATACGATCCACATTCCACTGGATCCTTCCCTTTTTGGGGGATTAGTGTGGTTACTGCTGCATCATCGTGTCCAGAAACTCCACCTTCTCCAGTGCTTCATTAAATGCCCCCAACAGATGTGGTGCCAGGTCCGCCGCAAATTCCTTATAAAATTCCGCCGGATACCCATCCGGCCCAGGGGCCTTCCCCGACTTTATACCCCTGATACTATCCAGCACCTCCCTCAGCCCCAGGGGCTCTCCAATGCCTGCTTCTTTGCTTCCTCCACCTGGGGGAATTCCAGCTCATCCAGAAACCGCCCCATGTCCCCCTTTCGCCCTCGGATCCGGCTAATAAAGTCCCTGGTAATACTCTCTAAATGCCTCATTTATCTTCCCTGGCTCCGACACCACATCCCCAGCCCCAGTCCGTATCTTCAATATTTCCTTGGATGTAGCCTGCTTCCGCATCTGGTGCGCCAGCATGCGGCTCACCTTCTCTCCATAAAGGCGAATCATTGTCTTACAAGTAAGAGACAGCCAGAGACACAAATAGGTAGTGTACCTACTGACCAGGATCTCACAACTAAATCTGCTAGAGTGAGCTGTTCAGGAGAGTCCAGGGCCAGACAAAGCAATGCTAGTGTTAGCTCTGTACAAAGCTCCAGGGCCTCTGGTAAACAGCCTACAAAGAAGAAACTTAACTCAGGTCAAAGCTGTATAAAGATGTTTTTTTGAGGTATCGTTTGTCAATTGTGCCAAGGCAAATAAGGAAGTGAAGCACATGTGTGTTATATGCAGGGAAGTACTGGCAAATGAGAGAAGTTTCAGACTTTGAAAGAGGAGTGGTGGGTGAAAAATTCCGTTTGAAGTTAAAACCCTAAAGTCAGTTATTAACTTACAGCCGACTCTAAATGAAAACGCTATGCTGCTGTATCTGACCTCTGATGGCACATTAAAAACACTCAAAAGCCCATGAGGATTTTGTGAGGCAACAGGTCAGGTCAGGGAATTCCCACTGCTCCCGACACAAGAAATTCAGCATTCTGGAGAGCATCTCCAAGGAGTATTCAATGCTGAGTAAAACAAGCATTTTGTTTCTATTGCCCTTCACGCTGACCTACATTTGTGAGTTTGGATTTTCCGTTCTCACAAAGATGAAGACGGCACAAAGTAACTGGCTGAAGTCTGCACCTGAAATGCCCATTCCCCTCTCCTCCTGTGAACCTGATTGGACTGAGATTGTGAGGACCAAGCAGGCTCCCCTTTCGCATTAAAGGTAAGCAAATGTAGCGAGTGTTGCAAAGGTCGGCTGGCGTGTGCCCGAAGGTCGGCTGGTTGAAAAAGTGGGTTTCGGGAGAAAAGTTTGGAAAACACTGTTGTAGATTATTTCACTACAATCAACCAGATTACAATCATTAAAAATGGTCTGAAATCTTACATTTTTTTTTTGAAAATCTTCCACTAAATTAAAAAAGCTGAAATTTTCCTGAATTGGTCCTAATGTGTCTTGTAGATTCCCTTTATGTGGGTGTTAGAGAGAAAGCAGGGTGGGTGGTTAGCTCAGTTAGCTAGGTGGTTGGTACGTGGTTCAGAATATCACCAACAATGCAAGTTCTATTCCGATTCCAGCTGAGGTAACTTGGGACCTACCTCCTGATCCTGCCCCTGAGAGTGGCAGGCAAGGCAAACTATCATTGGCAAAAACTGTCAAGAAAGAACTGAGATTACCAAGGGCTTTTTCAAGAGAGTAGGTAGGAGTATTATGGGGTTTGTGTGGGCGAACAAGACCCCGAGGGTAAGGAGAGGGTTCCTGGAACGCAGTAGGGACCGAGGAGGGCTGGCGCTGCCAAACCTAGGGAGCTACTACTGGGCAGCAAACGTGGCGATGATCCGTAAGTGGGTTATGGAGGGAGAGGGGGCGGCATGGAAGAGGATGGAGATGGCGTCCTGCAAAGGAACGAGCTTGGGGGCGCTGGTGACAGCACCGCTGCCGCTCTCGCCATCAAAGTACACCACGAGCCCGGTGGTGGCGGCAACGTTAAGGATCTGGGGCCAGTGGAGACGGCACAGGGGTGCAGTGGGAGCCTCGGTGTGGTCCCCGATCAGGGGTAACCACCGGTTTGTCCTGGGGAAGATGGACGGGGGGGTTCCAGGGCTGGCATCGGGCGGGGATTAGAAGAATGGGGGACCTGTTCATCGACGGGACATTTGCGAGCCTAGGGGCACTGGAGGAGAAGTTTGAGCTACCCCCGGGAAATGCATTCAGATATATGCAGGTGAGGGCTTTTGTGAGGCGACAGGTCAGGGAATTCCCGCTGCTCCCGACACAAGAAATTCAAGACAGGGTGATCTCGGGTGTATGGGTCGGGGAGGGAAAGGTTTTGGTAATACACCAAGAGTTGAAAGAAGAGGGGGAAGCGCTAGCAGAAGAGTTGAAGGGTAAATGGGAGGAGGAGCTGGGGGAGGAGATTGAGGAAGGTTTGTGAGCTGACGCCCTGGGTAGGGTTAATTCCTCCTCCTCATGTGCCAGGCTTAGCCTGATACAATTTAAGGTGGTTCACAGAGCGCACCTGACGGGGGCGAGGTTGAGTAGGTTCTTTGGGGTGGAGGACAGATGCGGAAGATGTTCAAGGAGCCCGGCGAACCATGTCCACATGTTCTGGACATGTCCGGCACTGGAGGGGTTCTGGAGAGGAGCGGCGGGAGCAATATCTCAGGTGGTGAAAGTCCGGGTCAAGCCAAGCTGGGGGCTAGCAATATTTGGAGCAGTGGATGAGCCGGGAGTGCAGGAGGCGAAAGAGGCCGGCATTCTGGCCTTTGCGTCCCTGGTAGCCCGGCGAAGGATCTTGCTAATGTGGAAGGAGGCGAAGCCCCCTAGCGTGGAGGCCTGGACAAACGACATGGCTGGGTTCATAAAGTTGGAGAGGATTAAGTTTGCCTTAAGGGGGTCAGCGCAGGGGTTCTACAGGCGGTGGCAACCGTTCCTAGACTACCTCGCGGAGTGTTGGAGGAAGGTCGGTCAGCAGCAGCAGCAACCCTGTGGGGGGGGGGGGGGGGGAAACGAGGAATTGTTTGAGGGGACGGATGAGCGGGGGATAGCATGGAGGGTGGGGGAAACTGGCACGAATGGGCGAGAGCCAGTGTATAAAGCTATGTAAATATTTCATCTTACCATGTATATATCTTGCTCAGGGTGATTTTGTGTTATTTTGTTACCGGGGGTGGGGGGGGGGGGGGTTTATTGTTTGTAAGGGGAAAAAATTGTTTTGTTAAAAAACTTTAATAAATATATTTTTTTTTAAAAAAGAAAGAACTGAGGATGAAGCATCAGCAGACAATCAGTCAAGATCAGCCTTTGGACAGAGCATGTATAACATGAAACAGAAAGTGGTATTAGCCTATGGGTAATAACAACATTGGTTTATGCCAATAGGATGGACACCTCCCCAGCCACAATGCAGTTAGCTTGCTGATTTAAAGGGACTTTGTTTGGCATTACCCATTTAAAGGGAACAGTCAGCTCAGCACCTTCAGTGATATACTGAAAAATAGAATTAATAAAATGTATTACTGCACCTAATAAATTTATATAATACTAGGTAAATCATAGTTGCTAGAGTATACTTCTGGGATTGAAAGATAAAGAGTTACTGGTTGGAAGAATCTGTTGAAAATAATCAAGATATTAAAAAATAATTAAAAGGCTATAAACAGAAATCAATATCAATAAAAGAGAGGGTAATTAGTGGAACATATTGAATTTTTAGACAACCCATAGGTAACATTCTGCTCAGAAAGTTTTACAATGAATATTAGATACCTGCACTCAGCTGGAAGCAATTTCATTTTAAACCTACAATAATGTCATATTTGTTAATCTCATTGTGTGGATGCCAACATATATCAAGTGGCAGCTTGACAGTAGTAACAGAAAGTGACTAAGATAATTACCTTACACAGAACATAAAATTGAGATCGGAGATTTATCAAGCACAATTATAAATACCAGGCACCAATCCCAAAACCGAATTGCCATCATAGAGATTCAGATAGCAGCTACCTAACTGCTCAAAGTGCATTTTTGTAGCTTTTGACAATATCTATTTTACTTAAATTGCTGTCTTCTAATCAATACCCGTTTCCATAATGATATCCATATGGGATGTGCAACAGCAAACTACTGAATACATAATTTATCCCATTAGTGAGTTCATTAGGTCTATGAACGTGATAAATTCAACATTCAGCTGCCAACTATTCAGTATTGTTTATGCAATAAATAAGATACAAAATATAACAACATTAAAATTTCATTACAGGATTATATTTTCGCCTGGGATACCCGAGCATGGTATATGCTTTCGAGGTATCTTAGTTGAGGCAAAGAGTGACACTTTCAAAACTATAATGCAGAATACACACAATAAGTAAAATTACAATTAAGGCTTCCCCAGCACTTTTAGTGCATATTAAGGAAGTCAATTTTGAGAAAGCCCAGGTATATCTGCAAGTTGTAATGTTATAAATTTATGAATGAAATGAATATGTTAGCAAGTTATAGCACTACTGGTTATCCTTCATATATATATGGGGAGAGCCCATCATGCACATGGTAAAAAAGATAAAAAGAAATTGCTTGAAATACACTTCAGGTCTGGCGCCTCTGTGGAGAGAGAAACAGAATTAACGTTTAAATGCATTTTTGTTTTATTCCGTCATGTACCTGACTACTTGAAAAAAAACATACAATCCTTTTAAACTATCTAGTGTAGGCTAAAACTGCAAATTAATTTATTCCAAGAAAGTCACATCAAATCAAAATAAGCAAAGTCAGAACAGCATATAACTATTTGCTTCCTGAACTGGAAATAGCAATTATTATAATCCCGGACCAGAGCCCAACTGTTACTAAGATACTGGAGAGAAACCCCAATATTTTATTTAATTTGTAAGATTGTGAGGTAAGGATACTTCGCTCCAGGAGTTATTACATGCACAAAGAGGGATATGGTATATTCTAACTAACTTTATTATCACAGTATTAAATGAACCATAACATCATAAAATAAAGTTGCTTACAATTCCCAATTAAATAATGCTCAACAATAAAATGAAACCTTTTTTAACCCCTGACTGCTATCTTTTCATCTCCATTCAATCAAAACCCATCTCAGGTCAAAATCCAATTTTAAACACAGTTTTTAAAAAATATATATTTTATTGAAATTTTTTTCCCCTGAGCAACATTTTTCCCGCTTACAAAACAAGCGAAACGATAACAATAACAAAACAGAAATTTTTTAACTTTTTAACAATAATGATGATAATAATAATATACAAGTAACAAAACCTCGTACTCTATTGACCTATACTCAACTAAGCCTCCTCCCCCCCCTCCCCCCTGGGTTGCTGCTGCTGGTCATCCGTCTTCCCTCTAACATTCCCCTAGGTAGTCGAGAAATGACTGCCACCGCCTGGTGAACCCTTGAGCCGATCCTCTCAGGGCAAACTTTATCTGCTCCAGTCTAATAAACCCCGCCATATTGTTTACCCAGGCCTCCAGTCCGGGGGGGTTTCGCCTCCTTCCACATGAGTAGGATCCTGCGGGGGGGGGGGGGGGGGGGGGGGGGATCCTGCGGGGGGGGGGGATCCTGCCGGGGGGGGATCCTGCGGGGGGGGGGGGATCCTGCGGGGGGGGGGATCCTGCGGGGGGGGGGGGGATCCCCTCCCCCGCAGGATGAGTAGGATCCTGCGCCGGGCTACGAGGGACGCAAAGGCCACGACATCGGCCTCTTTCGCCTCCTGCACTCCCGGCTCTTCCGCAACTCCAAATAGAGCTAACCCCCAGCCTGGTTTGACCCGGGCCTTCACCACCTGCGAAATCACTCCCGTCACTCCCTTCCAATACCCTTCCAGTGCCGGGCACGCTCAAAACATATGTGCGTGGTTTGCCGGGCTCCCGCCACACCTCCCACATTTGTCCTCCACTCCAAAGAACCTGCAAGAACAGTCTTGCCCCCGTTATGTATGCTCTATGTAGCACCTTAAATTGAATCAGGCTAAGCCTGGCGCATGAGGAAGAGGAATTTACCCTGCTTAGGGCATCAGCCCACATACCCTCCTCTATCTCCTCCCCTAATTCTTCTTCCCACTTTCCTTTTAGTTCGCCCACCGACTCCTCCCCCTCTTCCCTCATCTCTCTATAAATCTCTGACACCTTGCCCTCTCCGACCCACACCCCTGAAAGCACCCTGTCCTGTATCCCCTGTGTCGGGAGCCGCGGAAATTCCCTCACCTGTTGTCCAGTAAACGCCCTCACCTGCATATATCTCAAGAAATTCCCCCGGGGTAACTTATACTTTTCCTCCAGTGCTCCCAAAAGTCCCATCTATGAATAAATCTCCCACCTTCCTAATTCCCAACTGGTACCAGCTCTGAAATCCTCTATCCATTCTTCCTGGGGCGAACCTATGGTTGTTCCTGATAGGGGACACCACCAGGGCTCCCCGCACCCCTCTCTGTCGCCTCCACTGTCCCCATATGTTCAGTGTTGCCGCCACCACCGGGTTCGTGGTGTACTTTTTCGGTGAGAACGGTAGCGGCGCCGTCACCAGCGCCTCTAGACTAGTCCCTTTACAGGACCTTCTCTCCAGCCTTTTCCACGCCGCTCCCTCACCCTCCATCATCCATCTACGTATCATTGCCACATTGGCGGCCCAATAATAATCTCCCAAGTTCGGTAGTGCCAGTCCTCCTCTGTCCCTACTGCGCTGAAGGAACCCTCTCCTTACTCTCGGAACGTTCCCTGCCCACACAAAGCTCGTAATGCTCCTATCTATTTTATTAAAAAAGGTCCTGGTGATTAAGATAGGGAGACATTGAAATACAAATAAGAACCTCGGGAGGACCATCATCTTAATTGCTTGCACCCTGCCCGCCAGCGATAAAGGCTGCATGTCCCACCTCTTAAAGTCCTCCTCCATTTGTTCTACCAACCGTGTCAGATTAAGTCTGTGCAAGGTTCCCCAGCTCCTAGCGATCTGAATCCCCAAGTATCGGAAGTTTCTTTCCACTTTCCTTAGCGGTAAGCCTTCTATCTCTCTACTCTGGTCCCCTGGATGTATCACATATAATTCACTCTTCCCCATGTTTAACCTATACCCCGAAAATTCCCCGAACCTCCTCAAGATTCGCATAACCTCTATCATCCCCCCCGCTGGGTCCGACACGTATAGCAATAGGTCATCCGCGTATAACGAGACTCGGTGTTCTTCTCCCCCTCTAGTCACCCCTCTCCATTTCCTGGAGTCTCTCAACGCCATGGCCAGAGGTTCAATTGCCAGCGCCAACAACAATGGAGACAGCGGGCATCCCTGTCTTGTTCCCCTATATAATCGGAAATACTCCGATCTATGTCGACCTGTAACTACGCTTGCCGTTGGTGCCCCATAAAGTAGTCTAACCCAGCGAATAAATCCGTTCCCAAACCTCCTTAACACTTCCCATAAATACTCCCACTCCACCCTATCAAATGTCTTCTCTGCGTCCATTGCCGCCACTATCTCTGCCTCCCCCTCCACTGAGGGCATCATTATCACCCCTAATAGCCGTCGCACGTTAACATTCAATTGTCTCCCTTTTACGAACCCTGTCTGGTCTTCGTGCACCACCCTGGGACACAGTCCTCTATCCTCGATGCCAGCACCTTTGCTAACAGTTTGGCGTCCACGTTCAATAGTGAAATCGGTCCATAGGACCCACACTGCATCGGATCTTTGTCCCTCTTCAAAATTAGCGATATCGTCGCTTCCGACATTGTCGGGGGTAGTGTCCCCCCTTCCCTGGCCTCATTGAACGTCCTCGCCAACAACGGGGCCAACAGGTCCACATATTTTCTGTAGAATTCCACCGGGAACCCGTCCGGCCCCGGGGCCTTCCCTGCTTGCATGCTTCCCAGTCCCTTAATAACCTCGTCCACCTCAATCGGCGCCCCCAGGCCTGCCACCGCCTGCTCCTCCACCTGTCCCACCCATCCTTTCCTTAGACTAACTTGGTCCGCCACCTTTAGGTGCGTCTCTTGGAGCATAACCACGTCTGCCCTGAGTCCTTTCAAATGCGCGAGCGCTCGGGCTACCTGCGAGGAGGGGCTACCTGCCCCCTCTCCCGTGTCGACTAGGCCAATCCCATATCCCGCCTCCGCGCTCCCGCTCGCTCCCCCAGCGTCGCATTCCGCCCCCGACCACCCTCTCTTTAGCCATTTCCTTTTGGATTTCCGCAGCAGCAACCCAGTTGTCCCCTTCCCCCCTCCCCCCCCCCCCCGCTAGATCCCTATCTAGCTTGATTGCTCCACCCATATCACTTCCGTAAGTCAGCTGACTTCAACTAATCCCGGCTACTCCTGCTCGCTCCTCGGCCCCCCCGGTGTGAGGGAACTCCCATCCGCCTTGCGCCTGTTTTCCCGCCTTATTCTTTCTGGCGCGGGAACATCCCTTTACCTGACCCGCCTCTTATGGCGCAGCTCCCTTTCCCCTCCCCCTCTCCTTCCCCATTCTCCGACTATGTCCCGTCTCTCCCCCCTCACCGGCGCCCACATTTCCCCAGTGTCCCCCCCCCTTCCCTGTTTACTTCTCGATTGACTTTCCCCATCCCATTAACAAAAACAATAATAACAACAATAACAGTTCCCTGCAGCATCAGTCCCTCAGTTAAGGTCCAGTTTCTCTTCATTGATGAAGGACCATGCTTCCTCCGCCGTCTCGAAATAATAGTGTCTCTCCCGATGCGTGACCTACAGTCTTGCCGGCTGCAGCATCCCAAACTTCACCTTCCTTTTGTGCAAAACCTCTTTGGCTCGGTTGAAGCTCGCCCTCCTTCTCGCCACCTCCACACTCCAATCCTGGTAGATCCTTACCACCGCATTCTCCCATCTGCTACTCCGCACCTTTTTAGCCCATCTCAGGACCTCTTCTCTGTCCTTAAGGCGGTAGAATCGCACGATTATCGCCCTCGGTGGTTCTCCCGCTTTTGGTCTTCTCGCCGGGATCCGATTTGCCCATTCCACCTCCATGGGGCCCGCAGGGGCCTCAGCACCCATCAGTGAGCTCAGCATCTTACTTGCGTACGCTCCACAGTCCCCTCCTTCCACACCCTCCGGGAGACCTAGTATCCTAAGGTTCTTCCTTCGCGCTCCATTTTCAAGGGCCTCAATCCTGTCAGCACACTTTTTATGAAGTGTCTCGTGCGTCTGAGTCTTGACCGCCAGGCCCAGGACCTTGTCCTCAATACCTGACACCTTCTGCTCCACCTCGCGAAGTTCAGTCTCCTGGGTCTTTAAAGTCTCCTTAAGCCCCTCAATTGCCTGCAACAACGGGGTCATTACCTCCTTCTTCAGCAGGTCCACGCACCGTCTCACCACCTCGTCCTGCTCAGGCCCCCATGTCACCTGTGGTTTCTCCGCCGCCATTTTGTTCCACTCCCTCTGACCTTCTGGTCGCCGATTCTTCGGGCTGCAGCCGCCGCCGCCGGTTTTTCCCTCCGTCGTTCGGGGGGGGACTCCCTTCCCTCGCGCCTCGCACTGGGTTTTTTGGCCGTCCAAGTCCCCGTTGGGGCTCTTAAAAGAGCCCGAAGTTCCGTCGGAGCTGGAGCCGCCGAAACGTGCAGCTAGCTCATCCCTGCCGCAACTGGAAGTCAATTTTAAACACAGTTAGCAGACACAAAGTTACCTGCTGTACATATGTAGAGTTCCTTTCAAAAGACTGCTTGGAAAAAGAAAACTGTTCAGGAAACAACCTGTGGCTTAACCGGCCAGGCTTTAGCAAAAAGCTCCTGTCCACCTCGGACAGTTTTGAGAGAAGCTGCTGGTCTGTGACGTCCCAATCTAAATTGAACTCCAAACTTTAACTTAACATCCGACTGCTTTAGACCCTTGTTCCTCTCGTTAATACATCACCTTACTAAGATTAAACACAATGTCTATAATTATCTACTCCACAGGGAATCTTCTTTCCAGAAACAAATTCCATTAGCCCAACTTCAATAAAACAAGAAACAGGGTTGGAATGAATGTTGATTTCATTTTTACGACGCTGGGCTGAGAAGTGGCAGATGGAGTTTAACCCTGAAAAGTGTGAGGTTGTCCATTTTGGAAGGACAAATATGAATGCGGAATACAGGGTTAACGGTAGAGTTCTTGGCAATGTGGAGGAGCAGAGAGATCTTGGGGTCTATGTTCATACATCTTTGAAAGTTGCCACTCAAGTGGATAGAGTTGTGAAGAAGGCCTATGGTGTGCTCGCGTTCATTAACAGAGGGATTGAATTTAAGAGCCGTGAGGTGATGATGCAGCTGTACAAAACTTTGGTAAGGCCACATTTGGAGTACTGTGTACAGTTCTGGTCGCCTCATTTTAGGAAGGATGTGGAAGCTTTGGAAAAGGTTCAAAGAAGATTTACCAGGATGTTGCCTGGAATGGAGAGTAGGTCTTACGAGGAAAGGTTGAGGGTGCTAGGCCTTTTCTCATTAGAGCGGAGAAGGATGAGGGGCGACTTGATAGAGGTTTATAAGATGATCAGGGGAATAGATAGAGTAGACAGTCAGAGACTTTTTCCCCGGGTGGAACAAACCATTACAAGGGGACATAAATTTAAGGTGAAAGGTGGAAGATATAGGAGGGATATCAGAGGTAGGTTCTTTACCCAGAGAGTAGTGGGGGCATGGAATGCACTGCCTGTGGAAGTAGTTGAGTCGGAAACATTAGGGACCTTCAAGCAGCTATTGGATAGGTACATGGATTACGGTAACATGATATAGTGTAGATTTATTTGTTCTTAAGGGCAGCACGGTAGCATTGTGGATAGCACAATTGCTTCACAGCTCCAGGATCCCAGGTTTGATTCCGGCTTGGGTCACTGTCTGTGCGGAGTCTGCACGTCCTCCCCGTGTCTGCGTGGGTTTCCTCCGGGTGCTCCGGTTTCCTCCCACAGTCCAAAGATGTGCGGGTTAGGTGAATTGGCCAATGATAAATTGCCCTTAATGTCCAAATTGCCCTTGGTGTTGGGTGGATGTGTTGAGTTTGGGTAGGGTGCTCTTTCCAAGAGCCGGTGCAGACTCAAAGGGCCGAATGGCCTCCTTCTTCACTGTAAATTCAATGATAATCTATGATTAATCTAGGACAAAGTTTCGGCACAACATCGTGGGCCGAAGGGCCTGTTCTGTGCTGTATTTTCTATGTATTTTCTATGTATTTTACTTGCAACTAGGATTTTTAAGGAACATCACAGCAGCAGTCATACGCATACTACCCCAGCCGTTTAACCCTTACTGCATCAAATACATATAAAACAATATATCTGAAATTCCTACACTCATCACACACTGCTCTCTGGAACCTAAACTTTTAAAACATAGCCACTAAACAAAATAGTTTCATCCTTTTGCAACATCAAATTCAGTGTCAATGCCCAGGACATGAAGCAATTATTAAACTGAATGAACCAAAATTGTCACTGTTAATTTTGAGACAATAATTATTTACCATGCATGTAACATTCTGATGAGTATCAATTATATGCAATATGTCAGCTGATCATATATATTTATAGATGTATATAAATAATATATAGTTTTTAAAAAGCTTGAATATTAACTAAAGAAACATTGCTATCAGCATACTAGTGAGTCACTTCCATTGTTAGAAATGCATGTCTGCTTGGTAAGTTTCTATGTATGCATTTAAACCAAAGTCCAATGGAGACTGGTTTAGCTCAGTGAGCTAGACAGCTGGTTTGTGGTGCAGAACAAGGCCAGCAGCGCAGGTTCAATTCCCGTACCAGCTTATCCGAATTCTGAATTCTCCCTCTGGGAACTGGTGCCGGAGTGTGGCGACCAGGGGCTTTTCACAGTAACTTCATTGCAGCGTTAATGTAAGCCTACTTGTGACAATAAAGATTATTTATTGGCTGGTTTAGCTAGACAGCTGGTTTGTGATGCAGAACAAGGCAAGCAGCGTGGGTTCAATTCCCGTACCAGCTTACCCGAACAGGCGCCTGAATGTGGCGATTAGGGGCTTTTCACAGTAACTTCATACTTGCGACAATAAATTATTATTACAAAGGACATGGACAAAGGACAAACAGCTGACAAGAACTCTATTTTAAAATCGCAGGATATTATTCTTGCTCCAATTCCATATGAACATATAATACAGTAATATTTTATGATTATGATACAATGGAGATCCTGTCAATAACAAGTATTATCTGAGAAAAATGTGAGGAAGTGTAAGAGTGAAAGTGCAGAAAATGAAGTGTAATGTCAGATTATGGGAAGAAGTGCGGTATAGACCATTGCTTAGGCCATTATGCCTTTATTGTCCCCAAACTACACAAGTGAGCTGGATGCTTAGACCAAATATAAACGTCAAGTTGGTGGAAGATATAAAAAGTGTTTGCAACCAACAACTTGCAGAATAACAAAAATGCTAATGAGAATTAACACTTAAATATAAAATATTGCCGATGTTATAATCCTTGACCAGACCCAAAGTCTTTGTCAAGATTTGGCTGGGGACCAATAGAGTTTGTTTAAAGTAGACAAAGTTTGACATTCAAAACACTTGCTCATAGAATAATGCAATAAGATTTCATAGGTTTTGAACAAACAGAAATAAAAAATAAACTCGACAATAGAAGGTCAGTAAGATGAAACAATTTACAATATCTATCTTATCCCCTTAAAATCCAGAGTTAATACGAGGTACATGTGAATTAAAAAGCTAACTGTGGTCATACACAATAAATGGCAGATGCAACCAATAAAGAGGCCATGGATTTTTCAACAAGCCAGCCAGCCGCCAAGTCAACAAATTTCACAAAAACTCTTTCTCTCTTGAGGGGTTTCTAGTCTTTCCCTTTGAAGATCTTGCCTTGGAATTCTCTCCAAAGGTCATTCCACCTCTGCTGGCTTTGGAACCTCTCCCCTGCCTGGGACATTTGCCTGCGATAGTGCTCTGCTCCTGATCACATGACCCTGGTTTTCACACTATTTTCTTATGTTCAAGCAACTAGGCCTTAAAAAAATGTAAAAATTCTGATCTGTGCACACGTAGTCCAGTCCCTTGATGGTGTTTTATGGTCCCACCTGCCCCAGGACCGGAACTTCCTTCCCAAGGTCAGCTTGTTCGTCAAATGTTCCTTCTTGCCTGCATTAATTCCTGCAGTGGGTGGGACCGGAAGATTTAGGGCCCTGTCTGCGCATGAGCAAAAGCTCTGAGGCTCATTGGTTGTTGGAGAACTGAAAATTCCCTGAGCACCAGGTAGATGTCAAATTAATCCTAGTTTCTGTGCCTGAATATAGGCTATAAGTGAATTGAAAGACATAATTTTTAAAAATTCACCATCTCTGATGTGTTTGCTGCATTATTTCTATTTTTGATTTCATGAAAGTACTGACACCTAATTTGGAGCTAGTAAATAATGATCAATCCTGAAGCTGCAAATAAAATTGCTTACTTCCAGAGCAATAAACAATAATATTCTAAGTTGAATAGGATTTTAGGAAAGTCAAATGAAAATTGCACATCATCAATTTATCAATGCCGACATTACAGAATAAATCCAACAGAAAGTTTAAGATGATTCAAAACATCAGTTAGAACATAAGTATCACACCAAATACAAGCATAAAGTGTAACCTAATTAATGATATATAATATTCTATGCTCTAATGAATACTTTCAACATATTTTTAAATATAGTAAATATTGTCATAATTGCTGCCACTTTTTGAAATATTACTATCCATAATAGAATTGGGGGAAATAAATACCTTATTGCCATGGCTCATTATCCAGCCAAAGCTTTTGACGCCACAGGCAACCTGGTTAATAGATACATCCAGGCAGGTCACATTATTTCCATAAATGGAGTGAAGTACCTTTGGCTCTGTATCAGGGTTGAGTAAGTAAACAGTATCTTCAGCTGCTGCTACCAGTAGTTGATTTTCACCTGAATTTACAGCAGCACCTGGAACAAGCTGAAGGTAGCTAACCTATAAAATAATGGGATAAATATAGCCTTAACTGTCTTATGGATTACATGTTTCAACAGAGAAGGAAAAAGAAAATTGAAGTATCAATTAAACATGTTTGACATACATGGTAGTTTTACTTTTTAGGAAGTGGATTAAACCCTCGCTTTTCACACAACGTAACCTCAATTATTCATGTTAATTATCTGCAAGAATAATGGAATAATGAGTCTGGCAAGGGGTGGGTTTATTTCTACTCCACTCACCTCTCTGTTCTGCTCCCGCCAGTAAGTTCAGCTGGCATTGGAACAGCTTATCAGCCAGCTCAAAACATCCACACACACCAACCTCAATAGACCCAAGAAAGTTGGCCTAAAAATACTACTCAAGCCGAAATGACATCCGCCAGCTACAGAGGTAGGCACGAAAGGATGCATTCGGTCACCTCCAGCTATCCTACTGGCAGTCTCCATTAAACTCAGCACTGCAGAGCTGTCGACTTAAAAATCAATATCAAGCCTGCCTGTTCAAACAGCTTCCAATGCTACCAAGTGTAGCCTGTATTGAATAGAACTATATTGACTTTGGCCTGCTCATTTGGGCTTATGATTGGTCCAGCGCAGCTGCAGTCATGAACGAGTACATGGGGGAGTTTTGATGGCAGATCAGCTATCCAATGCCAATTAACCTTGCCAGCAGAAACAGAGCAAAGGATGAGAGGACTGAGGCAGAATGAAACACAGTCAAAATTTACAGTACCAATCTGTAGTGTCATTTAGGGACTATTGATTATCTCCCAATTTCCACTATCTTTCTGAGGTAATCTTAGTTATGGCGGATAATCAAAACTCTGCTGTATTACTTTTGTTTCTTTTCAAATGCCATGAATATTTGTTATTTGTCTTGCCGAAACACCAAATGCTGCTACTACAGACTCAGTCTGGCACAGAGCCAGCATTATATTCTCATTAGGTAATGAAACCAATATAATTCCCGGCAAGAAAATGATGTCATGGCAACCCAGCAGGTTTACATGAGTGACCATGGTTAAATGATTTGAGGAATAACTAACACCTGTGAAATTCACAGTAATTAGAGAGATGTGTGAGTGACTTCTATAATTAAATGAAACACTTCACCACTGGAGTTTTGTTCTACTTAAAAACTTTCAGTGCATATACCTCAGGGCCCTCATTAATAAACATTTCACACATTGTTCAGAGGGTATCTTGTGCCTCTTTCTTAACATAAATGCGAACAGGAAAATAACTTATAGATCTGCTTTTATTGTACCTTGATTTTAGCCAGTCTGCTGGCCGCCCCAACTTGAAAAAGATAAATCAACAACTTTAAGGTGTTTTTGCTGTACAGTCAGTGTTTAGTGTTCAGATTTTCTCAATACTTGTAACTCAGTGCTTTAAAACAAAACGGCAGCTCAACAGCAGGCTGTTTACCTATGAATCAAAACGTGCAATCTTAGACAAGCTATAAAATGGATAGGTTGCCATGAAAGAAAGAAAAACTGGCATTTACACTCTGCTTTCTACATCCTGCCCCAAAGCATTTCACAGTTGACAAAGTATTCTTAAAGTACCAGCACTGTTGTAAAGTAGGAACTCAATTAACCCCAATTACAGCGAAATGCAGTCGTCATATGTAGATTGTAGAACACCCACAATGTTCATCCATCTACATTGAAAGATAGTAAATAATAGATTTTCAGCACTTAACACATAGGCTAACAAATAATTTTGTAATTAGAGTTATAAAGTAGCAGAAAGACACAACAAGAGATAAACAGCACAAAGCTTAACCCATAATATATTAACTGTAACAAACCCCCCCAAAATAAAATGTTTTCAGTAGCTTCTGGTATGCATTACCAGGGAGAATAACCCTTTATAAAGCTCATGTTAACCCCATTTTGTGTAAGTATGAAGCAGGGAACTGGGGACTGGGGACTACAGGTTTATTCCTCAATTACATGTTTACCTGTATTTTGATCTTCGAGTCAGATCATTTCATGATTGACCAAATGCTTTTCTATGGTGAGACAGTTAAGCTATTAGTCCTTTCTAAAACATAAGCAGACAGGATGTAAAGAGTAACTTCCCGGCCACCAGTTGGTTTATTTGCTTTTCAAACCAGATAGCATTGAAAAGTGATTTTCTTTCCAGTTCTTGCATACATAGGAATGATTTTGAATGATGTTCACTCCAACACCATCAGAACAAAAAGCTCCCTTCATGACAGCAATTTAGTATGCAATAAATTTATGTACATGCTAGATGCTTCAACAGCTGGGTCTCTTGCTGTGCATCATGTCCCCTCCCTCCTTCTTGAGAAGAAGTTGTCTCCAGAATGATGCTTCTGCCCTGCTTATTGAATAGCTATAACCTAGGTTGTGTGAGGCCCCCTGGTGCTCTGCCCCTTGTGCATACGGTTTTAGTTTAGGAGCAGGCTTGGAGGGCCGAAATCCTTGTTCCTGTGCTGTCTTGTTCTTTGTACCCCTTCAATCTGTTATCAGCTGCTTATCAACATTGGGTTGATGTTGGCCACCATTCCTGTTTCCTGCTGGAAGCTCCAGGCAATATAAACCAAACCAGAGTGGAGTTTAATCTTCTTACCGATTACTGATGTTATTTATTGCCTCATGCCCAAGTTTACTGCAGCTGTCTAGGGCTTCTTTCTGACCCCTCCTAAAATCTTCCTAAAGTTATTTATGCCACTCACTGCCAAACATCACTCTGTTCACTTTAAACCCAAATTATTTATTACAGTTGTACTCACTCTTCCAACCCCTATCTGAAATTATGTAATTCAGCCAGCATCTGTTACTCTGTACTAATTTATTTCTGCATCCTCATTCAATATGCCATTTCTGTCAATAATCAATATCTTTCTTCAGTGGAGAATCAGAAACCCATTTCTTGGAGAATCATAGAATGGTTGGTTACAGCATGGGAGAAGACTATTCAGTCCATCATGTTATTGGGAAAACAAAGGGATTTGTAAGGGATTTATATTTGTATTGCTAAACATTAGAAATAAGGTATGGTTTTAAGTTTGTTTAATTTAATGTTTCTGTGTCTGGAAGGGTAAAACCGATAGTTAGATTCATGCTGGACAAAGGTGTTTGCATGTGTGGGGATTGGTTAAGTTCCAGCTGTGTTTCTATTGTGTTTAGAGAGGACTAGGCATGAAGAATAAATCAATGAGCAGTGGTTGTTTGGTACCTGGGGCCTTGGAAGGCAGAGAAGCTTTTAAGTTTTAGTTTAGTTAATTTGATTGCAAGTGAAGATAGGTAGTGAGAGTGAAGGCAGCTCTCATAACTCTGCTAGAAGTAATTGGTTTACAAGGCTAGAGAGAGAACATCTATCTCAGCTTTGCTCGTATCACTTAAGAAAGCAGTGCAGAGATCTGAAGAGCAGCTAGTTAAGGAAAGAGAAATGATCCACGAAGTCTGAGGTTAAAGTTACTGGAACAGAACACGCAGAGCTGAGAAGTAGGTGGAGACGCCAGAACGAAAGCTGAAGTGATTTTCGATTGAGAGATTCGGGCGGCATGGTGGCACAGTGGTTAGCACTGTTGCTTCACAGCTCCAGGGTCCCAGGTTCGATTTCCGGCTTGGGTCACTGTCTGTGTGGAGTCTGCACGTTCTCCCCATGTCTGCGGGGATTTCCCCCGGGTGCTCCGGTCTCCTCCCACAGTCCAAAGATGTGCAAGTTAGGTGGATTGGCCATGCTAAATTGCCCATAGTGTCCAAAAAGGTTAGGTGGGGCTACTGGGTTACGGAGATAGGTTGGAGGTGTGAGCTTAAATGGGGTGCTCTTTCCAAGGGCCGGTGCAGACTCGACGGGCCGAATAGCCTCCTTCTATTATACTATGACTTCAGCCTGTGGAACGTAAATTGAAATAACTATGGAAATCGGTGGCTGGATCTCAGAGTTTGTGTAAAAACAATTCAGACAAAGGAAACCTAAAAGGGGGTGGTGTAATATCCAAGACTGGATTTGCTGCTAAAAGTGAAGCAAAGCTTTGTTTAAAAATGTCATTTATAAAACTTGGGTCTGGATTTCGGAATGCAAACCAGTAAAAGGAAAACATTATTATAAGAGAAGATTTTAAGATGTTTTTGGGAGTGGAGTTTGGAAGCTCATGTGATCATTATCTGGGGAGGGATTCCGAGGAGAAATCCGTAGACACTAAATTGGGTTCAGAGCAGACTATGTATTTGATCACAGTCATCTTGTGTG
Source organism: Scyliorhinus torazame (assembly GCF_047496885.1). Taxonomy (NCBI): domain Eukaryota; kingdom Metazoa; phylum Chordata; class Chondrichthyes; order Carcharhiniformes; family Scyliorhinidae; genus Scyliorhinus; species Scyliorhinus torazame. Next base: position 76,069,230 of record NC_092707.1, on the reverse strand, counting down.
CTTAAAAGATACTGGGCGAGATTCTACGACCCCCCGCCGGGTCGGAGAATCGCCGGGGGCAGGCGTGAATCCCGCCCCCGCCGGTTGCCGAATTCTCCGGCACCGGATTATCGGCGGGGGCGGGAATCGGGCCGCGCCGGTTGGCGGGCCCCTCCGCGCGATTCTCCGGCCCGGATGGGCCGAAGTCCCGCCACTAAAATGCCTGTCCCGCCGGCGTAGATTAAACCACCTGCCTTACCGGCGGGACAAGGCGGCGCGGGCAGGCTCCGGGGTCCTGGGGGGGTGCGCGGGGCGTTCTGGCCCCAGGGGGTGCCCCCACGGTGGCCTGGCCCGCGATCGGGGTCCACTGATCCACGGGCGGGCCTGTGCCGTGGGGGCACTCTTTTCCTTCCGCCTTCGCCACAGTCTTCACCAAATCAGAGGTGGCAAGGCCGTTCAGAAAAATGGTTAATATAGGCATATGCAATCCTGGTCTTTATAAGTAGAACCATAAAGCACAAAAATAAGCAAGTTATGATGAACCATTTACGAGCATGGAATCGGGGATGAAGGATTTCAGTTATGTGGATAGATTGGAAAAGCTGGGGCTGTTCTCTGCAGGGAAACAGTTGAGAAGAGATTTGGTAGACGTGCTCAAAATCATGAGTTATCTGGACAGAGTAGATGAAGATGATCTTTCCCATTGGCAAAAGGATCAAGAATCAAAAGACACTGATAAGGTAAATAACAAAAGAAACAAAGGAGACTTTTAAAAAAATTTCGAGTACCCAATTTTTTTTTTCAAATTAAGAGGCAATTTAGCGTGGCCAATCCACTTACCCTACTCAACATTTGGGTCGTGGGGGGTGATACCCACGCTGACACGGGGATAATTCGAAATGTCCACACGGACAGTGACCTGGGACCGGTATCGAACCCGGGTCCTCGGTGCTGTGAGGCAGCAATGCTAACCACTGCGCCACCGTGCCGCCATTGAACCAAAGGAGACATGAGGAAAAGGTAAGTAGTTAGGACCTGGAATGCACTGCCTAAGGGTTTTGAGAAGAAGATTCAATTGTGGATTACAAAAGAACATGGGATAATTATCTGAAGCAAAAAGAAATTGCAGTGATATGTGGAAAAGGTGGGGGAATGGGACTAGCCAGGTTTCTCTTGCAGCGAGCCAGCATGGGCACTGTTACGATCCCAGTTGATGTTATAACTGAACAACAAGATCCCAGAATAGAACTCTGGTTCAAAAAACCATGACTTTAATTTTTTTCAATAAAATGTGGAGGAACAGAGTCACAGGACCGCTAATTAGTTTTAACAACAAGAAAAAAACATTTATTAAATATTTTTTAAAAATGGATTATAATACAATACGCCTTTACTCCCCCTCTTCGCTTAACAATTACACAGGTTTTAGGATTGACCAGGATTACAAAGTACATCTTAAACTATAATGGTCTCATTAACACACACAGGGGGCGCAATTCTCCGGAAACGGCGCGATGTCCGCCGACTGGCGCCCAAAACGGCGCAAATCAGTCGGGCATCGCGCCGCCCCAAAGGTGCGGAATCCTCTGCATCTTTGGGGGCTGAGCCCCAACCTTAAGGGGCTAGGCCCGCGCCGGACGAATTTCCGCCCCGCCAGCTGGCGGAAAAGGCCTTTGGTGCCCCGCCAGCTGGCGCGGAAATGACATCTCCGGGCGGCGCATGCGCGGGAGCGTCAGTGGCCGCTGACGGCATTCCCGCGCATGCGCAGTGGAGGGAGTCTCTTCCGCCTCCGCCATGGTGGAGACCGTGGCGAAGGTGGAAGATAAAGAGTGCCCCCACGGCACAGGCTCGCCCGCAGATCGGTGGGCCCCGATCGCGGGCCAGGCCACCGTGGGGGCACCCCCCGGGGCCAGATCGCGCCCCCCCCCCCCCCCCCCCCCCAGGGACCCCGGAGCCTGGTGTCCCGCCGGTAAGGTAGGTGGTTTAATCTACGCCGGCGAGACAGGCATTTTAGTAGCGGGACTTTGGCCCATCCGGGCCGGAGAATCGCGCGGAGGGGCCCGCCAACCGGCGCGGCCCGATTCCCGCCCCCGCCGGTTGCCGAATTCTCCGGCACCGGATATTCGGCGGGGGCGGGAATCGGGCCGCGCCGGTTGGCGGGCCCCTCCGCGCGATTCTCATTATTATTCCTGTGATTTGCTTGAGGAAAAAGACAGTCACTTGGAATGTACACACTCTCTAGCAACAGGAGGTACCGGAGCAGCAAAAGACCAGAGATATAATATCCTCAGTAATTTTACAGACCACAAAATGTTGACATAACGTCCTTAAACAAATTCATAGCTTTGGTTTAGCAGCAGAACACCACATTGTCTTGATATAGCAAGAATGGTTTTCCCCATGGTATTATGAACTCTTGGCAAAAAGTTATCTGCGTCAACTAAATCCTTGAAAAACTGAACAAATATTTGTTTGAGAGAGCTGTTGAAGATTTTAAGAAAAAGTTAAAATCACAACAATGATTCCATTGTTTCTAGAAACATGGAAGAAATTACCTGTGGAATGTGGCAACCCAAAGAGGTACATCTATATTAATATTCTGTAGTTTTGCATGACTACATTTGGGGAATAGGGAGATATTTTCCATGTTGTCTTCTAGAAGATTCACTGTTGAATGGATTCTTCCTTTAGCAAACTGAATCAATTGGAGCAAATTATCCATGATGGAGCAAATTGTACATAATCTGTGATGGGCTGAAATAATCTTGCTCATAACAATAGTCACTACATTCTCAAAGTAATTAACTGAAGATTGAGATCTTGGAACATAAAGTGTTATATAAATTAAGTATTAGTGCTTTATTTATATTGTCTTTCTCCCAAATATATTTGATTGGTTAACCTTTGGTCTTGCTTTGGATTGCTCAACCCATGAAATATGTTCAGGCATTTTAAGGGGCATTTGGTGATATCCAAACCTGATGAATCGGTGATCAAGAATAGGTTCATAAAAGTAGTGACCAATAAATGAACTATAGAGATATAATGGAAACACAAACCCACCAGTTTCTGGAGTTCAAACTGGTATGTTCTCCGCCAATATCCTTTCTCATCACTCGATTCTAATCTTATTTGATAGCCTGAGCAAGTTGCTATTGCAGCACTGTCTGATGCCACTGCTATAGCCTGTATCTCCTGGCAATGCTGATAATGATGAACTGGTTCCCGTGCAAGAACTGTACTCCATACGTCAACAGCACCTGCAGGTGAACATAAGGGGATATCAGTAAAATAATTATGCAACATACGTTCAGAAAGTTTATGCAAATAATATGACTTCCAAAAATACTCATATACAATTCCATTTAAAGTCTGTTAACTTTGTATATTCAATAACTCATAGCGCATGAAAAATTTCAGGAGATTAAACTTCACAATGTAGTGGTTGCACATTGTATATTAATTTGGCTTGGACATATTTTTAAAATCAGACAGATGACGAAATAATGATGCAAGATTCAATGACTTTCAATTTCTCTGTAAGATGCTTTGGCCTGTATAAATTATTGGGCGTGAATAATACAATGAAATAAAAATAAATTCTTGGGTAAGTATTGCAGGACAACAACCTGATTTTTTAAATATCAAATAAGTAAAGATCAGTGCACACACCACATTAGAATTAGTTTTGCAGCTGGTTTCCCATCAGGCCTTAAAGTAATTCAAGGGATAATTTAAATGAACTTGTATTCCCAACTGCATCATATTTTGAGGAAATCACACGTTTAGGGGAGAAATTCATCTGGGCATCTTTTTCTGGTCCCGGGTTGGCACTTCACAGGCAGTACATGCGCCAACCAATGAGGTAATATCGTTTCAATAATTTAGGCAAGCTGTTTACGCCTGTCATGCCTTCAGAGGCAGCTTGCCCATTTGAAGACCTGAATATCGGGTTGCTTGCCTCGTTGGCAGTGGCCCAAAAGTGAGTTTGCTGCAGTGGGGTGGGACGGAGGATTGCAGCGAGTCAGTGGAGTTTATTACACTTGGCTTATTACACTTCCCAACCTCAATGCATCTTGATCCTTGGCAATTACTTAGGAGCGGTGTCTGAGCTCACACAGAAATCAATTGTACACCAATGAAAATATGGCTGAGAGATCATGTTATCCAGAATTCCCCACCTTCAGTCTCCATTACTGCTTTGCATAATTCCGAGAATATCAGAACATAAGAAATAATATCAGGACTGGGTCATACAGTACGCGAGACTCCTCTGCCATGCAATAAGATTGGGGTGATCTTCAATCTCAACTTCACTTTCCTACCCTAGACTAAATTCTTTCAATCCCTCAAGAGTCAAAAAAATCTATTGTTCCCAGCCTTGAATATGCTCAAACATCCACATCCCTCAGGGGTAACGAATTCCAAAGATTCACAACTTCTCAGTGAAGATGCTCCTCATCGAAGTCCTAAATGGCTAACTTTACCTTGGAACCATGCCCCTTCTCTGGAGCCTCTCTAACTGTGGTCAATTGCATATAGTGACTATGAAGCATGGTACGAGAGTGTAAAACAGCAGGGGTTTCACAGTTGGCTGCTCAGTTGGGGACCTGCAGAGAGAGGAATGTATGAGATGTACTGTGCAAGGTCATACTATGCAAGTCAGAGTGTGGAGCTTTGTGCCTGACAATATTAAGTAACTCACCTGCTAGGCTCTCCTGAAGTCCTTGATTCTTCTGATACGTGATCCCAGGTTAGAGAGGGGGCACATCGCTGCTGGATTTCCTCAGCCACTTCCAGCCATGCCAGCTTGGTTGAATAATCTGTCCTATTCCTCCTGCTGTTTGGCGAACTCCTCTCACAGCAGCACCTCAGCTCCCTCACCTCCGCTCCCTCACCTCCACATAAGAGTGAGATCCAGGGATCAGCCTTCCAAAGTCTCCTCACTATTCTGCTGGTGCTACAACCTGAAAAGTCCTAGTGAGCTGCTCTGGAACATGCTGTGATCCCTTTGAGCACAAATCCTTGCCCTGACATAACTGTTGTGTCATTCTTGCCACCCTCTCCAACTGATGGAGAAGTGTGGAGGTAAGCTTTTAATTTGTTTGCCTCGACAAAGAGAAGGTCCATCACTCCATGGATCAGATTCACAACCCAATGTCTGAAAAAAAATGAAGGCAGTGTCTGCTCGCAGCTTATTTTTCCACCTGGCTCACCCTTTAAAGCTTGTTTAAACCTGATCTGGCAGAAATGGAGGGTGGAAATTCTGTGGTCAGCAGCCAAGTGATGGTGCTCACCTCTGAACTCTAAGAAAGCTGAACAAAAAGGTATAGTGATCTCTGTGATGTGGATTTTACCTTAACTGACATTAATGCCATTCCCACACACCGACTCTCCCTCGTGGGGAGAGTCCAGACGATCAAAATGAACATGCTGCCCAGGTACCTCTTCCTATTCAGATCCATCCCGATCTACATCCCCAAGGCATTTTTCAAAGCACTAGACAAACTAATCATGGCGTTCGTATTTGGGGGGGGGGGAAAGAGAGAATGCTAGGATCCCAAAGAAGGTCTTACAAAAAACAATATCCGGGGGGGGGGGGGGGGGGGGGCGGGAGGAGGCTTGCCCTCCCAAACCTACAACTTCATCACTGGGCGACGACGGCCGGGCGAATAAGGGGATGGATCAAGGAGCCAGAGGCCGAGTGGGTGCGCGCGGAAGAGGCCGAGTGGGTGCGCGCGGAAGAGGCCTCCTGCATGGGGACCTCACTCCGGGCCCTCGCCACGGTGGCGCTCCCATCCCCATCCCCACCCAAAAAACACTCCAGCAGCCCGGTGGTAATAGCCACCCTCCAGTCCTGGAACCAACTACGCCAACAATTTGGCCTGACCAGAATGTCGGGTAAAGCTCCCATCTGCAACAACCATAGGTTCACGCCAGCGCTGACTGACGCCACCTTCAAAAGGTGGGGACAGGACAGAAGGACACTGACAGTCAGGGACCTATACACGCACGGCAGGATCGCAACACTGGGCGAACTGAGAGAGACATTCCAGCTAGCCAGGGGGAACGAGCTAAGGTACCTGCAACTAAAAAACCTCCTAAGGAGACAGGGACATATCCACAACAACCACGACAGACACTACTGGAAGAGTTACTGGACGCAAGCATACTAGATAAAGGAAACTGTGGTGACATGTATGACCGACTGGTAGAAGGGGCCGACACCGTATTGGAAGCAACAAGAATGAAGTGGGAGGAGGACCTGGGGATCGAAATAGGGTGGGGACTCTGGAGCGAAGCATAGGGTCAACTCCACCTCCACGTGCGCAAGGCTCAGCCTGACGCAACTAAAAGTGGTACATAGAGCCCATTTAACAAGAACCCGTATGAGTAGGTTCTTCCCGGAGGTGGAGGACAGATGTGAGCGGTGCCAAGGAGGCCCAGCCAACCACGCCCACATGTTCTGGTCCTGCCCCAGACTTGTGGAGTACTGGACAGCCTTCTTCAAGGCAATGGCCAAAGTGGTGGGGATGAGTGTGGAGCCATGCCCGAAAGTGGCGCTCTTCGGGGTTTCAGACCAGCCAGATCTATTCCTGGGGAGGAGGGTGGACGTCCTTGCCTTTGCCTCCCTGATCGCCCGCCGTAGAATCCTGTTCGGCTGGCGGTCAGCAGCACCACCCAAAGCTGCAGACTGGCTGTCCGACCTCTCGGAATCTCTCCAAATGGAGAAAATCAAATTCGCCATCCGAGGGTCAGACGACGGCTTCCACAGAACGTGGGAGCCATTCATCCAATTGTTCTGAGACTGGTTTGTGGCCAACAAACAAGCAGAAGAATAGCCAGGTAGAAACAGAGTAGCCAAATCATGAGAGGAAGGGATAGGCCATGAGATGGGGGGGGGGGACGACAGCTAAATCTAAGAGGAAGGAAAGACGAGCCACGGGGGGGTGGGGGGGGGGGTGGGGGGGCAGGAGCGAGGAGAGGGGGGGTAGAGGGAAGAGACAGAACAATAGAGGAGAGCCAGGGAGGGGGAGGGGGGAGGCAGGGAAACGTTAACAAACTTAACATCCACAGGAACAGAGAAAACGGGGAAGATGGGAGGGCCGCAGAAGCGGAAGTGCGCAGAAGCGGAATGAGACAACAACGGCAGCGAATTCCGTCTGGGAGAAGCAAGGGATGACAACGCCATGAACAGATGCCTACTTATGTGTGTAAATAATTTTGCCAAGTGTACAGAGCTGCTGCTGTTGAGTGGGGGTATAATACTGTCCAATGGCTTCTCAGTGAAAATTAAAACGTCAGCAGCAGCAGCGACCCGTGGGGGAGTGGGGGTGAGTGCTCCGTTGGGAGGGTGTGGGAAGACTGAGGCACGTGGGGTCACGTCTAGTCAATTGCTATTGTATATTCACTTTTTGCACTATGTTAAGGTTCATTCTATTTTGCTGTGTTAGGATTATTACTATTTATTATGAAAAACTTTGCAAAACTTTAATTTAAAAATTAAAAAAAAAAAAATTAATGCCATTCCGTCAACAGCTCTGGGGAATTACCAACGTCCAACAAGAGCGCTAGCATCAAGCAGGCTAAGCAGCCAATCGTGTTGTACATTTTCCCAGATTGCACACCAGGAAAATAAAAAGGCAGTGATTGCCTTTCACTTTTTAATCATTTTATAGTCCGAGAAATAAAGGTTGAAATATGGGATTAAGTTGGAAGCTAAAATGTCATAAACTTTAAAAAAACATGTCTTAATAAATCTTCAAAATGTTCTTATCATGATGAAGAAATGTTTACATTCCACAGATATAAAATTAGTTTTTCAGGGCCAAGTAAGTTGTTCAATCAAAGGTTGTGACATGCTTCACCATTTTAAAAAAACCCAGCCAAAACTTATTCAACTCAGCGTAACTTTTTCAAAGGCTTTTAGTGAGACTAATGGTGTGAAGGTGAAGTTTATGTCAATTCAAGTCTTTTTTAAATTTCCATTTGTGAAGACTTCAGCAATACACTCTATGTAAGAGCAGGGAATCATTGGCAATTTCTAAATTTCTGTATTTAACTTCCACAGGTCTGACCCAGTGGTTAGCATTGCTGCCTCACAGCGCCAGGCACGCCGGTTCAATCTGGCTAGGTGGGGTTATGGGTATGGGGCAGGGGAGTGGGCCTTGGTAGGGTGCTGTTCCAGAGGGTCAGTGCAGACTTGATGGGCTGAATGGCCTCTTTCTGCACTGTAGGTATTCTATGATTTCTACATCCGTGTCGAGGAGCCATTTTTAAAAGCTCTCTGAGTTTTCCCGACTCTTTGAAAATCAAGCCCAAAATATGTGTTTAATGTCTCTGCCATAAATTATCTTGTCTCAGCCTCTAAGTGCCCATGTTTACTTTTGCAACTCTCTTTTTGCACATTTGTAGAAGCTCTAACAATCTGTTTTTGTATTTCTTGCTAGTTTAAACACATGCACAAATTGAGACAAGGTCAAGGTCAGAGAATTGAATATGTGGTTCAAAGAGTGGGTAGGACACTTATTTTCATTCATGGGCGCTTTCACTAGTGCTCAAGCTCAGGTTGTAACTCAAAGATTATTACCTTTTCTGTTTATGCTTATTAATTTGGACTTTGCTTCTCAAACTCCCTTTGCTCTCCTTATGTTATTGGATCCTACGTGGACCACAACAACTGGATCCTATCGCTCCCATTCCAAGTTCCTCTCCAGCCACACGGAGGTGCACCTAAGCCCCGACACCAGGCAGGCAGCACAACCTTTGGAGTACCCGGTTGCAATTGCAAAGTGCAGCATATATCCTCCAATTATGCTATCCCTCACCACCACATTACTTTTCACTCTCCCCACTTGAATGGCTTCCTGTGCCACAGTGCGAAGATCACTTTGTTTATCTGCCCTGCAGACTTTTCCATCATTCACATAGGCAGCAAGAACCTAATTTCTGCTAGACAAGGGCAACGGCTGGGGCTCCTCCAGCACTGCGCCTGGGTAATCTTATCTGTCTGACTCAGTCTCTGACCACTAATTAAACCTGTTAATCAAAGGAGTGTGACTGCCCCTGGATAAAAGTATTCAGACAAGTCTACCTCTGTAAGATTAGCACTTCAGACTCCAGCTCAACAACTCTGAATTGAAGTTTCTTGAAATGCAGACTGTGACAAATGGAGGATTTTAGGAATATTGGTTTCTAAATATTGGGTCAATTTAAGGGTTAAAAGCCTGGGGTTACAGTGCGTTTGACTGCAGTGGTCATGTTTTTAAAAAGGATTTTGCTTTGCCGGGCCTGGGAGTTTTTAGGAGCCAGAACGTGAAGTTGACCTGAGGAATGTGGCTTTCTGTCTGGGCTAATGCATTGTGGTTTGTCTGGGGGAGATCCCTGGGGAGATAATGTGCTTTCAGCCTGTATAGTTAAGTTGTTTTGCAGATTGGAGAGATTATGTCATTGCTGGGTGGAGCGAAGGGATGCAAAGACATTTTGGAAAAGCTTTGGAGAGGAGTTAAAGTCTGATCTGTCTGACACTGAGTTCACAATTGTCTCATAGTAGGATAGTTAGAAAAAGAGTAGCAATATTTAAAGCAGAGCAGTCTTGTCTGAGGACAAGGAAGAAAGTGAAACACACCAACTGAACCAGCTTTCTGAAATTATTCAGCCAGAGTCTGAAGGGGTTCTATCAGGAGTCCAATCTGTTTTGTAATGCAAGAATTACCCTATGCCATGCTGATTTAAAGATGGATCGTGAGCTGTATGTTTCTTCTCTTGCTGTTCAATGGGGAATTGAGTAGTAGAGTTTAAGTAAGCTGCTCTTTTTGGGTATGAAGTTAGAGTTTAATATTGCATTCCTAATAAAGTTTTATTTTACAAATACCAAATCCCTACTTCTTCATGTAATCACTCCTGGAGTGAATCATTCTTTTCGCACAGCCTTACAAAAAAATTAAAATATTGGGGTTTTGGTCCAGTATCCCAGTACATGTTGGATCTGGTCTGGGATTGTAATAAGACACACTGCCAATGTGATTGCCTGGCATCACAATACTCTTCACAGACTCCTACATTTGATTGTAGGTTCTCCCAGGTTCGACTCAGTGGAGTCTGCACGTTCTCCCAGTGTCTGCATGTGTTTCCTCTGGGTGCTCCGGTTTCCTCCCACAAGTCCCGAAAGGCGTGATGTTAGGTCATTTGGACATTCTGAATTCTCCCTCTGTGTACCCGACAGGTGCCAGAATGTGGCGACTAGATGCTTTTCCCAGTAACTTCATTGCAGTGTTAATGTAAGCCTACTTGTGACAATGAAGATTATTATTACATGCTGCAATTGCATCACACCAGCTGCACTGTCACCTCTTTATAACCTTGCTTTATTTATTTAATTAAGAATTATGTATTTAAACTTAGCTTACTAATTTTTAAAAACTAATTACATGATCTAATTTAAATTATATGTGGCTTAAATTAATTATTAACCTGTAACTTAACCTGCTTTCCCCCATTGTGCTGCGACAACACAATTCACCTATTGCTCAGAGTTCAGCCTGGCTCTTTCTTTAGATCTCAAGTCTATTTATTTACCTAAAGGATACTCTTAATACTTAAACAAATGGTACAGTAAACACTTAGCTTGGATTGCTCAGTTCCTTTGTTTAAGAAGAGTAGCAAGGATAATCCAGGGAACTACAGGCCGGCGAGCCTTACGTCAGTGGTAGGGAAATTACTGGAGAGAATTCTTCGAGACAGGATCTACTCCCATTTGGAGCAAGTGGTCGTATTAGCGAGAGGCAGCAGGGTTTTGTGAAGGGGAGGTCGTGTCTCACTAACTTGATAGAGTTTTTCGAGGAGGTCACAAAGATGATTGATGCAGGTAGGGCAGTGGATGTTGTCAATATGGACTTCAGTAAGGCCTTTGACAAGGTCCCTCATGGCAGACTGGTACAAAAGGTGAAGCCACACAGGATCAGAGGTGAGCTGATGGATGGATACAGAACTGGCTAGGTCATAGAAGGCAGAGAGTAGCAATGGAAGGGTGCTTTTCTGATTGGAGGGCTGTGACTAGTGGTGTTCTGCAGGGATCAGTGCTGGGACCTTTGCTGTTCGTAGTATATATAAATGATTTGGAGGAAAATGTAACTGGTCTGATTAGTAAGTTTGCAGACGACACAAAGGTTGGTGGAATTGCGGATAGCGATGAAGACTGTCAGAGGATACAGCAGGATTTAGATTGTTTGGAGACTTGGGCGGCGAGATGGCAGATGGAGTTGAATCTGGACAAATGTGAGGTAATGCATTTTGGAAGGTCTAATGCAGGTCTAATACAGCGAATGGTAGAACCCTCAAGAGTATGTACAGTAAGAGAGATCTAGGTGTACAGGTCCACAGGTCCACAGGTCACTGAAAGGGGCAACACAGGTGGAGAAGGCAGTCAAGAAGGCATACGGCATGCTTGCCTTCATTGGCCGGGGCATTGAGTATGAAAATTGCCAAGTCATGTTGCAGCTGTATAGAACCTTAGTTAGACCACACTTGGAGTATAGTGTTCAATTCTGGCTGCCACACTACCAGAAGGATGTGGAGGCTTCAGAGAGGATGCAAAAGAGATTTACCAGGATGTTGCCTGGTATGGAGGGCATTAGTTATGAGGAGAGGCTGAATAAACTTGGTTTGTTCTCAATGGAACGAAGGAGGTTGAGGGCCGACCTGATAGAGGTCTACAAAATTATGAGGGGCATAGACAGAGTGGATAGTCAGAGACTTTTTCCCAGGGTAGCGGGGTCAATTACTAGGGGGGCATAGGTTTAAGGTGGGAGGGGCAAGGGTTAGAGGAGATGTACGAGGTAAGTATTTTTACACAGAGGGTAGTGGGTGGCTGGAACTCGCTGCCGGAGGAGGTGGTGGAAGCAGGGACAATAGTGACGTTTAAGGGGCATCCCGACAAATAGATGAATAAGGATGGGACTAGAGGGATACAGACCCCGGAAGTGTAGAAAATTTTAGTTTAGACGGGTAGCATGGCTTGGATGGCTGAAGGGCCAGTTCCTGTGCTGTACTTTTCTTTGTTCTTTGTCCTGCTACTTCTCACTCCATACGGATTGTGCATTGCTAATGGAGCTGGTGCACGAGTATTAGGTGTCCTGGGTGAACCTTCAATCTTCAACCCGCCCCCCCTTCCAACAATGCCCCCACAATTAATTTTCAAAAATGAATATTGTGCATTAGTCGGAATAAAAAATCCACATTTATAATTAAATTTATTTGACATAAGAAGTGAGAATAGTATGATTCTGACTGTACATTCTCAATTGTTGTACACTTTTCACAGAATATGTGCAAGAAGAAATACACACCACATATAATATGGCTCACGTGCTGTGTTCCTGCCACAATTACTCGATGATTTTATGCATAATTTACACAATCAATAATCATTACGATCGAGTTGGCTGGATTAAATTACGTCTTTGATGTTACTTCCTGGTTTACAGTTTTGGAACAGTCATGCAGATGTAAAAATTTGTAAAACTGCCACATACACAGAATGAGGAACATGATATGAAATTTTGGGAATGTCAGTACATAGAACTATATGTATGTAAGTATACGTGGATGTATATCAGTAGATCTAGATTTTTCATTCCCATTGCTGAAACGCCAAATTTTGAAGCACTTGGTGACCACCTAGGTTGTCAATTGTTGGCATTGGCCCTGGCCACTAAGATTTTCCCTCAGTTTGTCTGGTATCAACTGTTGCTCTCTTCCCCCATTCCTTTTCAATCCCTGACCCCAAGACATCTGGCTCTTTTAACCATCTCAAAGTTAATCGCGGCTAAAAATGCAGAAAAAAAGTAATGTGGGAACAATGCACACTATTATTCATGTAATGTGCAAATCAGTCTAACTAGATGAGAGGAAGAGATGCCTCATGAATGAATTGTTTGTCACAAATATTCTCACCAGTTCTCCGCATTTAAAAAATAACTTGCCTTTATATAATGCCTTTCATTACCACCAGACACCTCAAAGCTCTTAAGTCAAAGAACCTTTGTTTGAAATGTAGGCTCTCTTGTAATATAGGAAAAGTGACAGCCACTTTTCACACAGCAAGCTCCCACAAACAGCAATCTGATAATGTGATGTTGATTGAGGGATAGATATTAGCTCGGACACGAGGGATCATTCTCCTGTTCTTCTTTGAAATAGAACCATGGAATCTTTTATGTCCACCCGAGAAGGTAGGTGCGGCCTGTGTTTAACATCTCACCCAAAAGACAGCACTTCTAACAGTGCTCCCTCAGTATTTTGCTGGAAAATTAGTTGAGCACAACCTTCTGTCTCAGGAATGAGAATGCCATCGACTGAGCCACTGTTCACATTGGGCATTTCAAGAGCAGCATTTCACCTTAACCTCCCCACGATTTTCATGAAGTTGCTACATTTGCACAATAACCACTCATAATTCGCCTCGGAAAAGGAAGACTAGCATCTGACAGTATAAGTAGCCGTTTAACATGTCATAATTGTTAATGATTGCCAATCACAGAATAATAGTGTAGAAGTGGCCTGTTGGCCCATCGAGTCTGCACCGACGCATGGAAAACACCTAACCTGCCTATCTAATCCCATTTGCCAGCACTTGGCTCATAGCCTTGAATGTTATGACTTGCCAAGTGCCCATCCAGATACTTTTTAAAGGGAGTGAGGCAACCCGCCTCTACCACCCTCCCAGGCAGTGCATTCCAGACCATCACCACCCTCTGTGTAAAAAAAGTTTTTCCTCAAATCCCCCTTAAACCTCCTGCCCCTCACCTTAAACGTGTCCCTTTTAACTGACCCTTCAACTAAGGGAACAGCTGCTCCCTATCCACCCTGTCCATGCCCCTCATAATCTTGTGCACCTAGATCAGGTCACCCCTCAATCTTCTCTGCTCCAAAGAAAACATCCCAAGCCTATCTAACCTCTCTTCATAATTTAAATGTTCCATCCCAGGCAACATCCTAGTGAATCGCCGCTGCACCCACTCCAGTGCAATTGCATCCTTTCTATAATGTGGCGACCAGAATTGTATTCCAGCTGTAGCCTCGCCACAAACAACTTTTCTGGCCCAGAAAGGGAAAATTAGAAGTGTTCCCTCGGGTTATGATTGTTGTTGGAGATTTTTTTTAATAGTAATTTTAAAATTCTTACCTTACCTTTATTTTCTTCCCATTCCATTACCTCCACTCTTTCTTTCTCTCTCTTTATTTCAAATCTAATCTTTAGTGTCACAAGTAGGCTAACATTAACACTGCAATGAACTTACTGTGAAAAGCCCCTAGTCGCCATGCCACGGCGCCCGTAAGGGTACACGGAGGGAGAATTCAGAATGTCCAATTCACCGAAAAAGCACGTCTTTCGGGACTTGTGGGAGGAAACCGGAGCACTCGGAAAAACCCCACGCCGACACGGGGAGAACATGCAGACTCCGCACAGACAGTGACACCAAGCGGAAATCGAAACCAGGACCCTGGCTGTGAAGCAAGTGCTAACCACTGTGCGACCATTCTCTTCTGTACCTAATTTTACATTTAATTAACCCATTCAAGGGGTAGCATGGTGGGGCAGTGGTTAGCACTGCTACTTCACAGCGCCGAGGGCCTAGGTTCGAACCTGGCCCTGGGTCACTGTCCGTGTGGAGTTTGCACATTCTCCCCGTGTTTGCATGGGTTTGGCCCCCATAACCCAAAGATGTGCAGGGTAGGTGGATTGGCCACACTAATTTGCCTCTTAATTGGAAAAATGAATTGGGTACTCTAAATTTATTTTAAAAAATAACTTGCCCATTCTAATTCACGTTTCTTCTGCTTATTTATTAACCCTTTACCTTCATTGGTTAAGGGGGTACACTGTTGGCCCTGTTGGTGGCATGGATTCAATGGGAAATCTCATTCACAGCAGCAAGACCAGCTGCCCAATGGCGGGCCACCTCCCACCGCCGAGAAATATACCACAGTGAGGCCAGAGAATCTCGCCCACATGTTTCAGACTGCATTATAAGCCTCCAGAAACACAATGAGTAGAGGAACTCTGTAGTATGCATTATGCTTTTTCCTTGTAACTAGCACCATTCTAGCAGTGTAATTACGTCATTCCTAGAGCACCAAAAAGGCAGGTTTTCAGCAGCCCTGCTCCTTCCTTATTTTACTATACCAACAGAGCCTTTGTTTTAAGCCGAACACCCAAATAAACTCAGAGCTTTCACCTAGGTCTTTCTAATGTCTATCCAAAGGGAATTCATGTATAGGCCAAAAAATACATTCTAAATTAACATAAAGTCATTCTTAGAACTAGATTAGTATAGAGCCACAATTTTACTCTCCTACAGTGATCGCCTGAGCAAAAATACTGAGGAGTTAACAATGATCCGTCCAAAATTGACAGCGTGTGAACTATTTGAAGTCAATGACAAACTGGCTTTTCAATGGGAATCTATCTGAAGACTTTCACAGTTCACAAAATGCCAACATATCACAGCTTTGTCTGTAGTGATGTTTTATGTTGCTTTGGGGTATTATCTGCAAATACAAAATTAGTTCAGATTAGCCAGGGTGTTTAAAGAGATTTGTCACTTGGAAGACTGGCAATTACTTGTTTCAGCACAAAACATGATAATGATTCCCCACAATAACATTAGCTTATTGCATTTGTATTTGGGACTGAATCGTCTTTAAACATTGATCAGACAAACAATCAGTTTTATCATTTCAGACACTGTTTTCTACAATCCTGCATCACTCTCGGTTCCAATTTGATCCTCAAAACTAATGCGTCTGATAATCTGACATTTCACTGATGGCCAGACATAATCAACCCTAGCTGAGTCTCAGCTTACAACTTACCAATCAATAATGAATGTCTGTTTTGTGCCATGACACAGTTGTTGAAATAAATCACCTCACTCCCTTCTTTGCCTGTCACCGAAGATCTCTAAACTCAAAGATTTGGAATCAATACAAAGTATTTGGTGTAGCAGGGGCAGGTGAAATCCCAGTGGTAGCATTAGCAAATCATAGGAATTGGAACAAAATAATTTAGACTGAAAATGTGATGGCTAATGATCAAAGTGTTGCATTGGATTTGTATAAAAAGGTGTGCTGAAAATTATCCAAGGAACCTTACCACGGTGAAGCAATTAATATTCTTTAATTTGTGGTGAAAATACTATTACTGTCAGACATTCAATCTTCTATCCTACTCTGTAAATTTCCCTTAAAATGCATTGACCTTTGCATCACGTAAGATTTCCATCCCCATAGCTTTGAAAAATAATATATATGTATAAAAGCACTGTGTTGAATTCCAGTAATGTTTACAGTAAGAAATCATAAGGAATCATTTTTAAAATTTCCTGCTAAGCTAGAATTTAAAGCAAATTTGTGGTTCTTCAATTTCTGTTATATGTCATAGTCATTAGCTTCTCAAGTGCAACTAAACAAGTTTGCCTTTCGCTTTATTGTTAAACGCAAGTTTTTTTTTTACATGCCCTAGCTCTTATATCAAGTTACTTCAACAAAAGTTTCAACTGGCATTTAATTTCAGGATGGATGACTTTTTAGCCATTTCCACTGTGGTCGGGAATGTCCTTTAACTTCAATTAGACTTGAAAGAACAAACACTCTTGCCAGATAGGTGCCTGCTGGTACAATCCTATGCCAAGTACAAAATAACTTGAGTCCTACACATTACAGCCTCCGAGCATCGGTTATACAAGAACAGAATATGGGGGGGGGGGGGGAGTGCTGAAACCACATTTACCAATAGCAATCCCCTTGGAGGTGGCTTCTTAATTAAGGATGGCGGGTGGCCTCCTGATGCTGCCAGCCCAGTGGACCAGCAGCTCTGAAGCCTAGGCAGCACCACTGGGACACTTAGATGCAGCTGAGGCAGGTCATTGACTGCAAAGGTGCCTCAACATGGAGGCACACACTTGGGAGGTCTGAATTCGGAGGCAAAATTTGGAGGGCCATTAAATCCATCAAAGTCGAGGAGAAACCTACCCTCCCTGCTTCAGATATGCAGCCTCCATTGCAATGGATGCTATATCGGGGCTAATTTGGTGTACAGTTGGTTTAATCAGTTTACCCACTTCTATGGTGTGGGCAACCAGAGTCCTTATAACTCAAATAAAACATCCCTGGCAGTGGGAATGCTTCAAGCAGCTGTCCTGAAGTGGCTCCCATTATTTTCCTGGACCCCGCCCCTAAGCCTGCAGAGTCTCTTGAAACAAAGTTTAGAATATATGTGTAAAGACCAAAAATGCTAAATTTAGTCCCAGAGGAGACTGTGCCCCCTACTGAACAAGGATACAAAATAATATCTTCTTCATTACTTTGCTTATTTAATTTATTATGTAATTTAATGTCACCAATACTATTTTTTAGCACAATCAAAATCAGGTGCATAGGAAGGTCAGTAAGGATGAGTAAATGCTGTCTCAACCATTGACCAGCGAATGACCTCTTTAAAAAAGTTACTGTAAAAGTGAGTACAAAAAAAATACCATTTATAATTAATGATCAGGCAGTTAAGTATGTACATGTTTCCAGAGGTTTAATATACCATGCGTTTTATAATTACAATGCTTTTCATCTTCAAAAAAAAACTTGAAATTTGTAATATACTTCGATTTTTTTTGTTTTACCTTTTCACTCCTGCAGGCCTCATCCAGGACTATGACAAAAAGACAGACATATAACAGAAGCACCTATGTTAAAAGAAACCCAGAACCACTTTAGCCTACTTTCCTATTCCTCTTGGAAAAAAATGTTAAAAGTGCTCATGCACAGGATTCTGTTACCACCACAATGGCTGAGTATGTGTTCTGCATCCCCAAAATCTTCTGTATTAGGGCCTGATGCCTTTTCCTCATTTAAGTTCCATCTTACTTCATTATATAAATACAGCATGTCCTCCTCAAACCTTTTTACTTCCACTAACACACATTTTTGTTGCATATTCTTACAGAGAACCTTGTATATCCCCCACCAGACCTTTGAATCACATCCTGAATAATTCCAGAGTTTTTATCTCCACTACCTTACCCGCAGGTATTCCAGGTATTGATCATTCTTAACATGATAAAGTGCTTGCTGATATCTGTCCTAAAACTTTGCCGGTTTGTTCCTCAAACACCTTGCCCAGTAATGTGATTAAATAGTGCTCAAGGTCAACTTTTCTTCACTGATGGTTTGTGCCATTTTGACAAATGTTTGCTTAATCAATCATAGTTGATTGGTAATTCAACAGATGGGCGATTATTTAAGCAAATCGGGGGATTTTCATCAGTGAATGTGATGCCTCAGAGGTCTGACGTGCACCAGCTTCTAGACTTTTCATTATACAAATGCTGTTTAATAAAGCTGAAGTATTGTGGAGGTTAGAAAATATATTTTGGGAACACTAATACTTGGCTAAAAAATACAGACATAGAAAACAATTATCTAATTATTTTGGGTAAAACATACAACTGAACTTCACTGAGGTTAAATAGATTGTAAAAAATTAACAAATAATTATTTTTACTAGGCATGAGAAGAGTTGACATCTGGCACACAAAAAAAATGCAGGACAATTAAGATACTTTCAAAACCCCTTCAAACTAATGGCATCACCTTAGCGATATCTCCCTCGACAATTGTTTGCAAGCAGCATGTTGGTATACTTCATAAGGGATACTTGCTTTTCCAATCATCGCACATGCAGATTGAATAAACTGCTGTTTGCTTAAAGCAAACTAATGGAAGATATGCAGATGAATTTCAAAGTGCAATTTCAATCTCATCAATTCAGAGTTGTAAACAAAATTACCCTTCAGAATACTATAGAGACAACCCATATTGTTACTTACAGGGTCAAAGAACGTCATCTTAATGGAGAATAATAATTGTAGTCATTCATATAAACAATTTAATGGATGCTTAGCCAAAAACAACATCATCACAGTGATGATGAGATTAAGAATTAGAAATTGTTTTACGGTTTCTGAAAACTTTTTGTTTCCTTTTCAGAGGAAATGTCCTCCCATTTTCCCATCTACAAGGTACAAGTGGGTTTACAGCCTTGGTAGAACTCCACTTGTGCCACCCTGATCACCTTCCACGAGGAACTTGCCCTCTATTCATCATCTCCCCACAGTAAGGCAGCAGGTTGGGGGAAGGGAGGGGGGTGGATCTGCATTATTTCACTGTGATCTGTGAAGCCATCTGAAGTTATGGCAACAACAGTGCAAGAAGCAATGGGAGCATATTTAATGATAAAAGATTAAACATCATAAGAAAATAGATGGCAGGATTAATTTTCTATTTGCATTCTTGAATTAAATTTATGTTACAAAGCATTAACCTGTTAAAAGTAGAAATATCATTATTATTTGGTGTAAAGAAACAATTTTACATGGAGACAAAGGAAATTGAAACCCGAGGAAAGCTTCCAGAAGCAGTAGAAAAACCCAATAGTCACACATGCAAAATGTAGTTTATGCTAGTCCACGTTTGCTACTTGTAATTTGTCTCATGGATACATCTCATCCCTTGTCTGATTCAGGGCGCCTCTATTTCTACAGGCAGAATTTTGAGCCCTCGTTAGCCATCAGCATAAATAGTGATACGGGCCCAAAATCTCATGAGTACGGTAACAGGATTCTCGCTGGTGAGATCTCATTTCCCAATTTACCATGCCCCTTCGCCTGTGACATAATGAGGTACCCACCCAGGAAGGTATCAACAAAAATGTTGATAGTTTCCTGCATTTTGTATATGATTTTCTGTGATTTAAACCATTGATTGAGTTAGTGCCAGGTTTTCTTAACCTACTCCGCTTTTTCTGCTTCCTCCACAATGATATATTGGGTCACTTTTAACTCCCCAAAACAGTTTGAATTTTGGTCAGGTGGGACACTAAAATATTAAACATATCAAACCATAACCCAACCGTTCTCAAACTTATCCACTTCCAGTTTCAAAGGAGGTGGAAAAGGGACTAGCATCCAAGCCAGGCCCAGGAAGAAGGTGGCGTGTTTAAATATTTGAATGCTGGTCAGCTGGGTCTCCAAGGCTAGCTGACAACTAAAGGGAGGCATGGCTGCTGCCTGGAAAAGGTAAGTGCATTTCCGGGTTTAGTGGCCACAGAGGAGTCCAAACGAGAGGCGTAAAGAAAACTGGTTTATTACAAAGTTAACTATTTAAATAGTACACTTCATGTCCCAGAAGGGACTACACTTGTTCAACTCTCATCTCGGCCGGCTTTTATGCCAGAGTCCATTTACACAGCTGATGGGCCCCCGCCCCTCAGCGGGAAAGCTCGTATTCAACAAGGCTCACAGGGAGGCTAATTGGTCCATTCATGTAGGTCTCGCGTGGCTTATAATGCCAGGACTCCTTATGGTCCAGGGGGAACAAAAATTCTTCCCCCTGGCTTACCAAGCTAACCTGCCTCCCTCCCCTTAACCAAACCCTTCCATTCCTATCACGGATTTGTTCACAACTTTGGATCACTCTCTGGCCCAACCTGCCATTGCACCCAACTGTCCCTTGTGATCTCTAACTTGAAGAGGAGGAAACATATTTGCTCCTGGGCCGTGGGTTCCTCTGGAATGTTCCTCACAGGACAGGGAACCAAGCCGGTCATGACTGCTAACCAAATAAAACTTGTGACGGAGATAAAAATCAATGGCATCTAGGGAAACGTCAACTCTCAGGATTCCTGAGCAGGACTCCTCCCTTCCATGCTTGAAAATCCCATCCCAGTAAATATCAGTAAGAAATCAGGATCTATCTTTACAAAGGCTTCACTCCAGTCAATACCATCATGTACAGATGTAGTCAACAGGTAGATTCACGAGTGTGAGGTTAAGTAGGTTTTTCCTGCATGTTGGTTCTCACCACCAGCCACAAGCCCAATTTGGCAGCTACGTACTTCAGGGCGTCATCAAACAGGTCTATAATGACACCATGGAGCCACTCTTGATGATTGATATTAAAGCCCCCACCTAGAGCACATTGTGTCCTTGCTGCCCTATCAGCTGAGGGAGAGTGATAGGTGTACTCAGCAGGTTTCCTAGCTCATGTTTGGCCTGACGCTCTGAGACGTCATGGTGTCTGGGGTCAATGTTGAGAACTCTCAGGACCACTCCTAACTGTGTAGCATAATGACATCCCCTTTTGCGGGTCTATTTTGTAAGATGGACAAGGATGGTGATGGAGGAATCAGGGACATTGGATGAAAGCATGATCTGTGAGTATGACCATGATGACTTGCATGTGAGATAATTTTGGTACAAGTCCCCGGATATTAGCAAGAAGAAATTTGCAGCGGTGTGCATTTATCCTGTTTGAATCTGATGCCTAACTTGATGTCAGATGGTCTGACTGTGTTTATTCTTATTATGCAATTCTGTAAATTATGGGTCAATTGTATTATTCTGGGTCTGGAGTCACATATAGGATGGATTGGGAAAAATTTCCTTCCCGAATGGACATTCGTGAACGCGATGGGTTTTTACGAAAATGCGCTAGTTGCATTACTGATTCTAGCTTTGTATTCTAGATTTATTTAGCTAGTGGAATTTAACGTCACCAGTGGTCATGGTGGAATTTAAACCCACATCTCTGATCATTAGTTCTGGCCTCTGGATTGCTAGTCCAGTAACATAACCATATGCTGCCATACCTTCTAGAATATACGAGAAGATACACAAAAGAAAATGTTGTAATTAAAGTTGGATGAATCAAACCTTCCAATGGATGGCATCACAGAATCATCTGTAAAAATCAATTACACTGTTTTTTAAGCACTAAACTACCTGGTCGATGGGCACCATTTTTAAAAGACATAAAAGGTGGCCACTAAATAGCTAATGTTACAATTTTAAAATACTGAGTATAATATTAGATCAGTTCCAGCTGTCAGCCTCAGTCCATCCAAGTAACAGGTTTGCAGCAAGTAACTCACCACCTGATTCTCCAAACTTGTCAAGAAAACAAAGAAATTGTAATATTTTTCAGTTGGCAATCTTATTGTCGTATTTCTTAAGTTGTTGGGAATTTGTGAGCATGGTATTTGGAGTAAGAGACAGGATGACAGTAAAAATCTAAACTAACAAAGTGGTTGCCATAGTAATGAGCCTAAAGCAACTTCCAAACATATGTTTACATATGGCAATGGCAGGATTAATTCCGAATGGTTGCTTTGGTTCAAAGGAGAATATATACAGGCTGCAAAAAATGGTGCAAGTAAAGATACGTGGAGTTTACTTTTCTCTTAAATCCTAAAAGCTAAATAAATTAATGCAGTCCACCAGTCTCTGCTGCTCCACTCTTGCTGTCTTCACCAAATGCACTTTATAGGAGATAATTTCCCCCCCTGAGGACCACCTTAAGGGCATGGAAGGTGAAATTGAATCAGTTTCATTACATTTTATACAGTCCTCAATGGCAGTGGACATGCGTTCACAAAATTTCTTATTCACTAGTAATGTTGTGTCTAACTTCCATGGCGGACGTTGGGAAGGACCAGATTCTAGCACATAATCAACAAAAGTGCAGGGCATACTCCAAATCGCAATCGCTAATTACTCAGCTGCCATCAAAGGGAGGAGAGACCTATCTATCACAAAATAAAATCCGCGAATATACCGGATATATATGCAAGAATAATGAAAACTCTTTATTACCTGGGTGCAAAAAGCATCAAGGATCTATCCACCCATCTGTTTCATGAAAGACAATAAAGCTCTGGCCACCTCCGATGGGCTTCGAATGATCCAGTCTAGGATCCAGGACACACTTTCGATCCCCACCCAAAATGAGCGGATGAGAGAATCTAAATAAGGGAGGGAGGCCAGCATAGAATTTACAGTGCAGAAGGAGGCCATTCGGCACATCGAGTCTGCACCAACCCTTACAATGAGCACCCTACTCAAGCCCACGTATCTACCATATCCCCGTAACCCAGTAACCCCCACTTAACCTTTTTTTGGACACTAAGTGGCATGGCCACCCACCTAACCCGCACATCATTGGACTGTGGGAGAAACCGGAGTACCTGGAGGAAACCCACGCAGACACGGGGAGAACGTGCAGACTCTGCACAGACAGTGACCCAGCCAGGAATCGACCCTGGAGCTGTGGAGCAACTGTGCTAACCACTATGCTACCATGCTGATTATTAATAAAATTTGTATCATCCCAGTTCAGGGGGGAAAATATTGAAATATTTTTATACGAAAATATTAACCGGGATGCCCATCAGTGAGCCACAGACAAAAATATGTCTGCTGTTGGGGTCGGCAAGGTGGCACAGTGGTCAGCACTACTGCCTGACAGCTCCAGGGTCCCGGGTTCAATTCCGGCCTCGGGTGACTGTGTTTGTGGAGTTTGCACTTTCTCCCCGTGTTTTCAGGAGTTTGCTCCGGGAGCTCCGGTTTCCTCCCACAGTCCAAAGGTGTGCAGGTTAGGTGGATTGACCATATTAAATTGCCCTTTGTGTAATGGACTTAAGTAGGGTGCTCTTTCCAAGGACTGGTGCAGACTCGATGGGCCGAATGGCCTCCTTCTGCACTGTAAATTCTATGATTCTATGAAAATCTCAAGAGGCAGAAAACAGAATCCTTTTATTAATTAATTTGCTGCACCCTTGGCCCTACCATCAAAACCTGAATGCAAGACCTGTCCTACCCACCCTTCGGCTGCGTTATCTGGTCCCTGACCCGCAGATGGGTCCCTTGCAAAAACACCACATTGGAATTTAAACTCTTCAAGTGAGCAAATACGTTCGACCTTTTCACTGGGCCATTCAACCCCCTAATGTTTCAGGAGACCGCGAACTGTGAGTCTCCCACCCCCCCTCACTCCAGAGTCAGCCATTTCGACCAAGAGAGGTTACCTAAAAGATACCTGAAAGCACAGAAAGCAGGCCACCCAACATGGCCACCAAACCAAATGAAAAGACTGAACAAAGAAAAATCTTCAGACAACATCAGCGTACTACTCCTATCTCTCCTCCCTCACACCAACACCCTTGAATACAACCACACCCAAATACCCACACAAATAGAGGCAAGGCTTGAAAAAAACAAGAACTCATATAATCTTTATTATTGTCACAAGTAGGCTGACATTAACACTGCAACCAAGTTACTGTGAAAATCCCCTAGTCGCCACACTCTGGCGCCTGTTTGGGTACACAGAGGGAGAATTCAGAATGTCCAATTTACCGAACAATCACGTCTTTTGGGCTCATGGGGGGAAATCGGAGCACCCGGAGGAAACCCACGCAGACAAGGGGAGAACGTGCAGACTCCACACTGATAGTGACCTAAGCGGGAATCGAACCTGGCAATCTGGCGTTGTAAAGCAACAGTGTCATGTGAGAGTACCATTAAGAAATGGATGTTTAAGCAATGTACCTTTAAGAAATGGAGCTGATCATATTACTGAAGTGATGTCAGAGGGTGGGCGGAGCCGAGCTCACTTCTGCTTTTTGGGTTTCAGTTTGAGAACGCAGCTGGGAGTGTCTGTGTGTTTTGCTGTGAGCTGCATGAAGAAACACAGAGCTGGTCTGTTGATTTCTGCAATCCAAAGACTATAAATATATTGAATGTAACCTAATGTGCTCCTATTTTTGAAGGTTTGAAGTCTTTTGGATGTTTAAAGGAACAGTTTGAAGGATTATTTAGTGTTGTAGTCTTTTAGGGTTATCTTTGAAGTAATGGGTGTTAAGATATTCAATGTTTGTTTTAAAAGGGTTAACTTGAGTTCATAGAATAAACATTGTTTTGTTTTAAAAACCACTTGTCCATTTCTGCTGTATCACACCTGGAGAGTACGCCGTGTGCTTCCCACACCACAATCTATTAAAAGTTGTGGGTCGGTTAAACTCCATGAAACACTTTGGGGTTCTGTAAACCCAGAGCCATAACAATTGGGGGCTCGTCTGGGATAAAAGTCTATCGATTGGATTGGCTTAACGAACTTAAAGACAGTGAGGGGTGAGCATATTGTGGTTGCTTTTCAGGTGTGGTATTTTAGTTTAAGTGGGGAGTGTGTTGTGGACAATGGCTCTTTCAGAGGCTCAGACGTTTTTGGGGGTGGACACGGTAACACGCAATATCTTACGGACAGAGACTAAAAGCAGACTGTTAGATTTGGCAAAAGCATTGCAGTTAACATAGTCAGGCAAAATGCGAAAAGATGAGGTACTTACCGCGGTAGCTGAGCATTTAATTTTGCCTGAGATACATTCTGACTCATTAGAAATGACAAAGCTCCAGTTGCAGATTAAGCAATTTGAACATGAAAAAGAATTAAAGCGGCTTGAATACGCAATGAGAGAACAAGAAAAGGAGAGAGAAGAAATAAACAAAGAAAGAGATAGACAGGAAAAAGAAAAGGAGAAGAAAGAAACATAGAAAGAGATAGATAGAGAGGAAAAGGAAAAAGAGAGTTTGAACTTCATAAAATGGCTATGAAACATGAAAATCATTTAAAATTGGCAGACACAAAGGGAAACATACAGTTCGATGAGATTGATGAGCAGAGTGAGACAGAGCGTCATAGACAAAGACGTGGTGGGGATCTATTTAAATATGTCCAAGCATTGCCAAGGTTTGACGAGAAGGAGGTAGAAGCCTTTTTCATTTCATGAAACAAATGAAATGGCCACAGGACATGTGGGTGTTACTGATTCAAACAAAGCTGGTAGGGAGAGCTAGTGAAGTGTTTGCACCACTGCTGGAGGAGGTATCTGGAACGCACGAGAAGGTGAAAAAAAATCCATCTTAGGTGCATATGAGCTAGTGCCTGAAGCTTACAGACAAAGGTTTAGAAATTTAAGGAAAGAATTTGGTCAAACATACATGCAGTTTGAAAGGCTCAAACAGAGTAATTTTGATAGGTGGACAAAGGCTTTGAAAATAGACCAAACGTATGAAGCTCTCAGAGAAATTATACTTTTGGAGGAGTTTAAAATTCAATTCCTAATGTAGTGAGAACTCATGTGGAAGAGCAGAGGGTTAAAACTGCGAGATTAACAGCAGAAATGGCAGATGATTATGAATTAGTTCATAAATCAAGGCTTGGTTTCCGACATCAGTTTCAGCCGGTGAGGGATAGAAACCGGGGACATGATAAATACTCAAGTGGTAACGGTAAAGTTGATTTGATGGGAGATAATAAGGAGAGTGTACCTCAGATTAAAAAAGAAATCCAGGAGGGTGGAAGAGAAATGAACAGTTTCAAATGTTTTCACTGTAATAAACTAGGCCATGTAAAGTCACAGTGTTGGTAGTTGACGAAAAGCACTGGGAAGGCTGATGTGGTAAAACAGGATAAGACAGTGGGTTTGTTAGAGTGGTAAAGGAAAGCCCAAGGGAAGCGAAGAAGGTGCAAACGATTGTACAGCCTGTTCAAGAAGTAATTGATAAGAAGGTGCCAGATGTCTTTAAAGAATTTACTTGTGTGGGTAAAGTTAACTCATGTGTATCAGGAGGAGCAGGTAAAGAAGTCACAATTTTAAGAGATATAGGAGCTAGTCAATCTTTAATGGTAAGAGATGAGGAATTATGTAGTTTGGGAAGAATGTTGCCAGAAAAGGTGGTAATATGAGGAATTCAGGGTGAGAGGAGTAGCGTTCCATTATATAAGGTAAGGTTGGAAAGTCCAGTGAAGAGTGGTGAAGTGGTAGTAGGAGTAATAGAGAAACTATCTTGTCCAGGAATACAGTTTATCTTGGGTAATGATATAGCTGGATCACAGGTGGGAGTGATGCCTACTGTGGTTGATAAGCCAGTGGAAAATCAGACAACTGAAGTGTTGAAGGACGAATATCCTGGGATTTTTACGGATTGTGTAGTAACAAGGTCGTAAAGTCACAGGTTAAGACAAGAGGAGAAACCAAAGAGTGAAGATGAAGTGGAAGTGCAATTATCAGAAACGATTTTTGATCAAATAGTTGAAAAAGAACAAGAACAGGTGGAGGATGAGGCGGATATTTTTAGTTCAGGAAAATTGGCGGAGTTACAACAGAAAGATGTAGAAATAAAACGGATATATCAGAAAGCATATACGGAAGAGGAATCTGAGAGTATACCAGAGTGTTATTACCGTAAAAGTGATGTCTTGATGAGAAAATGGAGGTGGATGAAAACTGGGCAGAGGTTCATCAAGTAGTATTGCCAGTAGGGTATAGAAAGGAGGTGTTGCGAGTGGCACATGAGGTACCAGTGGGAGGTCATTTGGGGATAAGGAAAACTCAAGCTAAAATCCAGAAACATGTTTATTGGCCTGGACTACACAAAGATGTAGTTAAATTTTGTCAATCATGTCACACATGTCAAGTGATAGGGAAACCTCAAGCAATGATAAAACCAGCACCCTTAATACCCATTCCAGCATTTGAGGAACATTTTGCAAGGGCCCTAATTGATTGTGTAGGATCGCTTCCTAAAACAATAAGTGGGAATCAATATCTTTTGACTATAATAGATGTGTCTACTAGGTTTCCAGAGGCCATTCCAGTACGTAATATTACAGCTAAAAAGATTGTGGAGGAGTTACTTAAATTCTTTCCTAGATATGGACTACCCACAGAAATTCAATCGGATCAAGGATTAAATTTTACCTCAAAGTTATTCAAAGAAGTTATGGATATCTTAGGAATGAAACAATTTAAATCAACTGCGTACCATCCAGAATCGCAGGGAGCGTTAGAAAGGTGGCATCAGACATTAAAGACAATGTTGAGGGCTTATTGTCAAGATTATCCAGAGGATTGGGATAAAGGAATTCCATTCGTACTGTTTGCAATTAGGGATGCACCTAATGAATCAACCAAATGTAGTCCTTTTGAACTAATTTTTGGTCATGAGGTAAGAGGACCACTTAAATTGATTAAGGAAAAATTGGTGGGTGAGAAATCGGAAATTACACTATTGGATTACGTGTCAAATTTTAGGGAACGATTAAATAGAGCAGGTGAATTGGCTGGACAACATTTGAAAGTTGCACAAAATGTGATGAACTGGGTAGCGGCCAAGAAATCCAAAGTTCGTAGTTTTGCCAGTCGAGATAAAGTTTTAGTGTTGTTACCAGTGGTAGGTGAGCCTTTAAAAGCTAGGTTTTGTGGACCGTATCAAATTGAAAGGAAATTAAGTGAGGTGAATTACGTGGTAAAAACACCAGATAGAAGGAAGACTCACTGAGTGTGTCATGTGAATATGCTTAAAAGGTACTTTGAAAGGGAAGGAGAGAAAAAGGAGGTTTTAATGATTCTAACTCAAAGTTTCGAACCAAATCCAGATGACTGTGAATTTGACATACCTCAAATTAAATTGGAAATGAGGATGTTCTTAAAAATTGGGATAAATTGTTAAGTTACCTTCCAGAGGAAAAATGAACTGACCTGAAAGAGTTATTGATATCACATGGGCAAGTTTGTTGAGATAAATTGGGAAGTACTAAAATGGCTATACATGATGTAGATGTGGGAAATGCTGCTCTATCAAACAACATCCATATAGACTTAATCCTTTAAAATTGGCACAGGTTAACAAAGAGTTTGAGAGTATTCTTAAAATGGCATAATCAAAGTGGGTTGCAGCCAATGGAGCTCACCCACAGTGATGGTACCTAAACCAGACGGTACCCAACGGTTGTGTGTGGACTATAGAAAGGTGAATGCAGTTACAAGAACGGACTCTTATCCTATCCCACGTTTGGAGGATTGCATTGAGAAAGTGGGAGAATCCGCTTTTATTTCCAAATTGGATTTACTTAAAGGTTACTGGCAGGAATCACAGATTTGGGAGATAGAAGCAGTGATCTCGGACTACAATGATCGTGTGGTTGCTCTGGAGGGGGAGGTGGGGCTCCTAGGGGACCTGCGTAAAATGCTGAGGGCAAAGGTGGAGAAGCAGGAGAAGACCTCGAGAAGGCAGAACCTGTGAATAGTGGGCCTGCCTGAAGGAGTGGAAGGTATGATTGCCACGAGGTACGTCTCGAAGATGCTGGCGGGCTGGTGGCAGAAGGGGTGCTAGATAAGATGCCTGAAGTGGACCGAGCGCATAGGTCCCTGAGGCAGAAGCCTAGAGCTGGGAGCTGCCGCGGGCGGTGATCATGAGACTCCACAAATTTGTGGTGAAAGAGATGATTCTGAGATGGGCCAGCGAGGGAGAAGCGTAGCTGCGACTGTGAGGGGAATAATGTCCGAATTTATCAGGACATCGGAACTGAGTTGGCAAAGCAGCGGGCAGGTTTCAACAAGGTCAACGCGGTGCTGTACCGGCGGCAGATCAGGTTTGGGGTGCTCTACCCGGCAAAATGATGGGTGATGTTGGGAGGCCGGGAGTATTATTTTGAGACCCCAGATGCAGCCGAAGACTTCATTAAGGAGCATAAACTGGGGGAAAACTGAGCGGACAATGCTTGGGAACTGGGGTGCTGGTACTTTGTAATGGTCGGGAGCATGTTTGAAGTGAGTGTAGGGATTGGGGGATTTACGCCTTTGGGGGGGGGGGGGGGTTGCTGTTTAATGTTGAGGTTGTAAGGAGTTGTAGGGGTAAAAGGTTTATGTGGGGATGGATGTTCCCATCGCCCCCATCTGTTTTATGGGACTGTTTGCGTTTAACATTTGTTTGTTTGCTTTTGGAGAAGGCTGCCTGGAGTTCAGGGGAAGTCCCTGTTTGGGTGGGGGAGGGTAAGGTCAGCAGGGAGCCTTCTTCCTTGAGCTGAGGAGGGGGAGGGAGTGGGAGGTGCCTTTGGATAGGGGCAGCCGCGCTAGCAGTTTATGCTGGTGAACGGAAGTGAGGTGGTGGGGAGAAGGCCAAGAGGGGTGGCCAGGGGGAGGGAGGGGAAGGAGGGGAAGGGGGGTGGGAGGTTACTGCGACGTGGCAGGGGATGAGATGACATGGTCAGGGGCAGAGAAAGGGGCCATCTGGGATGGTCTAGGTATAAGGTGGAATTTAGGGGTGGGAGTTAAGTCGGGAATGTGACGGACGGTAGTGGAGATTCAAGGCATCGGCCTCCAGTAATGTTGGTAAAATGGAACTTCTGGGGACTGAATGGGCCGGTTACAAGGTCATGGGTGTTCGCTCACCTCAGGAGCCTGAAAGCGGGGCTGGTCTTTCTGCAGGAGACGCACCTCCGTGTGAAGGACCAGGTTAGGTTAAGGAAGGGGTGGGTCGGGCAGGTTTTTCACTCGAGGTTTGATTTGAAATCGAGGGGAGTGGCAATTGTAATGAGCAAAAATATGCGATTTATGAGTGCGAAGGAGATGAGGGATCCGGGTGGGAGATAATTGTTTGTGAGTGGGGTACTGGAAGTGGCACCGGTAGTGTTGGTAAATGTGTATGCCCCAAATTGGGATGATGTGGGTTTTACGAGGGGGTTGCTGGCAGTGATCTCGGATTTGGCCACGCACCAGTTGATCATGGGAGTTGATTTTAACTGTGTCCTAGAGCCGAGGGTGGATAGGTCGAGCCCCAGGTCGATGGGTAGGGTATGAATGGTGAGGGAGCTGGGGGGTGTTTATGGAGAGGATATGTTATGATGGACCCATGCCGTTTTCAGAACCCAGGGGAAGGGAGTATTCCTTCTTTTCACACGTCCATAAAGGTGTATTCAAGGATTGACTATTTTGTAGTGAGTCGGGAGATTTTCGTCGGGGTGGAGGGGGCAGAGTATGCGGGGACAGTTATCTCGGACCATGCACCCCACTGGCTGGAGATTCGGTTTAGAGCGGGACGAGAGCAGAGGCTGGGGTGGAGGTTTGACTAGGGGCTGTTGGCGGATGGAGGTTTTTGTGATAAGGTGCGGGCGGCGATTAAGGAGTATGTGGAGTTGAATCAGAAACCAATCAGATTCGGCGGCCATTTTTTGGGAAGCACTGAAGGCAGTGGTCCGGGGAGAAATTATTTTGTTTACGGCTCACACAGATAAGGAAAGGAGGGCAGAACTTGACCGTCTAGTGAGCAAGATAGTGGAGGTGGACAGTGAAAATTCGAGGGTGCCCACAGTGGAGGGATTGGAGAGGAGGAAAGCGTTGCAGGGGCAGTTTGACAGGCTGACATCGGGGAGGGTGGTAGGGCAACTGTGTAGGGCAAGAGGGGTGCAATACGAGTGTGGGGAAAGGCGGGCCATATGCTGGCGCACCAGCTGCGGAAGCAGGCTGCGTCCGGGGAAATATTGAAGATACGGATTGGGGCTGGGGATGTGCTGTCGGAGTCAGGGAAGATAAATGAGGCATTTAGGGAGTACTACCAACGACCTTACGAGGTGGACCCCGGGGGAGAGGAGGGGGTGCATGGGGCGGTTTCTGAACAAGCTGGAATTTCCCCAGGTGGAGGAATCAAAGAGGCAGGCATTGGAGGAGCCCCTGGGTCTGAGGGAAGTGCTGAATGGTATCAGGGGTATGAAGGCGGGGAAGAGCCCTGGGCCAGATGGGTACCCGTCGGAAATGTATAAGGCATTTGCTACGGACCTGGCACCACATCTGTTGGGGGCGTTTAATGAAGCACTGGAGAAGGGTGAGTTGTCGGAGATGATGATGCAGGCAGTAATCACACTAATCCCAAAAAAAGGAAAGGATCCGGTGGAATGTGGGTCGTATAGACCCATATCATTACTGAACACCGATGTGAAAGTATTGGTTAAGTTGTTGCCGGGGAGGATGGAGGACTGTGTCCCGGGGCTGGTTGCAGAAGATCACACAGGCTTTGTGAAGGGCAGGCAGCTCGCAAGTAATATAAGACGGCTATTGAATGTGGTGATGAATCCATCGGGGGCTCTGGTACCGGAGGTGGTGGTGTCCATGGACACAGAGAAGGCATTTGATCGGGTGGAGTGGCTGTATTTGTTCGAGGTTTTGGGAAGGTTTGGGTTTGGGTCGAGATTTGTGGCATGGGTGCGATTGCTGTACGTGGCACCAAGGGCGAGGGTGATCACGAATGATATGAGCGCACAAAGCTTTGACTTACACAGGGATAAGAGGCAGGGGTGCCCACTGTTGCCGTTGCTATTTGTGCTGGCCATAGAGTGAAAAACGGGAAAAATCTATACAGGCTGTATAGTTGATTGTTGGGAAGTATGTTTCCCGGGGCGTTTATTGGCTGTAACCTGCTTTGATACATGTTTGTAATAAAATACATTTTTTTAAAAACAGAGGCGCTCGAGAAAAACCATTGCAAACAAAATATTAAAACCCTATAAACCTTGCGCTCTGAAAGGGAGCGATGTATTAACATGACAAACAGAACCCCAAACAGAGCTAAACCCCAAATGTAAAAAGAACGGTAAAAATTTCAAACCCAACAAGAACAAGAAAATACAAGAACATGAAACCACAACAATGCAACAATTCAACATGCCCATCCCCAAAACCCAAATACACCATGCCCAACTTACGTTTCTTAACAAAGGAGTCCACCTCTCCTGGTGCGTTAAATAAATAGTCCTATCCATCGAAAGTTACTCTAAGATGAGCCAGGTAGACCACACTGAACCGGACTCCACTTATATACAGGACAGCCTTGACTCTATTGAACGCAGCCCTCTTCTTCACCAACTCTGCTCCCACGTCTTGGTAAAACCTGATGGAGTGGCCTTTCCTTTTAAAGTCACTATGTTCCTTCGCCCATCCCAGCACCCGCTCTTTCTCCTATCTGAAGCTATCAGACTTCATTATTACCGTACGTGGTGGATCCTCAGGACGAGGGCCCTGCCGGAGAGTACGCTGGGCTCGGTCCAACTCGGGAGGGGATGTGAATCCACTCTCACCCACAATCTAACCAAACATATCTGTGAAGTATTCCGTGGGCATTGCCTTTCATCCCCTCCGGCTATCCCACAACTTGAATGTTTTACCTTCTGGACCGATTCTCTAGATCGTTCCCCTTGGTCTTCAACGACATGTTCGTCTCGGCCACCGAAGACAGGTACGATTCCAGTGAGGCAATCTGGTCACTTTGGCTCAAGAGTGCAACTTCCATGCCTTTTATCGTTGCTCCATGGGCTTTCACGGTTTCATTGGTTTTCTCCAGAGCCCCCGGATGGGAGCCAAGATTTCTTCCTTGTATTTTTGGAGGTCCTCCGACACAATCCGCCAGTATTTATCAAATTATTTCGGCAAGGTATTAGAAAGTACCTCGGCCATTAGTGGAGTGGCTGGAGCTTCAGAGACTGACTCCGCCATTTTACCTGCCAACGAAAGCTGAGACGCGCGTGACTCCGCCTACACACATCTGTGGTCAACCTTCTTTCCCCTGACTTTCCTGTGCATTTCAGTCATACAGTATCCTTTTTTGATTAACTATGTGGCTTTTCAAAAGAAAATACTCCTTGTTACTAAGAAAAAGGGGCAAAAGGTACAGTACTCTTGCAGGAGCCACTTTGTGCGCATCTTCCTCCTATATTACGCCACCAGAGGTCCCACCAACATTCTTTTAAATAATGCGTTCCTTCAGCTGCTTCCATCAAAGGTTTTGCTTTTATGTTTTACACCTCTCCCTTCAGGATTCCTTTGTCTTGGCTGTTACACAAACTCTTCACAATTGCTTACACTATCAATTCCCAGACTGTATTAAGATGGCACTAAACTTTTGATTTACATCTGAAGACTGCTTTCCCACTTTAAATCTGGTTACTGCAGCTGCCTATTCAATTCAGAACACTTTATCTGCTTTTCTTTTGAATTCTCCTGAACAGTACCTTGTTCAAATCCTTGGGTCTCTGTTATCTTAACTTCAGTCTTCCTAAGACATTCTTTCTGTCCCAATTCCCTGCTTGTCTGGACTTTATCTGGTTCGTTGGGAAATCTGCCTTTTTGCAGCCTGCTTGGCCTGTCCAACCTTTCTTCTGGCAGAGCAGAGAGGTGTTCACTCCCTGGCTTTCTATCGGCAACTGCAATATATCCTGCTAAAAACTAAACTCAAAAGCCTTCCTACCTTAAAGGTGCTCCCGGTTGCTAAGCAACAACTTTATGCTTCTGCAAGCTTGTTTACTTTTCACACTGTAACTCTCTCTCAGCACAATAAAAGCAGTTTGAATTGAGCAAACTCCCACACATACAAGTGCCTTTGTCTAGCTTGAATTCAACCCGACCTTTATCCTTCTCAGAATCACTACATTAAGCCTACTTAAAGCTATAACGTATTTCTGATATTTACCAACATAAATATTTTTTAAAAATTTTTTATTTTTTATTTTTTTTATTCTCCTCCTTTTTCACATTTTCTCCCACATTTACATCCATCAACAATAAACAATAAGCAGCAAGATATGTCAGTCCCCATAATAACAACGATCCCATCTACTCACCAGTCACCCTTAAT
Source organism: Scyliorhinus torazame (assembly GCF_047496885.1). Lineage (NCBI taxonomy): Eukaryota > Metazoa > Chordata > Chondrichthyes > Carcharhiniformes > Scyliorhinidae > Scyliorhinus > Scyliorhinus torazame. The sequence continues at coordinate 76,034,896 of NC_092707.1, read as the reverse complement.
CTTACACAGCTCCGCCCCCCCCCCCCCCCCACCACCACCACCACCCCAGGTCTCCAGCTCCTCCCGTCCACTGCCTCTTGTAAAACTCCTCCTCCCAACCTCGGTTCCTTCCCCCCCAACTTTCCACCCCGGCTAGACCACTCGGACCCTGTTCTGCCAGGCTCCGATGGCCGCAGCCCCTCCCCCCACCTCACTCCCGTTCGCTGGCCAGCGTGGAGGCCCCCGCCCGGGTCCCTTTCCCACTTGCCCGGCCCTAGGAAAGCCCAAAGATCCCCTTTTAGCACACAAGCCCCGCATATCCACCTACACCCCAAAGAACCCTCATTTCGAGTGAAAGTCCCGTCCCTTCCCTTGTCCAAATATATACCACATTGGCTCCTTTAGTCTCTACACCCACGCGCAGTGATACAAAAAAGAAGAAAATACAGTCATGAGGTTACATCAGCACATGGCCATTCCTCAATTTGTCAGTTCTGCCACAGTCCTTCTGCTTTCGCAAACTCCTCCGCTGCTTCCGCCGTTCCAAAATAAAAGTCCCTGAGCTTGTAAGTCACCCTCAGCTTAGCTGGATATACAATGCCGCACTGCACCTTGCTAATGTACAGTGCCCTCTTCACCCGGTTGAAGGCAGCCCGCCTCCTTGCCAGCTCCACCGTAAAGTCCTGGTATACACGTATACCAGCTCCAGCCCACTGCACCACCCGCTTCTGCTTGGCTCAGCTCAGGACCTTCTCCTTCACACTGTACCTACGGAAGCACAGAGTCACTGCCCTTGGCGGCTCACTCGCCTTTGGTACAGGCCTCCACGACCGATGAGCCCGATCCAGTTCATATCGGGAGGGATCCTCCCCCTTCCCCAATAGTTTTGCCAGCATCGCGGCAAAATACTCAGTCGGCTTTGGTCCTTCAACTCCTTCGGGCAGCCCCACAATCCTCAAATTCTGTCGCCTGGATCTGTTTTCCAGGTCTTCCCTTTTTCCTCGCAGATCCTTGTTAGTATCCATCACCTTCCGTATCTCTTTCCCCATCGAGGCAAGTTGATCACCGTGCTGCAATAACGTCTCCTCCACTTCCTTCAGCGCCTCCCCTTGCTCTCGCACCTCCGCTCGCCACCTCCGTCCTCACCGGGGAAATCGCCTCCTCCACCGGCACACTCAAAACCTCCCTCATCTCCTTCCTCACCGTCTCCATGCATTTCGCAATCTGCGCCAACTGCTTTTCAAATTCCGCAGCCATCACCTTAGTTATTTCTTCAGCCGTAAGCAGTGCGGCCTTCCCTGGTGCTCCAGCCTCCATTTTCCTTGGTAACCCCGCGGTGACCTTTCCACTCCTCGACGGACTACCAATACAATATAAATCCCTTAAAACTATCTTTGTTTCCTTACATCTAATAAAGACTGTTCAGTAAAGGGAGAGCAACATTTATAAATGCTGTTCTAGCATCATCCAACAAGCATAACTAATCACTATGTTATGACACTGTCAAATTCAATATCTAGTGTATGGTTACAGTGAAATAATACAATGAATTATTGACTAAGCTTAAAAATTGCATCTCAAGGAACATTCCTATATTAAGCCTCCCTCTTCCCTATCACCAGAAAATAAAACAAAACTTTCCCCTGGTCTCCTGAATTTTGAATGTTCTCTTTGACCCTGATCACTCAGGTATCCCTTATTAAAAATTCATTTAATTTACAACTTAGATCCCTTGTCACAGTCTCTGCAGCTGACTGTTATCTGTATGTTGTGCAATTTTATCATCTCATTTACACAAATAAAACGTTAATTTTCACTAAATGGCTTTTCTTTTCTCAAACTGATAATGGTTCTGCAGGCAGTCTCGTTACCAGAGACAAATGATGTGACTGTGAGAAAGTTATGTCTGTCTGCTGAGCGGTGGCTCACCGCCAAATCCAGGCAGGCATACAGCAGATGGGACTTGAAAATGGCCAAATCTCTATGCATTAGCTACATCTGCTCATTATCAAAACAACTCTGCCATTTTATCTAATGGTTCAACTAAAGCATTTTATTTGATTCATTTCAGTTACATTTTCACAATGCAATTAGTGATAAGATCAGGCTGGTATAATGCCAAAGTGAAGGAAAACAAATTTAATATGCAGGGACACTAAAGTCACACATAAAGCACTAACGAACAACTTCAGTGCAGAAACATGCACAAATATGCAAGAATCCTTATCTATTCAGAACGTTGATGGTATATTTACTGCCATTTGGAAAACAATTATACTGTATTTCAGGTCATTAATTTTGAAAAATATAATTTCTAATATTCCATGTATGCATTCCTAACCAGTAATGTCATAAGTATAAGTACTGTAGATATAATTACACAATTTATATATTGACAGTATTGTTTCCTAGTAATCAGCTGTTTATCAAAGCACCCTAGTAATCAGCTGTTTATCAAAGCAATCTTCTGGTAACCTTTCAATGTGGCTTGTCAACAGACATCAGCTGCATAGAGTTAAAGGATTGTCACTGCCACCATCACACTATTTAAAAAAAACAATAATAAAGGGAATAAAAAGACCAAAGAATATGCACTGTGAAATTCAGAGTGTATATTGTAGATTTCAGATTTATTTTTTTACCTAGATGTTCAGACAGTGCTCAAGTATTACTCTCATGATTTGTAAGATTATTTAAAATATCACAGAGAGATGATGACTGTTAAACTCTCCCAAATGATTGACAACGTCTGTCCAATATGTACTGGGCATACAACTTTCCAGAAATCGACTTCAAGTTACTTCTGGATATAAATTGGTCAGATTAATGGGCCACTTGCCTGAATATCACCACATCAATGTTATTAAACTTTGACCTATGAAAAACAGAATAAACTAAATCCAAGTGTCCCCTCCCCAAATGATTAGCAACTCGCATGAACATCAACTAGTTCAAGAGTTTAACCCCTCCCATTATTTACAGCTGGAGAATATGCTGTTTCACACCATATTATACACAATGTATTATTCTGCTGCCAAAACAAAGCTGTGGGTAAACTGTTGTACCCTTTTAAAGTTGAATTGCCTTCCTGAAATTAGTTGCTCAGTACAGATCTTAAGAAACCTTTCGGAAATAACTGGCTTAATTCTGTCTCTTCAAGTCCCCCCCTACAACCCCCCACCCAAGTTTAAAATAAAGGAGTGACAAGTGGAACATTGTGGGCAAAATCTTTTGTTCTGAGGCTATGCTTCTGAATCGGAACCATTTCTGGATCCCAATTCCGCTCTGCCGGTCAGGGCGCTCAACTGGGAAATCTGCCTGGAGGCAGCCAATTAAGAAACCCAATGAGAGGACCTGCAGACTTAGAAGGATGACGAAGATGGTGCTACTACTGTCAGAGGAGAGCCCCGGGACATCTCCATCGAGGCCCCTGCCGAGCAGGACAGAACTGAATTAAATAAACTGTGACCACAAGATAGTCGGCAGCAGCAGCTGCGGCCCACTGATAGTTCCAGTGGAGCAGTTAATATAGGAGCCCTCATAAGTATCCTGCCTCACCACCAACACCACACCTAACACACGCAGGCCAGTCACCGGCACGTCACTTCAATAGGAAAAAAAACGAGTAGGCCATTCTGCCTTTTCAAGCTGACTCCACCACTCGATTAATTTATGGCTTACCCAAGGGTGGGTCTTAATTCTCGATTAATTTATGGCTTACCCAAGGGTGGTCTTAATTCTATTTTCCTGTTTTCCCTCATAATCCTAGACTCCTTTGTCTATCAATAATCTATCTAACTCAATTTTGAGTAAATTCAATGACATAGCCTCCACTGACTTTCGAGGAAAATAATTTTTCAACCAACTGACCTTCCGGGAAAACAATTCTCTTCACCTCCATCTTTAAAGGGAGACCTCTTATTTTTAAACTGTGTCCCCTCGTTCTGATCTGCCCCACAAGAGAAATCTTCCCAGCATTCAGCCGATCAAATCCTCTCCGGAACTAACAGGTTTCAATAAGATCACCTCTCATTCTTCAAAACCCCAATGGGCAAAGGTCCAATGCATTCAACTTTTCTTCATAATCCAAGTCCTTCATCCCAGGAATGAGTTGAGTGAACCTTCTCTGAATTGCTTCTAACACACAATTAAACTCTTTTTCAAACAAGGAGACCAAAACTGTACACAGGTGCAGTAAAACGTCCCTATTTCTATATTGCAAGAGGAACTGTCAATAGTCTATTTGCCGTACCTGTTTACCAACTTTCTGAATTCACGTACCAGGACACCCAGTTCCCTCTGTGCTGCAATTTCTCTCCATTTAAATAATAAACTACTTTTCTGTTCTTCCTGCCAAAGTGGACAACTTCACATTTTCCCATATTATACTCCATCTGCCAAATATCTGCACACTCATTTAACCCAATTATATCCAGATTATTTACCTCCTCTTGACGAGTTACTTTCCTACATATCTTGGTGTCATCAGAAAATTTAGGTACCATACATTCAGTTTCTTCTTCCAAGTCAGTAACGTAGATTCTAAATAATGAGGTCCCAGCACTTATCCCACTAGCACTTGAAGTTAGAGCATGCCAACTTGAAAAAGACCAATTTATTCCTACCCTCTACTTTCAGTTAGCTAGCCCGTCATTTATCCATGCTAAAATGTTATCCTCAACACCATGAACCATTTTGGTAGTAACCTTTAATGTGGCACCTTATCAAAAGTCTTTAGGAAATCCAAGTACAACACAAGTTACCCTTTATCCAACTTGTTTGTTACTTCCTCGAAGAACTCTAATTAGTTAAACACAATTTCCCTTTCACAAAACCATGTTGGCTTTGTCTGATCACGTTATGATTCTCCAACTATCCTAGCCTCCTTAGTCATGGTTTCTAGCAATTTTTCTTTGAGAGACGTGAGGTTAACTGGCCTGTAGTTTCCTGCTTTTTGTCTTGAATAAGTGTGTTACATTTATTATTTTCCAATCTGTTGATACCTATTCGGAATCCAAGGAATTTGTGAACATTATAACCAATGCCTCTACTATATTTGCAGCTACTTCTTTTAAGTCCCGAAGATGCAGGCATCAGGTCCGAGACTTCTCAGCATTTCGATCGAATTGCTTCCCCAGTACCTTTCCCCTGGTGATAGTTTCAAGCTCCTCCCTTTCGCCTCATGATTGTCTAGTATCTTTAGCAAGTTTTCAAAGTCTTCAACAGTGAAGACAGACACTAAATACCTGTGCTATGCTTCTGTCACTTCCAACTTCCCATTATTAATTCCCCAGAATCTCTCTCTGGAGCACTGATATTTGCTTTAGTTACTCCCCCTTTTTTAATACTTTCAGAAACTCTTACTATCTGTTTTAATATTTCTAGCTAGTTTTCTCTCACACTTTCTCCCTCTGTTTTTTTTTAAACCTCTGTTTTTAAAAAAAGTCAATCTTTACTGGTTCTTGAATCCATCCAATTGTCTGACCTGCCACTAAGCTTTGCTGAAGTATTGTGTTTCTTTCAATTTGATACTATTCTTAACTTCCTTATTTAGCCAAGAATGATTCATCCTTCCCAAAAGGTCTGTCTTTCTTTCTCACTGGGATAAATATATCTGCGAGTTATGAAGTATCGCCTTAAAAGTCTGTCACTGCATCTCAATTGTCCAGGAACCTGCTGGGCTTGGCCCTCAGCCCTTGTGCCTCTGGCAAGATCTGGCAGCCACGCCAATCAAGCCACAAATGGTCACTTATTGATGCAAATTGGTTACCTGCTGCCATCGGGTGGAAGATCGCCCGGAGATGGGAACCCATAGGCCTCGAAGCCCATCTTTAGGGGACAGAAATAATTCTGTCGCATTTGCTGGTAAATTACACCTTTTATAGCTTGCAGATAATGAATGTACATTTTCTTAATGTACAATATAGTAATGGAGTTGGGAAAGATTTCAAAAAATTGTTTTGTACAATAAAACAATAACTACATTTGTAAAAGTACTTCACTGGCTGTAAAAGTGCTTTGGAATGTCCTGAGGTCTTGAAAGGCATTATAATAATGCAAGTCTTTGAGACTTCCGGTGGCAGCCATGGAGTGAGTGGTCGCAAGCATGGCAGCTCTGGCTCAAAGGCATTGGTTTGAACTCTTTATACCCAAGAGTGGGGTAGCTCCAGCAGGAAAGTGTGGAGGATACATTTCTCGCTATGATGGGCATGTCTACTGGTTACCAGACCTGGCAAAAAACAATAAAAGGCCTGGCCAAGGAACTGGAGAAGACCTATGGCGCAGCAACAATTGTGAAGATGTCAGAGGGGGAAGTGTCATCACCAGTGGGAAAGTCCCAGATTGAGCAGTTGATGGCATTTATCAGAGAAGAGTTTTGGCAGCAAAGAAGAGAGATGCATGGGGGCTGGTCGAAGGCCATTGAGGGAGCAGTAGCACCCCTGAGAGGATCGATGGAACGTGTGGAGAAGTGCCTCAAGGCACAGGGATCACAGATACGGGAGATGGAGAAGGTGGTGTCCGATCAAAGTGACCAGGTTGTGTCCTTGGAGGCGGAGATCTTGACGGACCTCTGCAAGTCTCTGAAGGCAAAGGTAGTGGAAAGGAGAGCAGGTCCAGGAAACGGAACCTATGTATGTCGGCCGCCGGAGGGGGTGGAAGGTCCAAGCGCCAGAAAATATGTTTTGAGGACACTGGCGGGGCTGGTGGCGGAGGGGCTGCTGGACAAGGCCCCAGAAGTAGATAGGGCACACAGATCTCTAAGGCAGAAGCTGAGAGCAGGGGAGCCACCACGGGTGGTGATTGTGAGACTGCACAAGTCTGTGGGGAAGGAAAAGATCCTGCCGTGGGCCAGGGAGAAGAGGAACTGTGAATGGAAAGGGGACCCAGGGCCGAATGTATCAAGACATTGGCGTAGAGCTGGCGAAGAGGCATGCTGAATTTAACAAGGCCAAGGCGATGTTACATCAAAGACAGATTTGGTTTTGGGGTTCTGTACCCGGCGAACAGTGGGGAACTTTCAATGGTCGGGAGTACTATTTTGAAACGCCAGAATAGACCAATGACTTTAAAAGAGATCATAAACGAGGGAAGAACTGAGTGCCGATGGGAAATGGAGGAGTTGGATTTGCAGAGGTCGGAAGATACGGGTATTGTGGGGGGGCTGGATGGTGGCCGTTTTTGGGTTGTGGATTTCTGTATTTTTACGGGAGGGGGGTGCTATAAGTATTGTAAGAGGATAACTGCCCCCCTCTTCCTGCTGTGTGTGACGTTTCTCTTTTGGAGGGGGTGACCTGTGGTTTTGGATGTGTCTTTGTTTTTGTGGGGGCTGGGGGTGTATGGTGGGGTCCACAGCGAGTTGGAAACTGAGTGTGGTCATGGGCGAAGAAGAGGGCCATCTTGGATGAGCCCGGTTCAGGGCAAAATTAAAGGAGGTAGAACCGGTAGAGGGATGTGGAGGCATAAGCCTCCAGTAACAATTGTAACGTGGAATGTCCGGGGACTGAACGGGCCAGTTAAGACCCCTAATTCTGGACACCCCCATCGAGGGGAACATTCTTTCTGAATCTACCCTGTCTAATCCGGTCAGAATATTGTAAGTTTCTATGTGATCCCCTCTCACTCTTCTGAACTGCAGTGAATATAATCCTAATCGATTTAGTCTCTCCTCATACGACAGTCCCACCATCCGAGCAATCAGCCTGGCAAACCTTCACTGCACACCCTCCAGAGCAAGAACATCCTTCATCAGATAAGGACACCAAAACTGCACACAATATTCCAGGCGTCGCATTACCAATGCCCCATACAATTGCAGTAGAAACATTTATATTCCTATACTCAAATCCTCTCGCTATGAAGGCCAAAATACAATTTTCCTTCTTTACTGCCTGTAGTACCTGGGTCTTTACTTTCAACGACTGATGCATGAGGACACCAAGGTCTCGCTGAGTATCCATCGCTCTCAATTTCCACCCATTCAAGTAATAATCTGCGTTCCTATTTTTGCTAGCGAAGCGGATAACTTCACATTTGATCCACATTATACTGCATCTGCCATGCATGTGCCCACTCACTCAGCCGGTCCAAATCCCGCTGAAGCATCTCTGCATCCTCCTCACAGCTCACCCTCCCATCCAACTTGGTATCATCTGCAAATTTTGAGATAATACATTTAGTTCCCCTGTCCAAATAATTCATATATAATGTGAACAGTTGGGGGTCCTAACACAGATCCCTGCGGTACCTCAACTGCTTGCCAATCGGGCAGCACGGTAGCACAGTGGTTAGCACTGTTGTTTCACACACTAGGATCCCAGGGTTGATTCCCGGCGTGGGTCACTGTCTGTGCGGAGCCTGCATGTTCTCCCTGTGTCTGCGCGGGTTTCCTTCAGGTGCTCCGGTTTCCTCCCACAAGTCCCGAAAGACGTGCTGTTAGGTGGATTAGACATTCTGAATTCTCCCTCTGTGTACCCAAACAGGCGCCAGAATGTGGCGACTAGGGGTTTTTCACAGTAACTTCATTGCAGTGTTAATGTAAGCTTACTTGTGACAATAAAGATTATGTTCCCTGCTAGTTTACATTCAAATTGTATTATTGTATTTCCCCCATCTTAATCAGTCCCTTGATCTGCCTTTGCTGAAGTTTAAACTGTTCCCAATCCTCATGTCTACTGCGTTTTCTTGTATGCCTCTTCTTTGAATCTAATACGCTCTCTAATTTCCCTCGTCAGCCATGGTTAAGCCACAGTTCCCTTTCTACTATAGGAATAAACAACTTTTGGGTTCATCTATTATTTCCTTGAATGCCTGCCATTGCCTGTCCTCTGTCCTTCCCTTCAGTAATGTTTCCCAGTCCGTCATTGCCAGCTCATGCCTCAGACCATCATAGTTACCTTTATTGAGGTTCAGGACCTTGGTCTCAGAATTAACTACCTCACTATTCACCTTGATAAAGAATTCTGCCATAGTATGGTCACTCATCTCCAAGGGTTCTCTCACAACTGATCCTTTCCCATTGCACAACACCCAGTCTAAGATGGCCTATTCCCTTGTTGGTTCCTCAACATACCGTCCAGAAAACAATCCCGTATACACTCCAGAAATTCCTCCTCTATTGTACTGTGACTAATTGGAGTCACCCAATCTATGCAGATTAAGATCACCCATAAACACAAATGTTCCTTTATCGCATGCATCTCTGATTTTCTGTCTAACGCTATTGTTATGGGCGAGGCTTTTCAGAACCCCAAAATGTATCATGGTTCAACCAACCTCTCCCTTTAATGGATTTGTTGCTTTTCCGAGCACACGGCTTTTTCCCTAGGTGTGGGATTACAATTATGGACACGTGGGTTTTTAAATACAAAACACTGTTTATTCCATGAACTCAACTTAACATCTTAAATAAACATTGGATCTCTTCACACCCCTTACTTCAAAGATAACTCAGAAAATATTACAACAGTAAATACTTCCTTAAAATGTTCCTTCAAACTTCCAAGAAACTTAACACCTTTAAACAGTATCACATCAGGTTAAAGGATATATATATATATATTTTGTAGAATGGCAGAGATATATTATGCTTGGATGACTTCAGCTCCAGCACCCTGCTTTCTTCCTGCAAACTCTCTGGAAACACACAGACACACCCAAGCTGCTGTCTCAAACTGGCTTTCTACTTTTAAACTGCTCACAGCAAAACAGCCAGGCACTTTTAAACTGCTCTCAGCAAAACCAGCCAGGCACTTTTTTTAAACTAACTGCAGCTCTCTTTCAAAACTGAAACTAAAAACCTGCAAAACACAGACTGCAAAATGGCTTAACTGAGCTGAGCCCCACCCACTCTATGACATCACTGTTTTCTTAAAGATACAATGCTTAAACATCCATGTCTTAAAGGCATTCTCGCATGACACTATTCCCATCTTAACACTGTACTTTGGTGGTCTGTATACCACCCCTACAAAATGTTTTTTGCCCCTTGATGTTTCTCAACTCCACCCAGACAGATTCCACATCATCTATATTAATATCTTTCCTCAATATTGAATCAATATCTTCTTTAGTCAACAATGTAACTCCACCACCTTCTCCTTTCTGTCTGTCCTTCCTAAAAACTGAATAGCCCTCAATGTTTAGGTCCCATCCTTGGTCACTTTGGAGCCATGTCTCCGTAATCACAACTATATCATCTCCCTTTACATCTATCTGCGCAACTAATTCATCCATTTTATTTTTAATGCTCCACGCATTCAGGTACAAAACCTTAAGGCTAGTCCTTTTAACCTACCCTGTCCCTTCCCTACTATTTTGTGTTATTATCTAATACAGGTCCTTGATTTCTCTGCACATCGCTTTTCTTATTTTCCTGTTTTTTTTCTCCTGTTCTTGATTCCCTCTGCTCTGAATCCTCACATAAATTCCCATCCCCCTGCCATATTAGTTTAAATCCTCCCCAACCGCTCTAGCATATGGTTTTAATTGGGTTTAATTTAATGTTTCTGTGTCCTGGAAGGACAAAATCTATGTTAGATTCATGCTGGATCAAGGTATTTGTATTTGTGGGGGCTGGTTAATTTCCAACTGTGTTTCTATTGTGCTTAGACAGTGCTATGGCGTGACAAACAAATAAAAGGCATGAGCATGTGGGTATTGCTTAGCAACTGGAGGCCCTTTTAAGGGGAAAAGGCTTTTTAAGTTTTAGTTTTAACAGGATATATTGCAGTTGGATACAGGATGCTGGGGAGGTAAACCCTCTCAAGTCTGCCAGGAGACGCTGGACAAGACAAGGGGGTTGCAAAGATGCAGGCTTTGTAAGAAGCAAGGATCGAGAATTCCAAAGGTTGTGTTGCCTGCCTGGTGCTCGGGTTCAGGATATCTCATCTGGACTGCAGAGAAACTTTGAGTAGGAGGGTAAAGATCCAGTTGTCGTGGTCCATGTAGATACCAACGGCATAGGTAGAACAAGGACAGAGGTTCTGCTAAGGGAGAATGAACAGCTAGGAGTTAAATTAAAAAGCAGAATCTAAAATGTTATGACCTGAGCCACGAGCTAATTGGCACAGGGTCAATAAGATTAAGGAGGTAAAAATGTGTGGCTCAAAAGATTGGTGTGTGAGGAATGGATTTGAATTCATGGGACATTGGCACCAGTACTGCGGAAGAAGGAACCCGTTCCGATGGGACAGTCTTCATCTGAATCATGCGGAGACCAGAATCCTGCGAATTGTATAACTAGGGCTTTAGTTAGGACTTTAAACTAAACAGTGTGGGGTGGGGTTCAGCTGAATGGAGAATTAGAAAATCAAAGTGAAAGTAGAAGGTAGAAGTGCAGGTTAATGACGAGAACTTTAAACGAGTTAAAGGAGGCGATGGCTCAGGAGAGGTTCGTAAAGTTTCCAGACCACGTAATAGAACAGAGAGTATAGAAGGTGGCAGGAATCTAACCTAAGGCAGAGCAAAAAAGGTGAGAAGTATGAGAAAGGAGATGGTCAATGCAGGACTGAGGGTGTTGTACCTAAATGCGCACAGTATACAGAACAAGGTAAATGAGCATGTTGCGCATTGAAATTGGCCGGTATGATGTTGTGGGCATCACAGAGACATGGCTCCAAGGGAATCAGGGCTGGGATCTAAATATCCAAGGATATGTGGCCTATCGAAAGGACAGGCAGATGGGCAAAGGGGGTGGGGTTGCATTGTTAGTAAGGAGTGCAGTTAAATCGATAGCAAGATGCTGTATAGGATCAGAAGACATAGAATCTGTGTGGATAGAGTTGAGGAATCGCAAAGGTAATAAGACTCTGATGGGAGTTATGTCCAGGCCCCCTAGCAGTAGTCAGGATGTGGAGCAGAAAATAAATCAGGAGATAGAAAAGGCATATAAAAAAGGCAATATTACAATAATCATGGGGGACTTCAATATGCAGGTGAATTGTGAAAATCAGGTTGGTAGTGGGTCCCAAGAAGAGGAATCTGTGGAATGTCTAACAGATGTTTTTTTGGAGCAGCTTGTGACAAAGCCTCCTCGGGAACAAGCAATTCTGGATTTGGTGATGCTTAATGAGGCAGGCTGAGAAGCCAGGGGATTTTCACAGTAACTTCATTGCAGTTAATGTAAGCCTACTTGTGCCAATAATAAAGATTAAGATTTTTTTTAAAGTGAGCAAAGGACAACTAAAATAACAATAAAGGGGAGAAGATGAAATATGAGTGTAAGCTAGCTAGTAATATAAAAGAAGATGGGAAGAGTTTTTTCAATATATAAAAGCTAAGAGAGAGGCAAGAACAGACATTGGACCACTGGAAAATGAGGCTGGAGAAGCAGTAATAGGAAACAAAGAAATGGCAGAGGAACTGATTAGTTACTTTGCATCAGTCTTCACAGTGGAAGACACCAGTGGGTTGCCAGAGCTATAGAAGAATCAGGTGGCAAACGCGAGTGTAGTGGCCATCACGAAGGAGAAGGCTCTGGGGAAACTGAAAGGTGTGAAGGTGGATAAATCACCTGGACTGGATGGACTACATCCCAGGGTTCTAAAAGAGATAGCGGAGGGGATTGTGGAGCCATTGGTGGTGATCTTTCAGGAATCACTGGAGGCAGGGGGGGGGGGGGGGGTCCCAGAGGACTGGAAAGTAACTCATGTAATGCCCATTTAAAAAGAGAGGGAGTCAGAAGACGAGAAATTATAGGCTGGTTAGCCTGACTTCGGTCTTTGGTAAGATTTTAGAGTCCATTATTAAAGATGAGATTGCGGAGTACTTGTAAGTGCATGATAAAATACGACTGAGTCAGCACGACTTCGTCAAGGGGAGGTCATGTCTGACAAATCTGTCCGAGTTCTTTGAGGAGGTAACAAGGAAGTTAGACAAAGGAGAATCAGCCATGATTGAATGGCGGAGCAGACTTGATGGGCTGAGTGGCCTAATTATGTTCCTATGTCTTATGGTCTGAGATACAATCCAGATAACTAGGAAATTGGCACAGAAAGAATGACGAAGACATTGAAGTTAGGAGAACAGAGGCCAAAGAATTGTTCAGAAGAATTCAAGGAAGAGTAAACAAAGTATTCTGAGTTAAAGAGACAATTGCAGTAACCAGATTTAAAGTAGGACAGCAGACCTCAGAGGTAACTCAAATGTCTGATGTCATTTTAATAAGAGTTTGGGAATCAAGAGTTAAAGCAATTGTGAACAGTTTGTACAGCAGTCAAGACAAAGAAATGCTAAAGGGGTTGGTGTAAATTCCAGGACTGGAGTCCCTGTTAAAAGTGGAGCAGCAGCATTTTTTAAAAAGTGTAATTTGGAAGACATGGACTGGATTTCAGAATGCAAACCACTAATGGAAAGCATTATTGTGAATAAAGACTTTAAAGCATGTTTTGTTTTGAGTGGTGTTTGGAAACTCTCATGTGACAATCATCTGGGGGATTCGGAGTAGAAATCCACAGACATTAACTTGAGATTCAGAGTGGAGAGTGTATTTGACCGCAACCATCTTGTGTGTTTAAAGGGACTTTGTGTTCCTGAGACCGTTGTAGTTTAAGATATACTTTGTCATCCGTGTTCATCTTAAAATCTGTGTGTATTCATTAAGCTAAGGGGGGGGAGTAAAGGAGTATTGTATAATAATCCAACTTTATATGTTTAATAATTTAAATATTTTTTTATTGCTGCTAAAACTAATTAACAGTCCTGTGACTCTGTTCCTCCACGTTTTATAAAGAAATGTAAAAGTTATGGGGCTGGATCCTCCGCCAGGTGGGATCCTCAGTTTCGCCGACAGCACACTCACGCCCACGGATTTCCTGACAGTGTGGGGTGCCCACAATCAGAAACCTCATTGGCCAGCTGGCGGGACGGAGAATCACACTGCCGGCGGTGGCGTGTCGCACCAGAAAATGGGTGTGGTGGGACGGAGAATCCCGTCCATGGTCTTTCGAGCCAGAGTTCCATTCTGGGATCTTCCCATCGAGTTATTTCGCCAAGTGGGTTTCTAGCAGCATAAATTACTCTATGCCCCAATGAGGAAGTAAGTGCCTTGTCATCAAGAAGTATGGTCTATACTTGATTTTTAATATGTACAAATGCTACATCATGAGAATTACAAAATAATATAGATTATAGATTATTTTTAAGGTCACAATTTCATTTGCTGTTTCTGATGATGGTATAAATTTCAGTTCTGCTCCAATGCTGTAGGATCTTGCAACTCTCCCACCAATTGCATTATTGGTTGATAATGAATTCCATCCATTATCCAGATATCCATTACTTTCTATTTAATGTTACAGCAGAATTCATAAGTATGAGCATGTGTTTGGGGCACCTAAATTTAAATATTTAATGATAAAACTAGCAATGATAACTATTATTTTACAAGATCCTGTTCTGACAAAACATTACAGACCAAGTTTGCAATCTAGCTGTTAATCCATGGTCTACATCACCAAACAGATATTTGTCACTGATTTATAGCAGACCTCTTTGCCATAACAAATTATTAACTCACAAAATACACATTTTGTGCAATTCCCAGGAACCTCAGAAGTTAAGATTTATTCATCAGCTGGACACAGAGCATTTTAAAAGTAGAAGTCAAACAAATTTAGCAACCACAGTGTTACAATTATAGTTTTTAAACAGTGCCTGCTGGTAGTTTGAATTGGTTTGTTCTCTTCACTGCAACTACAATATCTGCTATTAGCGATACCATATAAGTTTCACATTACCTGCATGTCATTTTATTTCAACTATGTTATGTCAAAGTTGCATTTTCTTTGTATTTAGTAGCAAAGATATATAATCCACAATGTGGATCATTTCCGACGTTCCATCTCCTTCTTCTTCAACATGTCAAGTTTTGATTGTGGCAGGGTGAAAAGAAATATTTAAATACTGTAAGCTAGAACAATCTCTACGGTGAATTTCAGGTGGAGCACCTTCTGTGGCCACAAAGAGGCTGCTAATCTGGAGAACATCGTAAGGACTGATCTCATAACATTTTTGGACCAGTTTCCAAAGAAAGCAGTTAAGCAGTAGCCTTGAAGGAATGGTCTAGATTGACCCTCAATCACTACAAACAAACATAAACATGCTCCTATCCCAAGGTGACTCTCGGGCAATTGGAGATCTGCTAGCACTTGTTGTTAAAGTCTTGCATTTTGTAGATCATGAACATTTCTGATATCGGACACAAAGCATTGTGATTGGACTAAAAATGCTTTACTCCTTTGCAGTAGCACCATAAATAAAGCTTAAAACATGATAAAAATCTATATTCAGGCATCACTCATCCCAATCTTTCCAAATACACTCAAAATTATTGTTCCTCTAATCCCAGTGCTTTGTCCTTTACTTGCAAGAGTTCTGATATTTTCCTTGCCCCCATGCAAGCACTGTGAGGCTTCCTTTCACTGAAATTGTTTCTCTATTTCATGCCTCCTTTGCCCCATCACCAATATCGTTCCCATTGAAAAATCGAACTTCACTTATAGTATATATTAAATTCTGGTCCCAACATCATTTGGAAAATATCTGGATCTAAAGGTTCTCCGTCCTGTTAGCCCCATTTTTCAATTTGGCACGCCCCCGCTGGCAGCGGGATTGACTGTTCCCGCAGCCGGCCAATGGGTTACCCCATTGTGGCCACCTCCACGCCATCGGAAATCCGGCGGCCATGGGTGTGCTACCGGCAAAGCAGAGATCCCGCCGACAGAGAAACACGCAAGTTTTCTTTTCTCTACAATTTTGTTACCCGTGTCTTAACTCGAGCAAGTCTTGTTCGCCAACACCTCTATGCTTCCTGACCTATGCCTCCTGGTCAAGCAATCAATAACCTTAAAATTCTCATTTTTGATTTCCCTCCACAGCCTCTCCTTCCCATCTCTGCAATCTCCTCTATCATACCTGCGATCCTCTAATTCTGGCCTATTATGCACGCTTGATTTTCATTGCTCCTCTATTGGCTTCAGTTGCCTGGGCTCCAAAATCTGGATTGGTCTTCCAACCATTCTCCATCTCTCTACCTCACTTTCCTTTGTTCAAACATCCTCGTATTGCTGAAAAAAATACATTTTATCAAAAATGTTCATCTTGCACTCATCAGGACAATCACAGGAATACCAATGTCAGGAGAAACACCAACTTTATACTGTATGAGAACAGGCTGCTCATTGGTTGCCAAGTGGACTCTGATTGATCGAGGCATTGCTATGGAGAATGCACCAGCTGATGATGACTTACAGTTAACTTCAAGCTTTGTTTGAAATTTAAACAAGACAGCTTCACTCTGATCTGTCAACGCATTGCCTTGAGTAAGGAGTGAGCGAATAGCTGTCATTTATTTTGTTTAGCTGAAACAGCTGCAATGTGTGTAGTAATGCATGTAGCTTCCAATACATGCAATGTGTGCCAAACTGTGAGCTCAACTGACAATCATGAATTGGTTGTCAACCTTATTTTTACCACACTGGAATCATACCTAATGTTGGATGCTGCATTTTGCAAGCAAGCGCTGGTTGAATACGGTAAGTACTTTGCCCGTTGAGAACAGCGGAAGGGTCATGCTGTTTGACAGTCTTCGGGACGTATAGGGCAGGATTCTCCGTAGCCCGACGCCGAAATCATGATCGGCTTCCGACACGGGATTCGGGGCAGCCGCCAGTTTGACACCGACTAGATATGCTCCGTCCCCTCCAAATTGGCGTCAGCCGGCCGTGCGCAGTCGCAAGGCTGTTGGCACATCATCAGCATTGGCAATACCCCTCAGTGACTGGGACACAACCCCAGTGACCGGAACATGCTCCGCAGCGTCTTGGCTATGCCCACCTGAGGCCGGGACATGCTCCGCAGTGCCACATCAAGTTCAAGCTGGTACTGGATGATGGCCCCCAGCGACTGCGGCATGCTGTCGAGGCACTTTGCCATGGCCGTCACTGACTAAGCCACACCTTGGACACTTCCACTCATGTCGCGCACCAGCTCTTCACTGCAGTTGCCACCCTAGCAGTGTTGGCCTCGTTGCCACACATTGCCGGCGCCATCTCCTGCAACCGTAGCCTCTGGGACTTCTACAATCGGCTATGGACCTGCTGGATGGTCGCTGACATCTCTCTTTGAATATCCAGGTTGATTCCTATCGTCTGCATCAGCTCCGGGTACCTCTGTACCACAGGCTCAGCATCAGGCTGGGACCCAGCTGGGTCCTGGCATCAAACAGCCCTTTGAATGTCGTCTATCCTGGGCGTTCCTGCCTCCACCTGATGTGCATCATCTGTGTGGTGTTCACCGGATTGTGCCCTAGAAGCCTGTCCACTAACATATCCCACCGAGGTGTGTTTATCTGCGCTGGTGGAGGGTGGGGATGGGGGGGGTGGCTTTGATGTCTATTCACTCGTGCTGCCCGGTCTAGGTCGATGACCATTTTTCGGCACTGAGGCCAGTCCTCCTGGTCATAGTCCCCGAGCTGACAGCTGCCACCCCTCATCCCATGCAGCACTTGCTGCCTTGTGACTGACTCTCCCGGACCTTCGGGGGAACAGGACATCCCTCCTGGCCTCCACGCCGTCTAGCAGTCTCTCAGGTCAGCATCACTAAATCTTGGGGCCGGTCTCCTGGGTGCCATTGTTGCGAGCTGGCTAGGGTTGGCCGAGCAAGGCAACTTAAGTGCTGCTCAACATGCTAGTGGGGGGCTGGGCCGAGCACCATGAAGCAGCAATTCCCGCTTGCTACCACACGTAGAAATGTTTCCAGGGAATTGGGCCCTAGGTTTTAAAAAATGTTACGGACTTCCATCCTCCTTCAAGGACCGAAGTTTTCCAACTGCACAAAATTGCTTTCTCAAAAACAAAAACTAAGGGAGAAAAAAGATTTCACAAAAATTTACTATTAAAGAACCTCTGCGCTCACCTCCTGCTCACCCCACCATCAAGATATATCCAACTTTCAGTGTTCAGATGTGAAAATACATAAAATTAAATTACAATGCTTATATAAAGTACTTATGTAAAATACTTATGCACCTGGGGAAAAACAGCACTTCAAAAATTAACTATTTTAATATATTACATACGAGTGGGACAAATTTTACTGAATAAAATGTTGGCCCTTAACCTCCGGCGGCTAGCGGCGGGAAACCATGGGCCGCCGATTTTAAAAGAGAAATCTGCGGAGTTACCTGTACTCCGATGATACGACGAACCTTCCTTTCCCTTCGGCAGCATTGGGCCTCCAGGACCCGGTCTGCGCAGGCTCCAGCAGGAGGAGTGCAGCTCCGCCCCCTTATGACTCGACCAGCATGGGAACGCCCATCAAGGGCATCCATTTAAACAATAAATTTAGATTGAAAACAACAGGCAATCCTTTAAACATGTGTTTTAAATGTACCTGGAAGTTTTCTTAAACAGTTTTTGTGCTTTTTTTTTTTTAAACAGACATTATGATAGTTGATTCTTTTAAAGTAATTTTTAATTTTCTTTCTGAAAAAAGGTGATATTTCTAAGTGAACATAGGTTTGGTATTTGTTTTAAATCTGTGAAACTATTTAAATTTGCACTATATTATTACATAACTTTATATGTGGCACGCTTAAAAATGTTTGTATGTTTTAATTTAGATTATGGTCATAAGAACTAGGAACAGGAGTAGGCCATCTGGCCCCTCGAGCCTGCTCCGCCATTTAATGATTTGAAAAGCATATTAGTGTTTATAGAATCACTGTAGTGCAGAAGAAAATGATTCGGCCCATCAAGTCTGCACTGATACTCCGAAAAAGCACCCTACCCAGGCCCACGTCCCTATCCCCATAAACCCACCTAACGTTTAGACATAAGGAGTAATTTAACAAGGCTAATCCACCTAACCTGCACATCTTTGGACTGCGAGAGGAAATCGCAGCACCCAGAGGAAATGGCGGCAGCACGGTGGCACAGTGGTTAGCACAGCTGCATCACAGAGCAGGGACCCGGGTTCAATTCAAGCTTTTTAAAGTGTGGACCTTGAACGTTCTCCTGTGTCTGTGTGGGTTTCCTCCGAGTGCTCTGGTTTCCTCCCACAGTCCAAAGATGCACAGGTTAGGTCGATTGGCCATGCTAAATATCCCCTTTGTGTACAGGGGTGTACAGGTTAGATTCAGGGGATAGGACGGTGGAGTGGACCCAGGTAGGGTACTCTTTCAGAGGGTCGGTGCAGACTGATGGGCCGAATGGCCTCCTTCTGCAGCATAGGAATTCTATGGTTCTATTGCATGGTTCTAGGAAACCCATGCAGACAAGGGGAGAATGTTCCAACACCACACAGTCACCCAAGGTCTGAACTGAACACAGGTCCACAGCGTTGTGAGGCAGCAGTAGAACTAACTAGTGTGCCACTATGTTACATATGTTTCTGCCTTGTTTACTTCAATTATCTTATTTCATTTTTAATTATCTCATAATTAAATGTATGATGTTTCAGTAAGACACTTGTAGAAGCTTGTAAAGTTTAATATAAAACATTTATTAGCAAAAATAATTTTATAAATACAAAACTTTGAAAGCAGTTAACATTTAACTTAATGTTTAACTTTATCAACTGAACAATGACATAAAACTAACTCAACTTTTACAAATTTCTTGCAATAAAGTAGATTTTCTCACTTAAACACAACGGTTCCATCTATTTTTAAAGGAGGGAGGAAGGAAGGGAGGGAGGGAGCGAAGGGGAGGAAAGTGAGGAATTTGACTTTTCAATTGTTAATTGACAAGCTCAACGTCCAAAAACAGCAGCTGCAGATGCGCAGTGTCCTGGCACACATTTCCTACAACATCATTTTGGGATGTCCTTTGGCAGCACACTCTAATAATAATAATCTTTATTGTCACAAGTAGGCTGCAATGAAGTTACTGTGAAAAGCCCCTAGTTGCCACATTCCAGCACCTGTTCGGGTACACAGAGGGAGAATTCAGAATGTCCAATTCACCTAAAAGCACGTCTTTCGGGACTTGTGGGAGGAAACCCACAGTGGGAGGAAACCCACACAGATACAGGGAGAACGTGCAGACTCCACACAGACAGTGACCAAAGCCGGGAATCGACCCTGGGACCCTGGAGCTGTGAAGCAACTGTGCTAACCACTGTGCTACCGTGCTGCCCTCTTAGGGGTGGGTGATTCATTCGCTCAATACCTGTCAGAGAGCTACTTCATATTAACTTAGAAGAGGCTTGCATATACCAACTGAGGCATTAAACTTTGTTGATGCATTTGAAATAATCACTGAGGCTTCTAAGGATGAACATTACATCAGGGAGACTCTTAAATAACTCAGCTTAAAATACATTGCAAAATCCAAATGCACTTTAGCGCTGAATTAGCTGGGAGGACAGGCTTGCTAACATTAGTGTCCATGAAGGAGCCAATAGCACCAGTATCAAGGCCATGATCACCCGAAATCAACTCCACTGGGTCGCCCATATGCTTAGGATGTCAGAGCCCCTGTACAGGTGGGGCAAAGCAAATTTTCTTCACCCACCTTAAGGAAGAATCCCGAACAAGAGGAGGAAAAGGAAGCTCGTCAAAGACACCTTGTAGGCCTACCTCAAGAAATGGAACATAGACATTAATGCCTGGGAGACCTTTGCTCAGAAGAGGCGTACTTGGAGGAACCTCCTGATTGAAGGGTCACAATTCTTCAAGAACACCTGACAGGAAGAGGAGTCCCAGCAAAGGAGCCTGAGAAAGGAATAACTGTGACTTAGCATCCCAGGAGCGACCTCACTTTTGGAAACTCCTGCCAAGTGAGTGCTTGAAGACGCGGCTCTAGGATCGAGCTCATCAGCCACGCAAGGACCCACAGAACCCATGGCCAGTAACACGGAGTATCTTAGATGGATAATCATACCTGTTAGCAAGTGATCACTGCATTCTATCCATTATACTTCCTTTAATGGAATTAATATCCTCATGACAAACCAAAGTTTTTTTTTTTTAAATCATTCTTTTACCTTCTGTAACTTCAAGCAGTAAAGTATCCTTTTCATGGAATTAACAGCCTCATGACAAAGCAAAATTCAAAATAAATATATTTTCCTTTAATTTTATTTGCATTTTAGACATATTTATAAACGCTAAGCACTAATAATATAAAACACTAACACACCATAAACATGTCTCCTGCCTCTGCTGGACTAAAAATTTTCAGTGTAAATAATAAGGTGTAAAAACTCACCTAAACTTTGGTAAGTGGCCCAAGTTAGCGCTGCAGCTGGATTTTTCATTCAACATCCCCAGCGCAGCGCAGGGCTTCAAGCGGTCAAAAAAACACGGCCGGGAGTTTGAACGGCATGTGCTTCAAACGCGCATGTATCTGGGTCATCATGCCGCACACGTGTGGCACACCAGCGACTTACGTCACTGCCAGAGAGGAAGTTACGGGCCAATGGCATTTGAACAGCACATGGTATTTTTAATGAAAGGAAAGTCACGGTATTTTTAATGAAAAGAAAGTCAATGAAGACGAGAATGGCCAATTTGTTCATCAAAATAGTGACTTCCAGCTCCTTTTTCAGAAAAATATTCAAAAACCTGAACATACACGAACAAGTCTAATCTAATGGGGTGTGTCATGAGATGCTGCAGCCCAGCAAAATCTGGCCCAGTATGTGGAGCATGGGGATGCCAAATGTACCAAAGTAATAGAACTGAAAGCAAATTAAAATATAATACACATACTGCTAATGTATACTTTCTCCTTTATGGGTCTCAAATATCAGATAATACGACCATCTATTCATTTGCTTGTTACTGAATATGAAAGTGCTGCTAATCAGCAAGTTTCAAATTCAGAGACCGACCATCCATTGGACTGATGTTTTAAGATTCTTACTACCGTTCTCCCAAAACAAACTCCCTTTCTCTAACATGATAACATTGGATTCATTTTTTCTAACTGTGGCAAGCATGCAATATTACACAGTACACTGGTGTATTACGGCTGCAATTATGTATGATCTATGGGATGTACTGTGGCAACTTACTGAGGTAGTTTTGGAAAAAGCTCCCTCCCTTATGACCTCTGCCACCAAGAAAGTCCAAAGTCCTATTATGCGCAAAAAGGAAATGGCAGTGACTTGTGTCATATGTCATGTGAGAGTACCTTTAAGAAATGGGTGTTTATCAAATAGCTGCAGTGATGTCAGAGTGTGGGTGGAGCTGGGCTGTCTGTCTGCTTTTACTTTCGTTTTTGAGCTGGTAGCTAGTGTGTATTTAGTTCGTTTTCAGAGTTGGAGCTGCATCCAGCCAAACAAGGTGTAATTTTGATCTCTCTCTGCATGAAAAGAATTTCTTCCGATCACTTGCTAATTTAAAAGTGATAACTGCTCTCAGTAGAAAATTTAAATCTGCTGTCTTTGTTAAAGAGGTTATTTGTCTTATGGATGTTGCTAGGCAAGATTAAGGGTTACTTATAGAGTACTGTATTCTTTGGGGGAAGTATTTGAGTTGATAGCTGCTAAGATGTTTACTGTGTGTTTATAAAATTTTAACTGGATTCACATAATAGACATTGTTTTGTTTTAAAAGTACTTTAGATCTCTGTTGCATCACACCTGTAGAGTGGGCCCTTGTGCTCCCCATAACCAAAATCTATTAAACGTTGTGGGTCAGGTGAACTCCATGATACACTTTGGGGTTCTCTAAAACCTGGCCCGTAATACATACATTCAATTAAGCATGTACCTGGGTGCTAAATTAGCATTCTGTGAAGATTGTAACATTTAAGATACAAGTTGTTCAAATGACTGTTACACTGGTTCCCACCTAGTAACAAGGGTGGGACCCACTTGGAGTGTTTGGATTAGTCGCCAGATCAGTTTAAGAGTCAGTCAACAGCTCTTCTTGAGGCAGCCAGTGTGAGGCAGTCTGCAAATCAGAAATGTCACAGACACTGGGATAGGAATAGGTCCCATTAAGTTAAAGGGGAGCAAAGAAATAGAAAGAGCCACAGACTAACTATGTGCTGTTGGGGCAAACGTGTCCCTTTGGAGCAGTGGTGTTCTACTTGGTGCAGCCTTGAATTTGAAAGTCTCCTTGTAAGCTATTGCTGAGTGGACTCGGGAATCCAGGGAGAAGGAATCTCATGGCGAGATTGAAACCTTGTGAATTGGGCCATTGTTAAAAGCTGTTTGAGTGGGAGCAACATTTGGAGAGAACGGAGTTACTCAAAGGTGGACAGTGCTTCAACAAGATTGTTTGACTTGTTGAGTATTAATGTCTGGGTGAGTTCTTGAAAAATTCATGAACTCTGTTGCATCTGTCATTTACTCTGTACAGTGGCGTGTTCAACCATTGTTAGTCTGTTAATTCACATGCCTCAAAGTTACCTTGAACATTAGAGTACATGATACATATTGTAAATTGTTTTATCTTTCTGAAAATGAATAGCAAAGTTTGTCTTTTTTGTTCAAAACCCATGGAATTATGGCTTTATTCCAAAAGCAGGGATCTTGAATCTCAACCTTTATCGACTTTAACAAAATGCTATTGGTCCCTAACTGGATCTCCCCCCACATCTTGAGGTTTGTCCAAGGATCGTGACTCATTAAATAAATGCTTTGGCAGCACGGTGGCACAGTGGTTAGTACTGCTGACTCTCAGCACCAGGGACCCAAATTAGATTCCAACCTCGGGTAACTGTGATGTTTGCACATTCACCCGTGTCTGCGTGTGCAAGTTAGGTGGATTGGCCATGCTAAATTTCCTCTCAGAGTGGGATTGCAGGAATAGGACAGGGGATTGGGCCTAGGTAGTGTGGTCATTCAAAGGGTTAGTGATGACTCAATAGGCTGAATGGCCTCCTTCTGCACTTTTGGGATTTTATGATTCTATGATTTGGCTTCACAGTAGAAATAATGAGGAATCAAGAATCTAACAAGAATGAGAACATTCAAGAAATCCGAACAAGTAAAATAATATTGGAGAAACGGATGGGACCAAATGACAATGAATCCCCTGGACTTGTTGATCTGCATCCCAGAGTTTTAAAAGATGTAGCTTTGGAGACAGTGGATGCATTGGTTTTGATCTTTCAGAATTACTTTGATTCGAGAACAATTCACAAGGATTGAAAGGTAGCAAAATAAATCCCACTTTTTAAGAAAGAAGGAAGAGAGAAAACAAATTATGGGAAAATTAATCAGCAGCAAGAACAATACCAGAATCTATTATTAGGAATGTGATGAGGGCCCTTAAGATATCACAGTATGATTAAGCAAAGCCAGCATTGGTGAAAGGGATGGGTTGAGGATTGGTTAATGGACAGAAAAAAAGATTATGAAATGAAATGAAAATCGCTTATTGTCACAAGTAGGCTTCAAATGAAGTTACTGGGAAAAGCCCCTAGTCGCCACATTCCGGTGCCTGTTCGGGAAGGCTGGTACGGTATGATCAGATGAATATTTTTGAATTGGCATGCTGTAATGAGTGGTATACTTGACTGCAGTGTTTGTCTCAGCACACATTGAAGGAAATTAGGGAAGCTATTGCTAAGGTGCTATTACATATACATAAATATTTATTAGAAAATTGATTAGTGCCAGAGGACTGCTAGAGAGAAAAGGTGATTTCTATATGTAATAGAGAAGACAGAACAAGCTCAGGGAACAATAGGTCGATTAGCTTGCCATTGGTGGTAGGAAGGATAGGATAATGGAAACCTTAATCAAAAAAAATTAAAAAGTATCTAAAATCTGAAAACAAAGAATTGTCAACACAGATTTCAAAAGGCAACGTCATACTTTACTGAATTCGTCTAAGTAACAATAATAATATATTATTATTATAGAAAAGGCAAACACGAAAAATACATCAGATGTATTGTATTTGGCTTTTCAGGAGACCTTGGGTAACATACCCTATTCTAGACTCATGACTAAGATTACAGCCGTTGGAGAAGAAAGAATGTATAACAAGCTGATTACATCCAGGAAGCAGAATAGGTGTAAAAGGTAGTTCCTCACACAGGAAGTGGGACTGCACAGGAATTAGTGCTTGGACTACTGTTGTTCACAATTTACCGCAGCAGTTCAAGAAGATTTACCATTACTTTCTTAAGGGCAATTATGAGTGGGCAACAAATGCTGACCTTGACAGAAGTGCTCACATCTTATGAATGAATAATGAATTAAATTAAATGATTTGAACTTGGGAATTGGAAGTGCAATTTCAAAATTTATAGACAACACCAAATTAGATGGGTGTAGTTAATACAGTGGGGAATCATATAGGATAGGAAAAGATGAATAAACGTGCAAATGGACATGCAATTGGAAAATAATGAGTGTGAGGTGGTACATTATAGGAGAGGAAATAAGGGCCTAAATAAAAGGATTGGCAAGTACAGATACACAAATCACAAAACAAGTAATGTGCGAGAATAAGGCCATAAAAAAAACAAAGCACTAGGATTAATTTCTAGAGGGATAGAATTGATAAGTGGACAATTATGTTAAATGTCGATTGAACCTTGGTTAGATGACACAACTGTATCGTGAACAGAACTAGTTTGTATATTATAAAAGATATAGAAGGACTGGCGAAGTTGCAATAATGATTCACTAGAATTATACTAACATTGAGTTAAATCAAGAAACATTGAATAGGTTTGGGCTCCAGAAAAGCAATGGCTGATTAAGATCGAAAAGACAATTAACTTGTTTGATTGGGGAGATGCAGAGAAGTTGTTTCCGTTTTCAGGTGCAACCAGAACGAGTGGCCATAGGATATAAGCTAGTCACTAATAAATTCAATAGGGAATTCAAAAGAGACTTCTTTAACCCAGTGTGGTTAGAATGTGGATCATGTTACCATAAGGAATAGTTGAGGGCTCCATTAGAGATGATTCAAAGAGGAAGCGAGATGAAAGCGAGGGAGAAAAGAATAGTAGGATGTGTTGATGGAGTTGCATGAACAAGGGTGAGAAGAAGCTCATACAGAGCATAAACCCATGTATGACTGAATAGTCTGTTTCTCTGCTGCAAATAGGTTGCAAATTATGTAAAACAACAGTGAGTAGTGACTATACTTCAAACCTAATTAGTTGCTTCTGATGGTGCTTTCGGCAATCCTTGGGGTGTAAAAGGCTCGATACAAATGCAAATTATTTCTTTCTTTTCTAACGTGGTAGCAGTGGTATTAAATTAGAGACCCAAGTACATGTAGCAAAATCAATTTTCTACTTCAATTTGAACGGTTCATTGCAATAGAGTGGAGTTGTTGTGAAATACAGTGTGTTAAATAATTATGGCCATCAGTTCTGTCTGTATTTGTAACACTGAGAAAATATAATGTAGACTTTCAGAAGGTGCTTCCTTCAAATGAACCTGACTTCCATTTGAATAATGTTTTTGTGATCGGGGGCTTATACACATTTAGAGTGAGGCAATAAATGCTGGCTTTCCTTATGCTTCTCTTTTGGAACATTATTTTGCATCCTATTTACATTATTTAACATTCAAAATATAGGGTGAAAATTACATTTTGAATCTCAATAAAATGGTCAAATAATAAAAACCATGCCACGCCACAAGAAAAATTTCCACCAATTTCCCCAAAGCATTTTGCTGTTCAATTTGATCTTTTCAGGTGCGTTGATTTGTTGCTTTTGAAAGGCATCCTGAACGAGGTTCACATCCTCAAGCCACAACTAAAATGCTCCTTTCCCCCATTACAATATACTGGAACTGAAATACTGGCATTACATTTTTAGGACGACATAATAGCAACATTAATGGTAATTTGTTTGTGCTGCCTACTAATGCATTTAGATTATTGGCCAGAAGTGTTCCTTTCTAAACCTCACAGTAAATGTCTGCAGCAGCTGCTGCTGTTAATTGTTGAACAGCCCTGTGGTGGTGTTTTTGGTACTCACCGCCCTTGTAAGCCGCCACTGCTATGGTGCTATTTATCCTCACAAAAGAGACGTGTGGCCGTGGTCCAAGTTCTGCAGAGCTGCGTGACGTTTCCAGATTCAAGGCACTGCTGTCCCAGGTGCTTATGTCCCACATTCTCACGTCTCCTGATGTGTATCTGAAAGAACCAGTTCAATTGTCTGCTTGTTTATTCCAAATACTGGCCACCTACTGAAGATGCTAATTGGAAATAATATCAGCAGCTACGTTTATGACTCACAAGCTGCAAATGTGATCACTGAGCATAATTTAAGCCACAGAAGATAGGGATCACCTCAACAAAAGGCAAATTTATCAAGTTTACATTCTAGATAAATAGCAGTAATCATTCCTATCATCATAGAATTACTGGAACAAAATCTTTTTAATGATTTTATTACATAAAATTACAATGTTACCTTTGCTACTGTGAGTCAAACCACAGGCAGTGTGTGCTGGAAATATTTGGGGGGGCACAACACCTGCTGCACATTCAGAGAGGGAATATTAGTAGATGCGCAAAGGCATCTTCTAGACTAATGTGGCCTCTGTTGTTCTCTTATGCTCTCTGCCCCCCAAGCACACTTGATAATCCATCCAAGAGTGAAGTCATGCTGTGTGAGAAGGATTGGTGCAATTTTTGTCCTACCATTCAACTCATAAGGCCTTGTATCTAATAATTGGTTCTGCTGGTTAAAAACTGGCAACTTGAAATGCAAACCAAGAGAAATATCATTCAGTTTAATACTAAAACTGCCATATTTTTCTCAGCCCAAAGTCAGCAGGTTTAGCGACAATTGAAAACCCCTTCACAATTTAAATGTTCATTACCGCAAAACCAGAATATTTTATTCCATACTTAAACTAACAGTGTGAAAATGAGATCTCTTTTCAGACGTAGAAGAGTCACTGTCATTCTTATCATGATAAAATATCTTTTGGCATATTTATATCACACCATATGTTCAAACACAAACAAGACAAGGTTTAGTGGGTATGATAAGATATAGTGACATTTCCCCCCAATTCTACAAGTTTTCAACCCTTATGTTCTGTACGTTTTTACAGTAACAGTAACTATATTTCAAAAGCAATTATTTTGCTGTCAAGTGCTTTCAGATGCTCTGAGAATGTGGAAGATCCTATATGAAGGCAAGTTTTCACTCCAGGTAGACATGATTTCATATGCACCAGTAACCTTATATTACATTGTGTAAACGCCCATTCTTCACCTGTGACTTTGGATAGTGATTTCAAGCAGGCTTTTCACATGTAAACCTGATTCTATTGTCACACCAAGACCACAAACATGCATGTGCAATAAGAGCTCTGATTCGTGATCAGGTACATGGTCAAAGTTCCCATTCCTAATTAATCTAAGCAGCCAAGGACAAACATAACATCCCTACCACTGTTCTTGGTGAGATTGGGCAGCATGGTAGCACAGTGGTTAGCACTGTTGCTTCATAGTGGGTGGGTCCCAGGTTCGATTCCCGGCTTGGGTCACTGTCTGTGCGGAGTCTGCACGTTCTCCCTGTGTCTGTGTGGGTTTCCTTCGGGCGCTCTGGTTTCCTCCCACAAGTCCCAGAAGACATGCTGTTAGGCGAATTGGACATTCTGAATTCTCTCTCAGTGTACCTGAACAGGTGATGGTGTGTGGTGACTCGGGGATTTTCACAGTAACTTCATTGCAGTATTAATCTAAGCTTACTTGGGACATTAATAAAGAATTTTTAAAAAAAAATTATTATCCATCTCAGCACAGGCTAGGATGAACTCGGGACCCTTCTGGTTTGTATAAATGTATAATAATGTGTCAACCAACATTTAATCCACTAAAGAAACAGATAAAACACCTTTAATTTTAACAAAGAGAAAATCAACTCAGAATATACCATAACTGATAATGCACTTGAGCAATAAACAATGTATGATCCAAAAAGCTTTACATTATTTATTTTGAGCCTTAGATTGTGCTAATTATGTATGATCAGAGAATAATTGTATTCAAAGATTGAAAACAATTTCACAGAAAATAATATTGGCAGAAGATACATAAATTTTAATCTAGAACTGTAAATTAGTATGTATACATTGTTGGCATATTTCATAAATGACTGAACAATATTTCAAATATCATATGCAACTATTGAAGGCATTGATGAGACCATACCTGGAGTATTGTGCAGTTTTGGTTCCCTTATTTGAGGAAAGATGTACTGGCAATGGAGGCAGTTCAGAGGAGATTCACTCGGTTGATTCCAGAGATGAGGGGTTTGTCGTATGAAGAGAGATTGAACAGTGTAGGCCTAAAATCTCAAAAGTTTAGAAGAATGGGGGGGGGGGGTTTAATTGAGGTATACAAGATGATAAAAGGTGTGGATAAAGTAGGCATGAGCGGATGCTTCCTCTTGTAGGGCATTCTAGGAGAGGACATAGTCTTAGAATAAGATGTAGCAAATTTAAAACAGAGTTGAGGAAAGGGTTGTGAATTTGTGGAATTCGCTACCCCAGAGTGCAGTGGATTCTGGGACAGTGAGTAAATTTAAGGAGGCGTTAGACAGGTGTTTGATGTACCATCAATGACGACAGATGAGAGTCGGAAGAGTAAACTGTGGCTTTAATCACCTAAAAGATACCTGCTGGCAGCCGGTTCCAGAATGAGGGCAGGGCTGGAGGTTACCCACTTTTATACTTGAGCCCGAGGGGCGGAGCCACAGGCGGAGCCAGCAGGGACAAACCCAGACATGGAACAAACAGTAAAAACAGTAAGGGTTATGGAGAACGGGCAGGACGGTGGAGTTAAGGCCACGATGAGATCAGCCATGATCAAATGATGGAGCAGACTCGATGGGCCAAATGGGTCATATCTTATAAATGTATAAATCATATGGTTGTCTAACTGTAACAGAAGTTCCTGCTCAAGTTGTATATTTATGTAATTGCTGAAGTCATAGACTTTAAAGTTATCATAATTCATTAATATAGAATACCGCACATTGGGGAGAGTAGATAGTATACGGAAAATGTGATGTGTCATTTCTGGTTGCAGTTATTCAAGCATTATCTTTTTTCAGAAAACAAACAAAAGTATGTAATGCTAATCCTGCATATCATGTTATAATCAATTGAGGAGATTTTTCTGAAGGATCAGAGGTTTTGCTAACATTTAAACTAAAGCTAGACTCCAATGCCATGCATTGAACTGGGGTCTAATGTGGCCCTGACAAATCCTCTAAGATGTGATCAGAAATCTTCTATTGCTGATAATCATGTGACACTGACTCAAGACTTTCTTGCTGTCCAATATGCGGTAACTGATGAAAACCACCTGCATAATTTTCAGCTTCTTTGGTCTGGCAGCAGTTACTGAATGTCATGTGTTTATTGTGGGTAGTGGGCACCCTGCCTGACTGCAGAGAACACTATTGTACTTGTTGGCTACATATCCCTCTGCTAATGCATCCTTTCCTTCAACGTCCTATGTGTGCACATGTGTTTCATTTTAGTATTCAGTTTTTGTGCTGTCCATTGTCTTTGAAACATGGCACAAAATACATCTTTTTAAAACACAAGCACTTCAGCTTTACTAATTAACAGCTTGAGTGAACTAAAACATGGTTACCAACAGCAGCATCTTCGCTCAGTCGGTAACAAATACATGCAACTGCAAACAGAATTGTACCTCAAACCAAATTGAATGTTGAGCCAATGGTTTTGCAGCGAATTAGGTATTGGCCTTTCAACAACAACTTCTATTTTTATTGCACATTTAACATAGTAAAATGTCCTGAGGAGTATTAGCAAACAAAATCCAACAAAAAGTTGTTCAAGGTAGGTTTTAAGGAGCATCTTAAAAGAGGAAAGAGAAACAAAAAGGCAGAGGTTTAGGGAGGGAATTCCAGAATTTAGACCTTTGGCAGCATAAAGTACATCCAACAAAAGTGGAGCAAATAATATACCATAGAAAGCATCCTAACTGGCTGCATCACAGCCTGGTATGGCAACTGCTTGGCCCAAGACCGTACAAAACTAGAGAGTCGTGAACACAGCCCAGTCCGTTACGCGAACTCACCTCCCGTCCATTGACTCGGTCTACACCTCCCGCTGCCTTGGAAAAGCATAATCAAAGGCAGCATAATCAAAGGCCCCTCCCACCCAGGGTATTCACTGTTCCATCTTCTTCCATCAGGCAGGAGATACAAAAGTCTGAGAAAAAGCACTAACAGGGATTCAAAAACATCTTCTTCCCCGCTGTTGACTCCCGAATGACCCTATAATGGACTGAACTGATCTCTCCACGCATCTTTTCTACCGAGTGGTACTACACTCCGTATGCTTCACCCTATTCCTGTGCCCATGTATTTATATTGTGTATTTATGTATGTCCTATGTTTTTACATGTATTGTATAATCTGTCTGGACTGTACACAGAACAATACTTTTCACTGTACCTCGGTACACGCGACAATAAATCCAAAATAATCAATCAGGTGTGCTCAAGAGACCAAAATTGCAAGGGCATAGATAACTCGAGAGGATTCGAGAAAAAGGAGGAAGTTAAAAGCTAAGAAAAGGTGTGTTCAGGGAGGTATTTGAAAAGAGAGATGAGAATTTTTTTAAAATCAAGGCATTGCTCAACCAGGAGCCAATGTAGATCCACGAGCACCAGACTGATGGACGAATGGGATTTGATACAAGTAAGGGCATATGTAGCAGTTTTTGATGACCTGAAGTCTACAGAGGGTAAAAGTGTGGCAGGCCAGCCAGGAGTGTGTTAGAAGTAACAAAGACATGGATGACGGTTTTAGCAGCAGGTGAGACGAGGCAAGGATGATGTTACCTAGATAGAGATCGGTCTTAGAGATGGCATGGATGTACGATTTCTTGATGTCAAATATGACAGCAAGGGCTAGATTTTGTCTACTCTGTGGAGATGGACTGGTAAATGGCGGCAGAAATCACTGGAACGAGAGGGAGGCATCTTCCCACCGCCATGGAATTTTGGCACCACCTGAAACTTCAGTGGCATGCCTGTCCAATTACGCAAATTAAAAGCCCACTAATTCCACCTCTGTCAGTATTTTGCCAACGTCAGGAAGGTCCACCATTGAGTGAGAAAACCGGCAGCCTCTAAAAACGTTGCTGATGTTGGGCATGGAGGCTGTGAGCCTGTCCTGGCAGGGTTAAAGAAAACACTTACCTTGCTTCAAGAGCACTTTAACATGGCAACAACCTCCCCTTCATCCTGCAGAATCAACAGTGGCTACCTCTAATGATTGTCTATTAATTAGCTAATGCCTGTAAAATGTTGCCCATGGTCCAACCACCTGTGAGTGTGGAGTCAGCTCCCATTTTTCCTGGTGGAGGTACTTCACTCCAGTGGATAAATTCAGCCCAAGTTTGTCTCGGTTTAGGCAGTTGCCAAGGAGAGGGCTAGTGGCGAGGTAGAAACGTTTATACAGGAACCAAAGGCAATAGCTTCAGTTTTCCCAATATTTAGGTGGTGCAAATTTCTGCGCCTCCAATATTGCATGTTGGACAAGCAATTCGGAGAGGTCAATGAAGGTAGAACTGGGATCTGAGGAGGATCTTTCTTACAAAACTGCTAAACAATGGTTAAAGTTGGAATTTACTAGTAAATAGTGCATCAACTCAAAATTTACCCAATTTTCTTTCTTTAAAACTTAATACAGCAGGTTAGTGGTGAAGTGCTTCAGCTGTTAAATGGATACCCGACTCAGCATTAATTATGGTGTCTGGTTGGTTTTTTTTCAATATTTTTATTAGGGTATTTGTAAGTTTTTATAATAATAACAATAATAATGACATAAACATGGTATAATAAACATTTCCACCCCCATCCCAATCTTCACACACCCCAACCATAAAACAACAATCCAGCCCCCGCCCCACCCACTCTTTGGGATACTGCATCTGCTGACATTTTAATTTTCCCCGAGAAAGTAGACGAACGGCTGCCACCTCCGGGTGAACACGACCATTGACCCTCTTAAGGCAAACTTTATTTTCTCGAGACTGAGAAACCCAGCCATGTCACTAACCCTGGTCTCTACACTCGGGGGCTTCGAGCACCTCCACATTAATAAGATCCATCTCCGGGCTACCAGGGAGGCAAACGCTAAGACATCAGCTTATTTCGCCCCCTGAACTCCCGGCTCTTCCGACACTTTAAAGATCGCCACCTCCGGACTCGGCCCCACCCGTGCTTTTAGTACCATGGACATTGCCTGAGCAAAACCCTGCCAAAACCCTCTAAGCTTCGGGCATGCCCAAAACATGTGGACATGATTTGTTGGGCTTCCCGCGCACCTCGCACACCTGTCCTCTACCCAGAAAAACTTGCTCATCCGAGCCACTGTCATGTGTGCCAGGTGGACTACCTTAAATTTTATTAGGCTAAGCCTGGCACGTGATGAGGATGCATTAACTCTGATTAGGCCATCCGCCCACAGACCCGCCTCTATCTCTTCTCCTAGCCCGTCCTCCCACTTGCCCTTAAGCTCCTCCATTTCCTCCGCCTCCGAAAGCTCCTGGTAAATATCTGATACCTTACCCTCTCCCACCCAGGTACTGGAGACTACTCTAACAGAAGTTCTCAAACAGAAATCTGGGGAGGACCGTCATTTTCACGGTCTGTACCCTCCCCGCCAATGATAGCGGGAGCATGTCCCATCTCTTAAAAGTCCCCTTTCATTTGTTCCACAAGCCGGGATTGGTTTAACCTGTGCAGTGCCTCCCACTCCCAAGCCACCTTGATTCCCAAATACCGAAAGCTCTTTACTACCATTCTAAGCGTCAGCTCTCCCAGTCTCTTCTCCTGCCCTTTTGCATGGATCGCGAACATCTCGCTTTTCCCCATGTTCAATTTATACCCCGAAAAATTGCCGAATTCCCCAAGGATTCGCATAACTTCCCCCATCCCCTCCAATGGGTCTGAAATATACAAGAGCAGGTCATGTGTGTAAAGCAAGGCCCGGTGCTCCCCCCCCCCCGAACCAACCCTTTCCAGTTTCTAGAGGCTCTTAATGCCATGGCCAATGGCTCTACGGCCAGAGCAAACAATAGCGGGGAGAGGGGGCACCCTTGCCTCGTCCCTCGGTGTAGTTTAAAATACCCCAACCTCAGCCGGTTCGTACGCACACTCGCTACTGGTGCCTGATAGAGCAACCGCACCCAGTCAATGAAGCCCTCACCAAACCAAAATCTTCCCAGCGTCTCCCACAGGTAATCCCACTTCACCCGATCAAAAGCCTTCTCCGCATTCATTGCTACCACCACACCCACCTCCATTTCTACCAAGGGCATCATAATAACATTTAACAGCCTTCGAACATTTGCCTTGAGTTGTCTGCCCTTTACAAATGCCCTTCTGGTCTTCCCCTATCACCCTCAGGACACAATCTTCTATCCTTGTGGCCAGTATATTAGCCAGCAGTTTGGCGTCCACATTAAGCAGAGAAATTGGCCTGACTTCCTTCTCTCGTGCTTCAGTAAATGTCCTCACCAGCAGTGGGCTCAATGTCTCTGAAAACGTCTTATAGAATTCCACCGGGTAACCGTCCGGCCCCAGGGCCTTGCCCGACTGCATGCCCTCCAGCCCTCGATTATTTCCTCAATCTCAATTGGGGCTCCCAGCCCTTCCACTAGAGTCGCATCAACCCTCGGGAACCTCAACTGATCCAAAAACTGCCTCATCCCCTCCACCCCGCCAGGGGTTCCGACTCATATAATTTACTGTAAAAGTCCTTAAACACCTCATTTACCCCCACTGGGTCCAGGACAGTATTCCCATCTCTACTCTTTACTCTCCCTATCTCCCTGGCCGCCTCCCTTTTTCTGAGCTGGTGTGCTAACATTCTGCTTGCCTTTTCCCTGTACTCATAAATTGCCCCTCTTGCCTTCCTCAACTGTTCCACCGCTTTCCCTGTAGTCAACAGCCCAAACTCCGCCTGTAACCTCTGCCACTTCCTCAGTAGCCCCGCATCCGGGGCCTCCGAGTATCTCCTGTCCACCTGGAGTATCTCAACTAACCTAGCCCTCTCAGCCCGTTCCGCCTTTTCTCTGTGGGCCCGTATCTAGATTAATTCCCCTCTGACCACTGCCTTCAAAGCTTCCCAAACCTTTGCTGCAGAGACCTCCCCCGTATCACTTGTTTCCAGGCAGTTCTGGATGCACTTATTCACCCGCCCACAGATCACTTTCTCCGGTAACAACCCCACATCCAGCCTCCACAGCGGGCGTTGTCCTCTCTCCACATTAACCCGTAGATCCACCCAATATAGGGCATGATGCAACACTGCAATTGCCAAGTACTCAGTATCCACCACCCCCGGTATTAGCGCCCTCCTCCGAACAAAAAAGTCAATGCGAGAGTATACCTTGTGGACATGGGAGAAAAAAGAAAACTCCTTCGCCCTTGGCCGTGCAAACCTCCATGGCTCTACTCCCATCTGTTC
This sequence comes from Scyliorhinus torazame, assembly GCF_047496885.1. Classification (NCBI taxonomy): domain Eukaryota; kingdom Metazoa; phylum Chordata; class Chondrichthyes; order Carcharhiniformes; family Scyliorhinidae; genus Scyliorhinus; species Scyliorhinus torazame. The sequence goes on along the minus strand of NC_092707.1, from coordinate 75,999,512 downwards.
CATAAACCCCTTCAATTCCTTTGCCACAGCAGGCATCCTCCCTGCCTTGGATTTTGACCGTTCCAATTCCGGATCAATGACTGTATTAAAATCTCCTCCCGTAATCAAGTTATGTGACTCTAAGTCTGGGATCTTACCTAGCACCCGCCTCATAAATTCCACATCTTGTGTCTGGTTGTTGATTGATGAGGTTTAATAAGGGTGTTTCTAAAAAGGTGTTTAGTTGAAAGATATCGCTAAATACACAGATTTGCGTGCCCATAGACCTGACTGTATCTGCTAAAGAAAGACTACAAGAATTTGGAAGAGTGGAAATTAGTTGCGGGGTGTGGGGGTTCATCGTGCTTTAAACTAAGGGGCAGTAAAGACCAAAATCTGAGCAAATACTTCAATCGGGAGAATTTTTTGAAGCAACAGAGATTGATTGCCCTGCAATTTGTGTGCCATGCTGGAGACCCAGAATACTTCACAAATCGTGGGTTTCCATGCTGCTCAAAACCAAACACAGGATTTTGGAGCTGGAGGAACAGCTGGAGGGCATATGAAATGCTGACATTTCCTGGAGGTCACCTTCCAGGAAGTGCAGGAGGAAAGACTTCAGAACCCTGATGTTTTGGGACAAGTTCCGGTGCAGAGGTAGGACCTGTTTGAGGTTTACCTCAGCTGAGATGGGACCAATGCTGTCACGAGAAGGGTAACGAGTACTGTGGGGGAGGTTTAAACTAACTTGTCTGGAAATGAGGGCATTCCAGAGGGGAAACAAGGTACACATAGACTGAGGGGGGGGGGGGGGGGGGGGGGGGGGGGGGGAATACTATTAGAATAAAAACATTGTTTGGAAATAGATTTCTTTGCATTTCCCCTCTCAGGTGGAGTTGGAAATCACGTATGTAAATGAAATGAAAATCGCTTATTGTCACAAGTAGGCTTCAAATGAAGTTACTGTGAAAAGCCCCTAGTCGTTACATTCCGGCGCCTGTTCGGGGAGGCTGGTACGGGAATTGAACCGCGCGGCTGGCCTGCCTTGGTCTGCTTTCAAAGCCAGCGATTTAGCCCTGTGCTAACTGAGCGTGATAAGTAAGGTTGATGGCCGCTGGCAGAAGTTATCACATGAGACTCTAATAGAATGGCAATAACAGAGTGGCTCAAATAAGGGGAGAATCAGGAACTTAATATTCCCGGCTAAAGGGTATTCATGAAAAATAGGGAAGGAAAACCAAGGGATTGGCAGTACTGACCGAAGAAACAGTTATAGCATAGAGGGATTATGTAGAGATGACAGTTTATTTGACTAGAATTAAATAATAACGGAGGAGCTATTACATTATTGGGTGTATTCCATAAGTCTAATAGTGGGAAGTCGGTGGAGGAGTATATTTGCAGGAAAATTATTAAATGTTGCAAGAATTAGTCAGTACTGATTAATGGGGTATAATCCTACTATAGACTGGGATAGTAAAAAGGTAAAGAGCACCGTGCAGGTTGAATTCCTTAAATGTGCGTAAGAGAGCTTTTTTGATCAGTGTTTCCAGTCCAACAATGCAGGATGCAATTTCGATCTACTTCTGGGGAATGAAGTGGGACATGTGTAAGATATTTCAGTACTGAAGCATTGAGGAAAAGTGATCAGAGTGGGTAGTCGGAAGCTTTTTCCCAGGGTGGAAGAGTCAATTACTAGGGGACATAGGTTTAAAGTGCGAGGAGCAAAGTTTAGAGATGTACAAGATAAGTTGTTTTTTTGGGTTTTTTTTTTTTTTTTTTAAACACAGAGGGTAGTGGATGCTGGAACTCACTGCCGGAGGAGGTGGTGAAAACGGGCGTCTTGCTAAATACATGAATAGGATGGGAATAGAGAGATACGGATCCCAGAAGTAGAGGTTTTTAGGCTAGACGGGCAGCATGGTCGGCGCCGGCTTGGAGGGCCGAAGGGCCTGTTCCTGTGTTGTGCTTTTCTTTGTTCTTTTTTCGCCGTACTTCTTGTGGGGTACAAACCCCGTTGGGGCGGGGTATCTCAATTACCCGATGAATACAAGGTTGGCCAGTAAGGCACCGACCAGAGAAAAATCTGATAAAGATCTACTGGGCAGTATATATATTTGTTTGTGTAAATAAAACTTTGTTCATATTTTACTCGATGTGGACTCCCAGTGTCCTTATTAACTAGCGACGAGGAGTAAACTGGTTTGTTGTCGACCCTGCAACCCACTCGAACCAATGCATTATTTCTTCTGGGCCAACACGGTTACAGAGAACGAGCGGCAGACGGCCATTCTGTTGACAGCCTGCGGACCACATACATTCGGGGTGATCCGGAGTCTCACGTAGCTGGCGACGCTGATTTAACCAGCTTGTGACACTAGTGGTGCAACACTTTAATCCAACCCTGTCGATAATCGTTCAAAGATATTGGTTTAATACAGTGGAGAGGTCCACCGGTGAGTTTATCACCAAGTTCGTAGCTGGGTTATGGAAGATAGCCGAGATTTGAGAGCATAGAACATTTTTGTCCGATATGCTCTGCAATCGCTTGCTCTGAAGTATCAATAATATGGAAACTCAGAAAAAGATTTTGAACAAAGTCTCCCTAACTTTTCTCCCTGACCCAAGATAGTGCAGAACGCAGCATCCAAGAGATACAAGGGATGGAGGTGAACGTCTTGAGGTGTTGGCCCTCATGTGGTATGCCTGTGGCCCAGACCAACGATGCAGCGACTCTGGTTTCTGGCCGACATCACCAGACTCGGCTGAAGGAAATTCCGGCCCGTGTGCGACATGTGGACAGCAGTCCAGGCGTAGCCACAGGCAGGAGGATCAGCACTCCAGGCACCCTTTTTGCGGTAGGCCTCTGCCCCGAGCCAGAGCCTTGCATCTGGATGACCCAAAAGAGGCAGAGGATGAGGCTGAAACGCAGTTGAACCGTTCAACAGCGCCTCGTGTCATGTTCCGATGCAAGTGAATGGTCAAATTGGATTGGATTTGTTTATTGTCACGTGTACAGAGGTACAGTGAAAAGTATTTTTCTGCGAGCAGCTCAACAGATCATTAAATACATGGGAAGAAAAGGGAATAAAAGAAAATACATAATAGGGCAACACAACATATACAATGTAACTACATAAGCACTGGCATCGGATGAAGCATACAGGGTGTAGTGTTAATGAGGTCAGTCCATAGGAGGGTCATTTAGGAATCTGGTGACAGTGGGGAAGAAGCTGTTTTTGAGTCTGTTCGTGCGTGTTCTCAGACTTCTGTATCTCCTGCCCGATGGAAGAAGTTGGAAGAGTGAGTAAGCCAGGTGGGAGGGATCTTTGATTATGCTGCCCACTTTCCCCAGGCAGCGGGAGGTGTAGATGGAGTCAATGGATGGGAGGCAGGTTCGTGTGATGGACTGGGCGGTGTTCACGACTCTCTGGAGTTTCTTGCGGTCCTGGGCCGAGCAGTTGCCATACCAGGCTGTGATGCAGCCCGTAGGATGCTTTCTATGGTGCATCTGTAAAAGTTGGTAAGGGTTCATGTGGATATGCCGAATTTCCTTAGTTTCCTGAGGAAGTATAGGCGCTGTTGTGCTTTCTTGGTGGTAGCGTCGACATGGGTGGACCAGGACAGATATTTGGAGATGTGCACCCCTAGGAATTTGAAACTGCTAACCATCTCCACCTCGGCCCCGTTGATGCTGACAGGGGTGTGTACAGTACTTTGCTTCCTGAAGTCAATTACCAGCTCTTTAGTTTTGCTGGCATTGAGGGAGAGATTGTTGTCGCTGCACCACTCCACTAGGTTCTCTATCTCCCTCCTGTATTCGGACTCGTCGTTATTCGAGATCCGGCCCACTATGGTCGTATCGTCAGCAAACTTGTAGACGGAGTTGGAACCAAGTTTTGCCACGCAGTCGTGTATGTACAGGGAGTAGAGTAGGGGGCTAAGTACACAGCCTTGCGCTGTTGAGGACTATTGTGGAGGAGGTGTTGTTGTTCATTCTTACTGATTGTGGTCTGTTGGTCAGAAAATCGAGGATACAGTTGCAGAGTGGGGAGCCAAGTCCTAGGTTTTGGAGCTTTGATATGAGCTTGGCTGGGATTATGGTGTTGAAGGCAGAGCTGTAGTCAATAAATAGGAGTCTAATGTAGGAGTCCTTGTTTTAGAGATGCTCTAGGGATGAGTGTAGGGCCAGGGAAATGGTGTCTGATGTGGACCGGTTGCAGCGGTATGCGAATTGCAGTGGATCAAGGCGTTCTGGGAGTATGGAGGTGATGCTCTTCATGATCAACCTCTCGAAGCACTTCATTACGACTGAAGTCGAATGTTCCAAATGGTGCTGAATAAGGGAGTGGTCGTTTCTGTGATGGCGCAGAACACTTTTGATCTGATCAAGCAAGGGGTGCATACTTTGTTTTTGGCTGACACGGTGGCCTGTTTGGCCACTAATACAGGGGAATGACTCAATAGTATGGGGTCCACCCTCACTCTGGTGGTTTATGAGTGCCAACCAGTGTGCCTTCCCTCATTGTTGTGCAAGGAAACAGCTCTTGGCTGTTGGGCTGCGATTGCCTGCACCAACTACAGTTGGATTGGGAGCATATCCTCCAAGTGGGGTCTGGAGGTCTGTGTACGGTGCTCAGAGGTTTTCCAGCCTCGCTCGGGTACCACAAAAAGGGCCGTGGCCAAATTCCAGGTGGACCTGGATATCCAGCCCCAATAGTTTTGTGCTCGTCTGGTTCCCTGCACTATAGTGGAGAATGTGGAGGCTGAACTTCGGCATTCAGAGAGTTTGCCCATCATTCGGCATGTGCGCTTCGCTGATTGGGTTCCGCCGGTGGTCCCTGTAATGAAGCCGGATAAGGCAGTCCGCCTCTGCGGGGACTATAAATTGACAGTTAACATGGCTTTGAAGTTGGACCATTACTCCTTTATCGTGAATCGAGGATTTGTATGCAACATTGGCCGGTGGCTGTAGTTCACGAAATTGGACATGAGCAACAGTTATCCACAGCTGAAGCTCAATAACAGTACTTCCAGGAGGATTTAATACGAACAAGGGACCCAGAGTACACCCAGCTTTCGTTTGGAGTAACCTCGGCTGGGAACAGTGTACCAGCGCGACATGGGTAACATCCTGCATGGTTTGCTGCGTATTTCAGTTCACTGAGACGGCGTGTTCACGCGAAGAAGTGGTATATTTGTGATATTGGATGGATCAAGATGGCCTACACCCAGTCGCTGAGACAGTACGGGCAATCAAAATGGCCCCTGCTCCGTGTGACACCACAGAACTTTGTTATTTTCTTGGATTAATTAATTCAGGTGGCAAGGTAGCACAGTGGGTAGCACAGTGGTTAGCACTGTTGCTTCACAGCGGCAGGAACCCAGGTTCGATTCCCGGCTTGAGTCATTGTGCGAAGACTGCAGGTTCTCCCAGTGTCTGCGTGGGTTTCCTCCGGGTACTCCCAACAGTCCAAAGGTGTGCGGGTTAGGTGGATTGGTCACGCTAAATTTCCCAGTACTGTCCAAACATTAGGTGGGGTTGCTGGGTTGCAGGGATAGGGTGTGGGCTTAGGTAAGGTGCTCTTTCAGTGGCCGGTGTCGATTCTATGGGCCAAATAGCCTTCTTCTGCTCTGTAAATTTTATGATTCTATGATACAATGCATAATTTATTCCAAATTTAGCTACCGTGCTAGCCCCCCTCCACTTGGTCTTGAAGAAGCGCCAGCTATGGGCTTGGGGCAAAGCCCACAATGCGCCATTCAAAAAGGTGAAGCTGCGGTTGACCTCTTTGGGGGTGTTGATACATTTTGACTCTTTTGTATGTCATGCGTGATGCATCATCATATGGCATTGGGACAGTTCTGTCCCATCGGATGAGCGACGGCCGCGCCTTCCGGATGCTGGCTGTGGCCATGAGAAAATAATAATAATCTTTATTGTCACAAATAAGCTTACATTAACACTGCAATCAAGTTACTGTGAAAATCCCCTCGTCGCCACACTACGGCACCTGTTCGGGTAGACCAAGGGAGAATTCAGAATGTCCAGATTACATAACAGCACGTCTGTCGAGACTTGTGGGAGGAAACCAGAACACCCGGAGGAAACCCACGTAGACACGGGGAGAACGTACAGACTCCACACAGACAGTGACCCAAGCCGGAAATCGAACCTGGGACCCTGGCGCTGTGAAGCAATAGTGCTAACCACTGTGCAATCAAATATGTCCACACCGACAAAGAAGGTCTGGCGGTCGTATTCAGTGTAAAGCGGTTTCATCAATTTGCCTATGGCGAGCATTTTTGTCATCACCGATCACAAGCCATTGCTCGGCCTCTTCCGTGAAGACAAGACAATCCGACCAATAGCGTCTGCAAGGATCCAGCGCCGCACTTTGCTATTGGTTGGTTACGGATACTCTTTGAGCACCGCCCAGGGACCCAGATTGCACATGCGGATGCGTTGAGCCGTCTTCCCCTCCAGATAGAATCCGCGAACCCCCCTACGGCAGACAAAGTCATTGCTGTCCTGAATATTATGGATTCCTTGCCCGTCACTGTCTTGTGTGTTTGGGACTGGGTGCAAACCTACCCTGTACTTGCCAGGTTGTGACATTTTGTGCTATACGGTGGGCAGCTGCGACAACTACCAGTGGGAGTTGAAGGATTTCTCCTCAAAATTGTCGGAGCTGCCCGTGGAAGACGATATCTTCTGTGGGGCAGGAGGGTTGTTGTCTCAGCGAAGGGCCAGACATCCCGAAGTCAGAAGCTACGCCTGGTGCCCAGGTTTGGACACGGATATAGAGATAGTGGCCCACCAATACTCCATCTGTCAAGGGCACCAGAAGATCCCCATGGCAGCACCCCTACACCATTGGGAGTGGCTGGAGCGCCCTGTGGCTCACGTACACGCTGTTTTCTCCGGTCCCTTCCTGGGTTTGATGTTTCCCGAACTAGTGAACACCCAATCAAAGTGGCTGTAGGTCCACAAAGTGGCGTCAAATCACTTCCCTGGCGGCCATCGAGCGATTGCGCATTTCTTTTCCACCCATGGAATCCCCGAGGTACTTGTGACCGACAGCGGGGTCTCTTTTACGAGCAAATTATTTGCTGCTTTTGTAAAAATCAATGGGATTCACCATGTCCGCAACGCCCCATATAATCCGGCATCGAATGGTTTGGCAGAGAGGGCCGTGCAGATGGTTAAACGGAAAAAGATGTTGGCTCAATTGACGGAAAGACTGGCAAGATTTTATTCTCGCACAGGACCATGCCGCACGCAGTAACTGGGGTAGCCCCGGCTGAGATGTTAATGGGTTGTAGGTTTTGTACACGCCGGAATTTGATTCTACCTGACAGCGGCACAAAGGTGCACCACAACCAAGATATGCAAGGAAATTGTCCACTTTTTAAAAATTCATTCATGGGACGTGCGCATCGCTGGCTGTGCCAGCATTTATTGCCCATCCCTAATTGCCCTTGAGGGGCAGTTAAGAGTCAACTACATTGTTGTGGGTCCGGAGTCAAATATAGGCCAGATCAGGCAAGGATGGCAGATTTCCTTCCCTAAAGGACATTAATGAACCAGATAGGTTTTGACGACAATCGACAATGGTTTCATTATCATCGCTTGACTTTGAATTCCAGATTTTATTGAATTCAAGTTTCACCAGCTGCAGCGGCAGGATTTGAACCTGGGACCCCAGAGTACTCTGGTTCTCTGGATTACAAGTCTAGGACAATACCACTACGCCACCGCCTTCCCACAAGAGGCATGTTGGTCTCTTTGAAACTTCGCAGCTAATGACGCAGTGTTCGTTTGCAACTTTAACGGCGGTGCTTGCTGGCTCTGAGATTGTTGTCCGTTGAACGGGTCTGGGAACATCTAATGAAATGGCACCTGGATCACATTCGCTCACGGAGGTTGCTGCCACATGAAGTGCCTCGAAAGAAGCCTGTCCTCTGGTTCTGTTGCCGAACCAGCCTGTTGTGGCGCCGACATGCCCAACGTTCCATCTCCCGACTCCGAAATGGAGACGCAGACCTCGGTGGTCTCGGACTCCGTAGTTTAGCTACCCCCCGACGATTGTCTGCCATGTTGTTCCTGCCGCTGACTGTGGTCACCAGCGAGGTATACGCCGACTGATCTGGCACATCAGCTCTACGAGGACTTGCCGGAGCTGAAGAGACTCCAACATCGTCTGTCTGCCCCTCCTTCCTGGCCTCATCGCTCGTTGAGGGAATCTTCGGATTTTGGGCGGGGGGGGGGGGGAAAAGAGTAATATCCTGCACAGAACCTCCGGGGTGGGAATACTGGGCTTCCGTGCTCCTTGCGGAGTGTGAGCTCCCCCGCTAGGGGTGGGGTGTCTCAATTATCCAATGTATATAAGGTTGGCCAGTAAGACACGGGCCAGAGAGGAACCCTGTAGGGATCTACCGGGTATATATTTGTTTGAGTAAATAAAACTTTGTTCATATTTTACACGGTGTGGACTCCCAGTGTCCTTATTAAATATTTCATCACACTTCTGGCTTTTGTTTTTAGTGGAAAACTTGAGAGTCAGGAAGTGAGACACTTGCGCTCTGCCACTGGCATCTGTATGTAAATTTGCCCTGGTATGTTCTGTCCACAAAACTGAACAAACCCAATCTGGTCAGTTACCATACTGTCAATCATCAAGGTGCTGGAAGCGATTATTGATGGTGCTATCAAGCAGCAACTCAGCAACAACCTGTTCATTGACATTGAGTTTCTATTCTGCCAGATCCACTGAGCCCCAGACCTCAGTATAGCCTTGGTCAAAATATGGACAAAGAGCTAAATTTAAGAGGTGAAGTGATGGTGCCTGCCATTGATACAAAGGCATCATATGACCGAGTGTGCCACCATGAATTGCACCAGAGGGAGTATGGAGGAAATTTACTAGAATACGTGGCTGAAGAGATCGTGTGAGGGGGAGGGTTTCAGATTCCTGGGGGAGGAAGGACCAGTACCAAGGGCCACATTCAAACAGAGCCATAGTGAAAAATATTGGGAGTGAGACATGTTAAAAAGACAAACTTAAAGGCTTTGTGCGTTAACACGTGGAACATTCGCAATAAAGTGGATGAATTAGTCACGCAAATAGACGTAAACAGGTCTGATATAATCAGAACTATGGAGGCACAGCTGCAGGGTGACCAGGGATGGAAACTGAATGTCCTGGTGTGGCGGTACTGACATATGAGAGATTGAATCGGTTGGGATTGTATTCGCTGGAGTTCAGAAGAATGAAGGGGGATCTGGAACCTATAAAATTCTAACAGGACTAGGCAGGGTACATGCAGGAAGGATGCTCCCAATGTTGGGTGTGTCCAGAACCAAGGGTCACAGTCAGAGGAAACAGTGTAAACCATTTAGGACAGAGGTGAGGCAAAATTTCTTCACCGAGAGAGTGATGAGCCTGTGGAATTTGTTACCACAGGAAGTAATTTAGGCCAAAACATTGTATGTTTTCAAGAAGCAGATATGGCACTTAGGCTATTGAGTTGGTTGATCAGCCATGATCATAATGAATGGCGAAACAGGCTTGAAGGGCCAAATAGCCTCCTGCTGCTACTATTGTCTATGTTGCCAGGACTGGAAAATAGTAGCTATTAGGAAAGATTGTGTCGGCTAGGGTTTCCTCTTTGGAACAAAGGAAGCTGAGAAGAGAATTAATTGAGATGTACAAAATTGTGAGGGGCCTGATAGAATGGATTGGAAGGGCCTATTTATTTTAGCAGCGATGTCAGTGACTAAGGGGCATTGATTAAAAGTGATTGGTAGAAGGATGAGAGGGACATATTAAAACCTTTTTGCACCCATAGGATTGTAGGGATCTGAAACTCACTGCCTGAAAAGGTAATAAAGGCAGAAACCCCCAACTCTTTTAAACGGCACCTGAAGCGCCATAACTTACAGGATGACAGAACTAATGCTAGCAAATGTGATTAGACTGCGTGGCTCATTTTCCAGCTGGCGCAAACACAATGGACCAAGTGGCCTCTTTTTGTGTTGTAATCTTTCTATGATTGCAAGGAGGCCTAGCAAAATTGAAGTCAATGGGAATCAGAAAGGAAAGATCTCCATTGGTTAGAATCATAGCTAGCACAAAGGAAGTTAGTTGTGATTGTTGGAGGTTAGTCATCTCAGCACCAGGATATTTCTGCAAGCATTCCTCAGGGTAGTATCTTAGGCCTAACAATCTTCAATCAGTTTTATCAATTACCATAAGACATTGGAGCAGAAGTAGACCATTTGGCCATCAAATTCTGTTCTGCCATTCAACGGGATCATGATTGATCGGATTATAATAATCCTCAACTCCTCTTTCCCGCCGTATCCCCAGAACCCTCGATTCCCTTACTGATCAACAATCTGTCTGCCTCAGCCTTGAACACACTTAACAACCTAGTCTCAGCAGTAAAGAATTCCACAGATTCACTACCCTCATTGTTCCTCATCTCTACCTTAAATGGGCGACCCCTTACTCTTGAGATTATGCCCTCTAGTCCTAGACTCTCCCACAAAGGGAAACAACATTTCAGCATCTACCCTGTCAAGCCCCCGGAAAATCCTTGATGTCTCAAATATGGTTGCCTCTCATTCTTCTAAACTCCAATGAGTATAGGCCCAACCTACTCAACCTCTCTTCCTAAGAAAATTCCTCCATACTCGGGATCAACCTCGTGAACCTTCTCTGGACTGCTTTCAATGCCAGTATATCTTTATTATCAAAACTGTTCATGTTATTCCAGGTGCGGTCTAACTAGTATCTTGTATAGTTTTAGAATTGTACTGGAAATTATTTTAAAAAGTTAAATCAAATTGTAGAATCTCAGTGATTAATGAAACAAAAACATCATTGCTGTCATCATGTCGCACATTCTGTAAAAGCATGATGCAGTATCTTGTGAGGATATCATGTCAATGTCATTGCTTTAGAGTCATATTGTCACTTGACTACTTTGAATGAGAAAAAACAAGCATAATGTCACATTGACACTTTCCTATTATCAGCAATTTATAACTTGGAACCTAGGTTGTCAGGTGAGCAATTTTAAAAAATCAATGGGAATGAGAGTTGACCTCTGCCACTTAATAAAATATAAAACTGAATTTATTTAAGAAAACAAATATGTAGCTTTTTTCTCTTTAGTCATTATAGAAGCAAATTTTAAAATGCCCAATTTCTGCTACAGCGTCAAGTAGATTTTGAAGATGCTCCCTGCTGGTGCTAATCTTTATTATGTTAACATAATATGGCACACAAGGTCAACAACCATGGCAAATGGTCACACAAGGTCATAACAGGGCACATTCTGTTTAGTAACTCAGCAATCTTTTATATTTAGCGAACTCATCCTGACAATCTTAAATGGCCGATTAACTACACAGATGAGGCCATAAATGAAATGTGCAAGATGATTTTAAAAATTCAAAAACCGAGTTATAGAACATAGACATAGAACAGACAGTGCAGAAGGAGGCCATTTGGCCCATCGAGTCTGCACCGACCCACTTAAGCCCTCACTTCCACCCTATCCCCGTAACCCAATAACCCCTCCTAACCTTTTTTGGTCACTAAGGGCAGTTTATCATGGCCAATCCACCTAACCTGCATGTCTTTGGACTGTGGGAGGAAACAGGAGCACCCGGAGGAAACCCATGCCGACACGGGGAGAATGTGCGGACTCCGCAGACAGTGACCCAGCATGGAATCGAACCTGGGACCCTGGCGCTGTGAAGCCACAGTGTTAATCACTTGTGCTACCGTGCTGCCCAAATAATATATAATATAATGTATTCAATATAATATAATATATAATGTATTCAACTTAATAAACTTGCTATCTGTTTTTATTTCCCCATATATTGATTTACTTATTTCTCACACGTAGAGAGATTTTCATGTGCTATTTTTGCTACAAGTTTATTTTTTCAAGGAGAAACATTTCCTGACATTCTCCCTCCACACCAATGTCTGGTCTCCAGTTTGTGCATTCTAAGCTTCAAGGATGTGAATTTAAATCTCTGATCCAGGAACAGAAATCCATTCCCTGTCCTACTTTATTTTAGAGATAAACATTTGCCCTATTTATTTTGCAACACGGGGAACTGAAGAGATTAAAATGGACTGAAGGCATAAAATTATTGTAGAAAATATTTTTCATTTAGCAACACTTTTAGAAGTACAATGTAAAATCAATTGCATATTATGAAGATTACTGTGTTTTTTTAAGTGAGCGTGCGACCAGATTGCATGATAAATTACTAATCAATTACTGAATTATCCCAAGTTGCAGACAGAGTAAGAATGGTACAATAGACAACTATGGTTGCTATTTACAAAGTGCTTTATAAATGGGTTTAAATGACAGCAAGTCGAAGATGAAGCCAAAGAAAATCTAGAATGTACAACATTGATTAAGAATGAGGTAACCACAGTCAACAGTCTCAAATAACAAGGATCAAGAATTGACCGCGTATACAGCCACTTCTACCACTTGATAAATTTTTAATGATATACACAAGATGGTCCGAACATAGGCTGGATTAAATTGGCTTATGTCAGACTGTAAACATGAGGTTCTATTATCATGAGCAAAAAGACTCAGGACTGTACTGCTGCACAGTTCATATTTCATCAATCAATAAATGAAATTCTGCTCGGTTCTTCTTCATTGCACTCAGTAAATTAGCAGGGCGAGAAAAAGGGAAAGTCTCATGGGAGGAGAAGACCTGCGAGTTGCACTACTGAAATTTTCTAATTTGGGGCAAATTAAATAAGAGATGGATGCAATTGAATCAAATTGTTGTCAGATTCTTATGGAATTATCATAAAACTAGATTTAGTCCCATTAATGTGGCAGCTTTTAAAACCATTTACAATGTATGCTTGTAATGAAAAAGTCAGGCAAGTAAACTGACATGGTAATGAGCTCTTGTTATTACAGGTACACTACACCCACAAAAACTAATGCAATTGTTCATCAAAAAATTTTAATCAAGGAATCCTCAACCTCCAATCACTTCTCAAAATCACATTCCATATTACAGCTTCCAGTCAAATATAGGACTCGAATAAACGCTTGAGATTCATCTTCCTTTGAGAATCTTCCTCCCAATTTTCATATGTCCTATCTTGCAGAGGTGCCAGTGTTGGATACAGGCGATCTTCCAGTACATTTCTCAAATTGTTATTCTTTATGTATGAGTAGAGGTATTGAATGCTAGCAGAAGACTTAACCATGGCGAGCATATACATCCAATATGCTACCACCTGACATCTATACGCATATACTAAGATAGTAGTGGTCACTGGATAGCAATTAGGAAAGGGAACCCCAGCTGAATTTTTCTCTCAGATCAAAAAAGTGGCAGCCCAATTGCTGATCAGCTACAATAGTATAGGCTAGGGGCAGCACGGTGGCGCAGTGGTAGCACTGCAGTCTCACGGCGCCGAGGTCCCAGGTTCGATCCCGGCTCTGGTTCACTGTCCATGTGGAGTTTGCACATTCTCCCAGTGTTTGCGTGGGTTTCGCCCCCACAACCCAAAGATGTGCAAGGTAGGTGGATTGAACACGCTAAATTGCCCTTTAATTGGAAAAAATAAATTGGGTACTCTAAATTTACTTTAAAAAAAACAATAGTATAGGCTAGAGATTGGAGCTTGGAACTACTGGACTTGATAGCTTACTAAAAACCAGATAGGTCTTTATTCATTAGGCCACTTACCCAAGATAATTGCCTAATTTTGCCACACTTCTCTAGGATGACATCAAGCAGGCTTGGGTGTGCGACAAGCGAACGATGCCAAGCCACACTATTTTGGTGAGTTCCCCAACAGGATCATGCATTGGCAATCTGGGACAAGAAGGATGAGTCAGTCTTCCCACCAGCCTGGAGGCGTTATCTGCTATTTAAGAACAGCAGACAGCAGCCACATGCTCAAGAATCAAAGAGAAGTTTATTTTTAGGACAATAATTCTCAATGTTTGATCTACTTTTAGGCACTACCTATGCATGAAGGGTCTTGGATCAAACTCCTACCATCAGTTTTGTAGGATGGCTTTGCATTTGAGCACCCCATTGAAGTTGTGATCCTAGTTGACCACTTGATGCACCCACACCCATCATCGCACTCCCATCAGAAATATCTGGCAATCAAGATTCCTTTCTAATATTCATATGCGGCACTGCGCCTTCACACACTTAAAACTGTTGAAAGCGTCACCAACATACTTGCAGTTTGAGCCGTGACAGACATCAACCAAACCCAATGAGATACATTCACTGACACTTTTTCCTCGCTGAAGGACAAGGTAGCCCAAGAAAGCAAGAGAGAATCAACAGGTACATCTGAGCCCCTTGAGGAGACAGTGCACCGAATAATCACCACCGCAGTAACTGAGGTCATTGCAATCAGCATTGCTGCAATCATCCAAGATGAAAGTATGGTTCTGCCTTATTCATCTTCGCAAATCTCACTTCATACCAGAATGCAGACAAGGGTGAAGTACAAGCTGCAGATGCTGAAACCAGGCAGCTGCTTCCCAGCAACACTGCAACCTTCCCTCACCTCATCCTTCCCCTCTGCATTTATGCTTTTAAATACCCAAGAACTGCTGCTTCATTAATTTGTGCAGTCTGACAATGAAGGGAAAAGAATGACAGGCAACAGTTGAAGAAGGGCAGTCAATTGAGCTGACACTCTCAGTCGCCAGCTCAGATACTGGCACTGTGCCTATTTTAGAGGCTAGTATTGAGACAGGATCAGTAAACAGGCACGAGTGGACTGAAGCAGGGACTGTGTGCCAGTTCCCTGTAGGGCGAGGTTGCAAACGGGTTCTGCTGGAAAGGATTCAGATAAGGACTTTGATAGAGCAACAAACAGGAAAAGACGGATGGCAGACACATAAAAATGCTTGGTGTATTTGTTGGCCTGCTGCAAAACATGGTTCAAATTGTCAATGTGAATCAAGGAGTCAAGCTCCAACTTGGTACAAAGCTTGAAGCCCATTAACAGCTTGGAAACAGTGACCAAGCATCTGGTCCATTAACCTCAATCCATGCTAATATAATACCCCAAAACCCACAAGTCCTAATTTTGTGATATAACTTTAAGTGTGGTACCTTATTGCAGGGTTTTCATAAGGGCGGGTCACGGGCGATCGGTCCTGGCGTTCCCTCGGTGGCCCCGATTGCAGGAGAAGTGCCCAACGGCTGCGACTGGCTTTTACATTGAGAATGGCAGCCGCTGCCATCTTTTAAATGAAAATAGATGAGGCTGTTTGGAGTCTTCAAGCCAGAAGCGGCAGCAGGTCACTTGCCCTGCATGTACACTTGACGTCAAGTGCCCTCCATGTACGTACTTTTGGCTCAAAGTCACAGAGTAGAGTTGCTTCCATTTCCTTACTGCTGGCAAGAGGACGAGAAGATGAATTGTTTTCTTAAAAGTACGAGGTGGCCAGAGACTCAAATAGGCAGTTTACCTACTGGACAGGAATCTGCAGCAGAATTTGCTGGAGGGAGTTGCTCAGGAGAGTCCAGATTAGGACAGAGCAGTGCTAGTGTTAGCTCTGTACAGATCTACAGGGCCTCTGAACAGCCTACAAAGAAGGAACTTAACTCAAGAACAAAGCAGTATAAAGATGATTTATTGAGGTATGGTTTTGTCAATTGTGCAAATGCAAAGTGTTATATGCAGGGAAGTACTGGCAAATGAAAGAAGTTTCAGATTTTGAAAGAGAAGTGGTGGGTAAAAAATTCCTTTTCAGGTGAGACTCCAGAGTCAGCTATTAACTTAGAGCCAACTCCAAATTAAATAACTACACTGCTGTAACTGACCTGTGATACCACATTAAAAACACAAAAGCCCTCGAGGATGTCAGCATTCTGGAATAGCATCTCCCAAAGGAGTAATCAGTGCCGAGTAAAACAAGCATTTTGTTGCTATTGCCCTTCACAATGTCCTACATGTGTGACATTGGATTTTCTGTTTTCATAAAGATGAAGAGGCCATAAAAGAACTGGCCGAAGTCTGCACCTGATATATGCATTGCCTCTTATCCTTTGAACCTGATTCAAGTGAGATAATGAGGAATAAGCAGGCTACCCTTTTGCATTAAAGGTGGCATACCACGAAGGTCGGCCAGCGTGGGTTGCAAAGGTCAACCGGTTGGCAAAAGTGGGCCCCGGGAAAAAAAGTTTAAAAAACACTGCCTTATCGGATACCGTCTAAATATTCCAATATATTACATTCATTGGCTCATTCTCACCTGCCCTGTCAGCTAGATCCTTAATAAATTTGACAAATACGATTATAATTTGATTAGGCAGTTTCAGCATGGTTTTAAGATGTGCTAAATGTCCATGTGGCTCATCCCAAATAGAACAGTCTGGCAGTTTACTTACTACTGATATCAGGATAACTGGCCTATAGTTCATTATATTCCTTTCCATAGAATAGAATGCCAGAATGGTCACAGCACAAAAAGGAGGCTTTTTGGCCCTTTGCAATGTGCCTACTACTATCACCAATGAAAGTAATTACTAATTAGCCACATTACATTTCATGCTTGGCTGTAATTGAGACAAAAGGTGCTGTGAAGAGTGCTTAGGGAGAGCAAATTTTTTAAAAATCATGGATGTGGGTGTTGCTGGCTAGGTCAATATTTTTATTGCTCATCCCCATTTCCCTCCAACTGGTGGTGATGAACTGCCTTTTTACATCACTGCATTTCATATTGTGTAGCTACACCCAAAGTGCTGCTAGGAAGGGAATTCCAGGATACTGACCAAGCGACATTAAAGGAACAGCAATATACTTCCAAGTCAGGATGGTGAGTAGCTTGGTGGTGATCATGTGTTTGCTGCCCTTGTCGTTCTAAATAGTAGCGGTTGTGGGTTTGGCAGGTGCTGTCGAAGGAGCCTTGTTGAGCTCTTGCAGTGCATCTTGTAGATGGTACATACTGCTGGCACTGTAGGTTGGTGGTGGAAGAGTGAATGTTTGTGGATGGGGTATCAATCCTGGTTAGTGTCAAGCTTCTGCAGTGTTGTTGGAGCTACATTCACCCCAGCAAGTGCAGAGTATTCCATCACACTTTTGACTGTGCCTTGCAGATTGCGCACAGGCTTTGGGGAGTCAGGAGGTGAGCTATTTGCCGCAGAATTCCAAGGTTCTGACCTAATCTTGTCGTCACAGTATTTACTTGGCTAGTCCAGTTCAGTTTCTGGTCAATAGTAAACCCCAGAATGTTGATAGTGGGAAATTCAGCGATGATAGTGCCATTGAATGCCAAGGGGTGATGGTTAAATTCTTATTAAAAATGGCCATTGTCTGGTGCAAATGTTACTTGCCATTTTGTCAGCTCAAGCCTGGATATTATCCAGGTCTTGCTGCATTTGGACATGGACTGCTTTAGTATCGGAGGAGTTGGGAATGGTGCTGAACACTGTGCAATCATCAACGATCATCCCCACTTCTGATTTACAATTGAGGGAAGGTCAAACAGCTGAAGGTGTTTGGGTCGAGGATATTACCCTGAGGAACTCCTGCAGTGATGTCCTGGAACGGAGGTGATTGACCTCCAACGACTGCAACCATTTTCCTTTGTGTCAGGTACGACTCCAATCAGTGGAGAGTTACCCAGATACCCGCGTACTAGGGTTCCTTGATGCCATATTCAGCTAAATGCTGCCTTGATGTCAACGACAGTTACTCTCACCTCACCTCTGGAGTTCAGCTTGTTTTCTTAATGGTTGAATCAAGGCTGTTGGTTGAATCGAGGTTGTAATGAGGTCAGGAGTTGAGTGACCCTGGCTGAACCGAAACTGAGCATCAGTGAGTAGATTATTGTTCAGCAAGTGCACTTGACAGCACTGTTGATGACCACTTCCATTACTTTGCTGATAATCAAGAACAGGCTGATGGTAATTGATCAGGTTAGATTGATCCTGCTTTTTGTGGACAGGGCATGGGCAATTTTCCACAATGCCATGTAGATGCCAGTGTTGCAGTTGTATTGGAACAGTTGGCTAGGGGTGTGCCAGAGCACAAATCTTCAGTACAATTGCCGGAACATTGGTAGGTTCTTTGCATTGGCTGAAGACTGCCATCGGTGATGCTGGGGCTCTCTGGAAGAGCAGGGATAGATCATCCATTCGACACTTCTGACTGAAGACTGCTGCGAATATTTCAGCCTCATCTTTTGCAATGATGTGTTTGGCTCCCCCATCACTAAGAATGGAGATATTTGCGGATCCTCCTCCTTCAGAGATTTGTTTACTTATCCACCACCATTTACAATTGGATGTGGTAAGGCTGCTGAGTTTAGATCAGATCTGTTGGTTGTGATATTACTTAGCTCGGTCTATTGTTTGCTGCTTGGCATGTAAATAGTCCTGTGTTGTAGCTTCACCAGGTTGATCCCTAATTAGGTATGCCTGGTGCTGCTCCTGCTATGCCCCCCCGCATTCTTCATTGAACCAGGATTGATCCTTAGATTAGTGATAATGGTAGAGTGGGAAACTATCAGGCCATGAGACTACAGATGTCACTGTCCTATTAATCACGTCCAATGGCAATCACATTGTTAAACAGGTGATGAGTATTGATCCACCCATAAACGGGAGAATACGGAGGTGAGGAGGACTTGGGAGAGCCTGTTCCTTTGCATTGATATCTTTGAAATAAATCTGTTTTAAGGTACAGGCCAGCTTCAAACTCATTCTTCCTCAATACACGTGGGAACGAAAAAGAGATTGTGGCTGAGTACAATTCTGCTGCTGTTGATGGTCCACAGCGTCTCATTGCCCAGTGTCAAGTTGATAGATCTACTCAAAATCTATCCCATTAAGCACAGTGGAATGCCATACAACACAATGGAGAGTATCCTCAATATGTTAGCAGGACTTTGTTCCACATGGACTATGCTGTGGTCACTCCTCCTGATACTGTCAAGGTCAGATGTATCTGCGGAAGGCTGTTTGATGATTATGAGGTCAAGTATGTTTTGCCCTCTTGTTGGTTCCCTCACCACCAGCTGCAGACCCAATCTAACAGCTATGTCCTTTAGGACTCAGCCAGCCAAGTCTGCAGTGGTGCTACCGAGCCAGTCTTCATGATGGACATTGAAGTTCCTCACACACAGTATATTCTGTGCCCTTACCACTTTCAGTGCTTCCTCCTCCAAGTAGCGTTCAACATGGAGAAGTATGGATTCATTAACTGGGAGGACGGTGCATGAAAATCAGCAGGAGGGTTCCTTGCCCATGTTTGATCTGAAGAATACGCGAGAACCAAACTAATTTTTCACAACAATCAACGGTTTCATGGTCATCATTAGACTTTTAATGTCAGATTTTCTTTCCTTGATTGAATTCAATTTCCACCAACTGCCATGGGTGGGATTTAGCCCAGGTTACACAAGCATTACCCAGGGTATCTGGATTATTGGCCCAGTAACAATGGGCGGGAACTACCGGCCGCATTATGCCCAAAATAAGTGTGGCCGGTAGATGCCGGGAGATCCCTCTTCTGGAATGCCGGGAGATCCCTCGCCACACCTATATGAGATCTAACGCAATCTCGCGAGACATCGCAATGTGAATCCTGCCCATTGTGGGTGAGATCACTTTCTGGCAAATGTGCATATTAGAGTGAGACAGATAGTCTCACCCTAATATGCACTCCCACGATGTACCCAAGGCGTGGGATCTAACCCCGTGGCCTTGGGCAACTTGGGCGAGCGCCATTCAGTGCTGGTCTCCACAAACTAGATGGAACGGCACTCATGTGGGTCTTCCAGGGGATGGGAGGCTCTCAGGTGCTTGCCCTCAGGGCAGTGGCACCCTGGCACTGCTGATGCCACCTGATGCCACTGCTGGTGCCTGCCTGCCACCTGGCAGTGCCACATGGGTACCAGCCTGGCATTACCAAGATGCCCAGGTGACACTGCCAGCTGGCAAGGACATCGCCAGGGTGCCAACTGGCATTTTTCAAGAGACAGAGATCAGGACCGGCGGTGCCCTGCGCGGGTGGGGGGGGGGGGGGGGGGTGGCAAGGACCCCCTTAGAACAGGGCTGAGGCTGGGGGGTTCGGGGGTTGCATTGGGGAGTCGAGAGATCAAGACGCTATTCTACCTGCACTGAAGTACCGGCGAGCGGAGCTCCTCAATGCAGAAAACGGGACTAAGTGCGGCATTTGCCGTTCGTTCCCCGCTAAGGCCCCCGATCTACCAGAATGGCTGTTCGATAGCGTGATGTTTCTTGGCGCTCCGAGCACTGGGAAACACCCGGCTAATCGTGTGCTATGGAACTCTGTTCCCATTCGGGTAGATCGTAACCAATACCACTATGGCTCTGCCTCCCCCACAGGAAGAGGCTATCCCCTTTTTTGTTTTTCAAGCTAAGGTTTGGGATGCATTGGGCTCCGATGTGGAATGCAGAATCCCATTTACTGTCGGTGGTAACATAGTATGCAGAGTAACCCCATTTACCTCATTTGAGTCTAGGTACCTTACTCCACTAGCATGATTTAGACCAATATTTTCAGTTCCCTGAGCATGGGGCCTTTATGTTTTGGAATGCATCAAAATACAAACTTGAGCCATTCCAATCAGTGGCTCACGTGTTTTCACCAGATTTGTGTTTCACATCTGCCGAAATGTCCTGTAGCCGATTTATAATAAAACTCCAAAAGTATTCTAACCCAATGCACAAAAACAATAATGTGATTTGTTTTGTTATAATCTAATAAATCACTTGCATACAAGGGCCAACACAAAATCAACAGCAGACTAAGAAAAAAGGCAGTTGTCAACATCATTCCTGATCAGCATACACTTTCATACATTAATAAAAGATGAAAGGTTACACTAGCTCAGATTTATTGTTGCAGTATACTGCAGAGATGAAATTTAAATAGGGCATCCACTTCACTAAAAGGTCAGCTATCAAAAATTTATGACTGCAGAATGATGCAACTGACAGGTAAGCACAATCACCAACAAAATATAGAATTCAAATTCAACCATGTGAGATTTGGACCTGGACCTCCAGAGCATTGCTGTAGGTTTGTGATCTATCAGTTCAGAGACCTATATTACTAAGCCAGAGGAAAGGTAATTTTGCTAAAATTTGGGGTTCGAACCCACCACCCTGACATTAAGAGTCTCATGCTCTACCGACTGAGCAACTCTGAGCTGTGATTAAATTCCACAAGTGAGAATCAGCTAATGCTTTAATGAGTCTCAGGTGCACTGTTTAGTAACACATGTGGGTCACAAAGGAGTTCATACATGATTAAAACCTTTGAGGCAAGGTACCATATTCTTTGATTTTTGGAAGCCCATATTCAAAACTACAGAAATTTGTCTTCTTTGCTAAAGTTTGTCTACTGTATGTTTTGAAACAAAATTTAGTCCTTTATTAATCGCCTTACTGATAGCTGCACAGCCAGGGGTCCCTGGTCGTGCACTCAGATCCTGTGCAGACCAGATGGCAGATAGGTTCGCGGACATCTTCAACTTCTCCCTACTCCATTCTGAGGTCCCCACTTGCTTCAAGAGGACCACCATCATACCATGCCAAAGAAGAACAAGGCAACATGCCTCAACAACTACCTTCCAGTGAACTTGACATCGATCGTAATGAAGTGCTTCGAGAGGTTTGTCATGAGGCCCATCAACTCCATACTCCCAGAATGCCTAGAGCCACTGCAATTCGCATAACGCCGCAACCGGTCCACAGCAGACGCCATCTGTCTGGCTCCTCATTTTGCAACTTGATCCTCGCCTTTCTGACCGATAGACTGCAATCAGCGAGGATAACATCTCCTCCACAATAGACCTCAATACTGGGGTCCCGCAAGGCTGTGTACTTAGCGCCTACCATACTCCCTACACACACACACACGACTGTATGACAAAATATGGCTCCAACTCCATCTACAAGTTTGCTGATGACACAACTGTAGGGGGTTGGATCTCAAACAACGATGAGTCAGAATACAGAAGGGAGATAGAGAACCTAGTGGAGTGGTGTAACGACAACAATCTCTCCCTCAATGTCAGCAAAACTAAAGAGCTGGTCATTGACTGCAGGAAGCAAAGTATTATACACAGTCCTGTCAGCATCAAAGGGACCGAGGTGGAGATGGTTGACAGCTTCAAATTCCTAGGTGCGCACATCACCAACAGTCTGGTCCGTGTGGAGTTTGCACATTCTCCCCAGGTCTGCATGCGTCTCACCCCCACAACCCAAAGATGTGTAAGACAGGTGGATTGGCCACACTAAATTGGCCCTTAATTTGAATTGGGTACTCTTAAGTTTATTTTAAAAAAACAATCTGTCCTGGTCCACCCACTTCGACGCTACGACCAAGAAATCCCAACGCGCCCATACTTTCTCAGGAAACTAAGAAAATTCGACCTGTCCACATTACTCTTACCAACTTTTACAGATGCACCATAGAAAGCATCCTATCTGGCTGCATCACAGCCTGGTATGGCAACTGCTCGGCCCAAGACTGTAAGAAACTACAGAGTCGTAAACACCGCTCAGTCCATTGACTTTTTCTACACCTCCCTCTATCTTGGAAGGCGGGCAGCATAATCAAAGACCCCTCCCACCCGGCTTATTCACTTTTCCAAGTTCTTCCATCGGGCAGGAGATACAAGTCTGAGAACACGCACTAACAGCTTCAAAAACAGCTTCTTCTCCGTTGTTACCAGACTCCTAAACAACCCTCTTATGGACTGATCTGATCTCTTCACACTTCTTCTCTACTGAGTAGTATGTACGGAATGATCTATCGGAGATGTACGCAGAACAATACTTTTCACTGTACCTCAGTACACGTGACAATAAATAAATCCAAATCCAAAATTTAATTTTAATTTTATAAGACTGTGAAGAAAGGATATCTCGCTCCAGCAGTGATTTCATGGAAAATATGGATATGGTATATTAAAACAAACTTTATTACTAACACAGTATTAAAATATCTTTAACATCACACAAGAAAATAGCTTTACAATTACCCCATAAGCAATGCTAATCAATACAGTGAGACATTAATCCTTAACTGCTATGTTTATTTCTACGCAAACACCAGAACCATCTCAGATCTCAATCCACGTTTAAATATATTTAGCAGACCCAGGTATACTTGCTTAAGAGATGTTCTTTGAGACTGTTTTCAGAGATAGACCTGAAACCTGTCAGAACAATGCAGGAATTTTAGCTGAAGTCTTCAGAAACTGTCGCCATGGTTTGCCTTTCCGAAACCAATGGAACAATCATTACTTCTCGGCTAAAATGCCTGGTACTCTATCGCCTCCCATTAGTTACATCAACTTACCAAGCTGAATCGCAATGTATCTAATTAACTACTCCACAGGGAGCCCCCTTAATCTAAATGAAAATCCATTAGCCCAAGCTTTTACCATACTTTACTTGCACCTTTTGCTCCCAAACAAAATCTAGCTGTCTTGCAAACCAGGTTTTTTTAAACGCTACTGCAGTCACTGTCTATGTGGAGTCTGCACGTTCTCCGTGTCTGCATGGGTTTCCTCCAGGTTCTCCAGTTTCCTCGCACAAGTTCCAAAAGACATACTTGTTAGGTGAATTGGACATTCTGAATTCACCCTCAGTGTACCCGAACAGGTGCCGTAGTGTAGCGACGAGGGGATTTTCACAGTAACCTCATTGCAGTGTTAATGTAAGTCTACTTGCGACACTAATAATAATAAATTATTATAAGGAGTCATACACACACTACAAGGTTTGTAACCTTTACTGCACCAAATTTATAAACTACAATATATCTGAAATAAATTTCATTCATCACAAAAATCAGGGTGCTCAAAATATTGGGAGGGACTGATAGCACAACTACAGAAAAGAGTAAGTTAATAGGTGCAGACAGAGTAAGGGATGAAGTAATGACATCTATACCAGGGTTACTGTGCATATATGTGAATGCACGGAGTATAGTAAAAAAAGATTGGGGAGTTACAGGCGTATGCAATGTGGAAATGTGAAGTTGTGATGATAACAGAGAGCTGGCTCCAGGTAGGGAGGGACTGGGTGCTAAATATTTCTGGGTACAAGGTGTTTAGAAAGCTGGCAGTATTGCTTAAGGAGGGCATTGCAGTTCTGGAGAAAGAGGATGTCCCTGGGGGTTCTAGGACAGAATCAATTTGGCTAGAGCCAAGGAACAAAAATGGTGCACTTACATTGTTTGGTGTCACCTATAGACCACCAACTCATGGGGAGGATGTAGAAGAACATATCTGCAGGGAAATTACAGAGACAAGAGTGAGGGGAGATCAAATGGAAGTATACAAGATGATAAAGTATACGTGGAGCAGATGCTTCCTCCAGTGGGGCATTCTAGAACAAGTGGCTGTAGTCTTAGGATAAGAGGTAGCAAATTTAAGACAGAGTTGAGGAGAAACTACTTCTCCCAAAGAGTTGTGAATCTGTAGAATTCGCTACCCCAGAGTGCGGTGGATGCTGAGACAGTAAGTAAGTAAATTTAAGGAGGAGTTAGACAGATTTTTAATTGGTAATGGGTCGAAAGGTTATGGAGAACAGGCAGGACAGTAGAGTTAAGGCCAGTATGAGATCAGCCATGATCGAATGGTGGAGCAGACTCGATGGACCAAAGGGCCTAATTTTGCTCTTATATCTTATGAACTAAAATGCAAACATTCTACAGTAGTTTTAATGGGAGACTTTAATTACCCAAATGTAGACTGAAACAGTCGTAGTGTAAAGGGTGGAGAGAGGCAAAGTTTCCTAGATTGTGTTCAGGAAATTCTTCTGCAGCAGTATGTGGCCGGTCCAACAATAAAGGATGCACTGTTGGACCTGGTTCTTGAAAATGAGGTGGGCCAAGTACATCAATTGTCAGCAGGGAAACATTTAGGAGACAGTGACCATTGTATTGAAAGGTTTAGGATGATGATAGAAAAAGGACATTAGGCAATGCAGAATAGAAATAATTAACTGGGAAGAGCTGAATTCAATAGGGCAAGAATGGAGCTGGGCCGGATAAATCGGAATGAAAGATTGGCAGGAAAAGCTGTAGCTGAACAATGGGTGTCCTTCAAACATAAATACTTCCGGCACAGCAAAAGGTATATTCCTCAACAAAAGGTATATTCCTCAACAAGGACAGGTGTCAAGTAGAAAATACATTTGATAACCCAAAGGAATACAGAAGGTTCAGAGGGGAGGTGAAAAAGCACATTAGAGAAGCAAAGAGGGATTATGGGAAAATACTGTCAGCCAACATAAGCACAACAGCGCCTATACTTTCTCAGGAAACTAAGGAAATTTGGCCTGTCCACATTGACTCTTGCAAATTTTTACAGATGCACCATAGAAAGCATCCTAACTGGCCTAGTGTGGCAACTGCTCGGCCCAAGACCATAAGAAACTACACAGTCGTGAACAGAACCCAGTCCATCAGGCAAACCTGCCTCCCATCCACTGTCTCGATCTACACCTCCCGCTGCCTTGGGAAAGCAGGCAGCATAATCAAAGACCCTTGCCACCCGTCTTATTCACTCTTCCAACCTCTTCCATCGGGCAGGAGATACAAAAGTCTGAGAACACGCACTAACAGATTCAAACACAGCTTCTTCCCCGCTGTTACCAGACTCCTGAATCACCCTCTTATGGATTGAAGTGATTCTCCATACATCTTGTCTGTGTACAGTATGCTTCATCCAATGTCTATATATTTACATTGTGTATTATTGTATGTCCTATGTTTTTCATGTATGGAACGATCTGCCTGGACTGTACCCAAACAATACTTTTCACTATACTTCAGTACATGTGACAATAAATCTGAATCTAATCTTTTATAGGCATATAAATAGTGAAACGAGGAGTAGGGCCAATCGGGAACTAAAAGGGAATTTACACATGGAGACAGGGGGCATAATTGAGATATTAAATTAATACTTTGCATCCGTCTTCAGCAATGAGGTAGTTGCACCCCAGGCCATGGCGACAGATGAAGAAAACCTGAACTAAAAGGGTTCAAAATTGATCAGGATGAAGTGTTGAATAGACTGTCTATACTGAAAGTTGACCAGGCACCAAGACACGATGGGATGCATCCAAGGATATTGAAGAAAGTGAGATTGGAAATTGCAGGGATCAGAGGCGGGAGCGGCCGGGATCAGCATGGGTCAGCTGACTCACAGAAGCGTAATTGGGGGGGGGGGGGGGGGGGGGGAAAGAGAGCCAGTGTCAAGCGTTGACTTGGGGGTTTGGGATCACGGGGCTGCTGTGGGGGCGGGGGAGGGGAGATGGGATGATGCTTTGCTGACAGAAAAGGAGCCAACATGGGGGAACAGAAGGAGAGTCGGAGGGGGGGGGAGCCTCCAATGGGAGGGCTCGAGTAAGCGGGGGACACGGGTTAGTGGCTGGCTTAAAAAGGGAGATGGCTAATCGGCAGGGGAGAGGGGGGGGTGGCTAGCCCCCCATCCAGGCTGATCACGTGGAATGTGCGGGGCCTGAATGGGACGGTCAAGAGGGCTCGCGTGTTCTCACACCTAAAGGGGTTAAAGGCAGACGTAGCCATGCGACAGGAGACGCAGCTAAAACTTGCGGACCAAACAAAATTGAGAAAAGGGTGGGTGGGCCAGGTGTTCCATTCGGGGCACTATTCAAAGACCAGAGGAGTAGCAATCCTGGTCTGCAAACGGGTGGCTTTTGAGGCAGGGAATATTGTGGCTGACAAGGGGGGCAGCACGGTAGCATTGTGGATAGCACAATTGCTTCACAGCTCCAGGGTCCCAGGTTCGATTCCGGCTTGGGTCACTGTCTGTGCGGAGTCTGCACATCCTCCCCGTGTGTGCGTGGGTTTCCTCCGGGTGCTCCGGTTTCCCCCCACAGTCCAAAGATGTGCAGGTTAGGTGGATTGGCCATGATAAATTGCCCTTAGTGCCCTTGCGATAGAGCCGCTGTCTATAGCGCTGCGGACCTCAAAGAACTGGCAGGGGGGGTGGGGGGATCAGGTCTCGCTTTATGCGGATGATCTGCTCCTGTACATCTCGGACCCATTAGAGGGGATGGGGGAGGTCATGCAGATTCTGAGGGACTTTGGCAATTTCTTGGGGTACAAGCTGAACGAGAAGAAAAGCGAGATGTTCATGATCCAAGCTAAGGGGCAGGAAAAGAGACTGGGAGAACCTCCGCTGAAGATGGTCGAGAAGAGCTTTCGGTACCTAGGGATACAGGTGGCTCGAAAGTGGGATGCCCTCCACAAGCTTCATCTATCTCAGCTGGTAGAGCAGATGGAGGGGGACTTCAAAAGGCACCTTTCTAAAAAAAACAGGTGGTATCATTTCCGCTGCTATCCCCACGCAGGATACAGGATAGGGTGGTCTCCGGCACCTGGGTAGGGGAGGAGAAGGTGTCAGACATCTACCAGGAACTTCAGGAGGCGGAGGACGCCCCAGTGGAGGAACTTAAGGGCAAATGGGAGGAGGAGCTAGGCGGGGAGCTGGATGCGGGCCTGTGGGCGGATGCCCTAAACAGGATTAATTCCTCTTCATCATGTGCCAGGCTTAGCTTAATCCAGTTTAAGGTGGTCCACCAGGCACACATGACTGCAACCAGGATGAGCAAGCTCTTTGGAGTTGAGGATAAATGTGCGAGATGTGCGGGAAGCCCTGCAGATCATGTCCATATGTTCTGGGCATGCCCGGCTCTTAAGGGATTCTGGCAGGGATCTGGCAGGCAATGTCCAAGATCTTAGACACGCGGGTGGTGCCGAGTCCAGAGATAGCGATCTTTGGTGTGTCAGACGATCCGGGAGTTCAGGAAGCGAAAGAGGCCGACGTATTGGCCTTTGCTTCCTTGGTAGCCCGGAGACAGATCCTGTTAATGTGGAGGGACTCGAAGCCCCCGAGTGTAGAGACCTGGGTTAGTGACATGGCTGGGTTTCTCAGTCTCGAGAAAATAAAGTTTGCCTTAAGAGGGTCAATGGTAGGGTTTCTCTCGGAGGTGGCAGTCGTTCCTCGACTTTCTAGGAGAGCAGTAAAGGTCATCAGCAGCAGCATCCGGGGGGTGGGGGGGGTCATTTCTTAGTATTGTTCTTTTCTCTGTATATATGGTTAACATTTATTTTGTTATGTTAATTGTTGCGAATGGTTATGCAAAAAACTATGTTTTGACAAAGATTTGAATAAAAATAATTTTTTTTAAAAAGGAAATTGCAGGGATACTGGCCATAGTTTGTCAGCCTTCCCTAGACTCAGGGGAAACATACCCTTGTTCAAAAAAGGTTGCAAGGATAAGCCTAGCAGACCCGTCAGTTTAACTTCAGTGGCAGGCAAGATGTTAGAAACAATTATTTGGCTAGAGGAGGCTTGTAGTAGAGTTCCAAGTGACGGTATTGGAACTCTTGCTTTCCTGATATATATTAATGATCGAGATCAGTGTTTTTCAAACTTGTTTTTGCCCGGTACCCATTTTTACCAACCGCCCATCCTTCTGGACCCACGCCGGCCGACCTTCGCGACCCACCTTTTTCTCTTACCTTTAATGCGAGAGGTGAGCCTGGGTTTATATTCTATAGTCTAGAGTAACGAAGAATGAGAAATGACCTAATTGAAACAGACATTACTCTCTCAAGACTCTACTACCAGATGCAGAATGTACGTTTTCCTCAGATGGGTGGTTTACAGCCTGGAGATATAGTCTGCAAATTACAATAATAATAATCTTTATTGTCACAAGTAGGCTTACATTGCAATTAAGTTACTGTGAAAGTCCCCTAGTCGCCACACTAGGGCACCTGTTTGGGCACACTGAGGGAGAATTCAGAATGTCCAATTCACCTAACAAGCACGTCTTTTGGAACTTGTGGGAGGAAACCGGAGCACCCGGAGGAAACCCACGCAGACACAGGGAGAACATGCAGACTCCGCACAGACAGTGACCCAAGCCAGGAATCGAACCTGGGACCCTGGCGCTGTGAAGCAACAGCGCTAATGCGATGATTTTAGACATGGATGAGGAGGAAGTACTTAACCAAGTATTGTAAATCTTTTTAATCTCTAAAATTCACAATCAAAGAGAGTTCTGCAGGTTCAGCCAGATGCAGGGAGACTGAATTGAATTTTTAAATCTTCTCCTGGGTCAGCGTGCCGATGTCAGGAGGCGGCTCCGGGCATGTGCACTGATGAGTGGGCATGCATGCGCAGCACGCCCGCATTTTTAAAGCCGGTTGTGGCTGTCATTTTTAAGGCTGCCCGCAGCCGCCATTTTTTAAAGCCGGCTGTTGCACCTGAATTTACGCGATTGGGAGCCCCGTGATGAATGGCTCCGCGACCCTCCCGACACCCGCCCGCAACCCCCACTTTGAAAATGCCTGATCTAGATCTAGGTGTGCAGGAGAAATTTCAAAGTTTGTGGATGATATAAAAATTGGAAGTATTCTGAATTGCAAGGATGACTATGTAGAACTTCAAAAGAACATAGATAAATTGGCGGAGTGGCAGATATATGGCAGATGAAGTTCAATGGAAGGTGAAATATTTTGGTAGGAAGGAGACAGACAAGGGTTAAAATTCTTAATGGGGTGCAGGAGCAGAGAGAACTGGGTATATATGTGCATACATTATTGCAGGTGGTGAGAGTAGTTAATAAAGCATATAGTATCCTGGGCTTTATTAATAGCGGCAAGGGGGTTTTGCTGAACTTACACAAGCCACTAGTTAGACCTCAGCTGTAGTATTATGTACAGTTCTGGGCACCACGCTGTAGGGAGTTTGTGAACACATTGGAGAGAGTGCAGAAGAGATTTACAAGAATGGTTCCAGGGATGAGAAACTTCAGTTGAGGATAGATTGGAGAGAGGTTGGTACTGTTCTCCTTGGAGACAAGGCCAAGAGGAAATTTTATAGAAATTTTAAAAATCATGAGGGGGCTAGACAGAGTAGATAGGGAGAAACTGTTCCTGCTCGTAAAAGGATCAAGAATAAGAGGACACAGAATTAAAATGATTTGCAAAAATGTTTTTTTTTTTTTTTTTTTTTTACACATCGAGCGGTCTGGAATGCACTGCTAGGAACTGTGGTGGAGGCAGGTTCAATCGAGGCAATCAGGGCGGCATTAGATAATTATTGGAATAGAAACAATGTGCAGGGGTATGGGGAAAAGGGCAGGGCAATGGCACTAAGTCATAACACTCCTTTGGAGAACCGATGCAAACAAAATAGGCAAATGACCTTCTGGGCTGTATCAATTCTGTGATTCTGTGAATATACTCGTTTAAATGTTGTTTTTCTGTTGCTACTAAACTGTCTCATTTGATGTTCTGGGAAATACACATTATTTAAACTCAATTTTTCTTCAGCTATTGCAGATACTTTTCATTCACTCCAAAGTCTTCAGTAGCCTTTCATCAATATGTGCCATCAATTATAACAGACGATATGGCTTAAGCTTAAAGTAATATTTCATTATTAAACAAACCCAAATTAAATACAAAATTAGGTTGTTTAAAGCAGAGCCAAAGGAGAAATAATTGACACCAATACAAGTTGTGCAGTTTTTTTATATTCAAAAATCGGTTCATCCTGTAGGAGCTTCCCACTCACCATGACACATATGATTCCCAAATTACAGCAGTGATGTGCTCTCTCGTTTTTGCCTCAAGGACTCAACTCAGTGCCAACGAGTGCACAAGAGAAATTTAACGTGATTTGTTAATTAATTTTCGCTCTCTCACTGTGCAAATATCTTTTATCTGTACTTGGAAGCTTTCCATCACCCCGGTGAAATACAAAGAGCCAATTTGTTAAACTTGTCAAACAGCTAATCAGAGACAAACTCATATTCTGCACTCCAACAGTACTTCAAAATATATGTAAGATCAAAATTTTAATGCATCAGTCATGACTCAACACAGTATTCTTGCCTCTTGAGTCAGAAGGTTGTGGCTTCAAGTCCACACTGATACTTCAGTGCAATCAAGGGAATGTTGCACTGTCGAAGGAGTAATCTTTCAGCTGAGACATTAAATGTCCTCACATTAAATAGTGAATGTAAAGTAAACCACGGCAGTATTTTGAATAAGGACAAGCGAGTTCACCCCACTTTTCTGGGCAATATTTATTCCTCAATCAATATAATGGAGAACAGATTAGCTGGTTATTAACATAACCTTGCTGCGCGCAAACTGGCTGCTGTGTTTCCTACATTATAACAGTGGCTACACTTCAAGTGTATTTCATTGCTTTTAAAGTGCTCTGGAACTCATGAGATACATATTATGAACAGGCCCTGTGAAACCATACCTGCAGTTTCAGTATGCTACTGAATATGTACAGGAACAAAACAAATTCCAAATTAATATCCACCACCTCCATACAGTTAAAAATCCAATTAATATATAATTAACAATGAAGTTGTTGAAGGAGCTACAGAAATGCATTATTTCTTTCTTTCTAGTTTCCATGAAAGAAAATAAAACAATTTGCTAAATGAGGAATTATATACCTTTATCTGCTCTTAATTAAAAACTTTTTTGCAATTTTACGTCTCACTGAAATCTTCGTCGCTTGATCAGGTGAAGACAAAATGGGAAGAGTTGTTGAGACCCATCATTAGATAAGGATGTATGGAATAAGGCCCTCTGTAGGGTAAATTCCACTTCATCCTGCATGCGGCTCAGTCTCATCCAACTGAAGGTGGTTCATAGAGCTCATCAAACCAAAAGTTTTTTTATTCATTTATGGGATGTGGACGTCGCTGTTTATGCTTGCATTTATTGCCCATTCCTAATTGCCCTTCAGAGGATGGTGGTGCGTTCCCTTTTTGAACTGCTACAGTCCTGAGGTGTAGGTACACCCACAGTGCTGTTAGGGAGGGAATAACAGGATTTTGCCCCAGCGACAGTGAAGGAATGGCGATATATTTCCAAGTCAGGGTGGTGTGTGACTTGGAAGGGATCCTCCAGGTGGTGGGCTGCTTTGTCCAGGATGGTATCGAGCTTCTCGACTGTTGTTGGAGTTACACTCAATTCAGGCACGTGGACAGTATTCTATTACATTCCACACGTATGCCTTGTAGATGATGGACAGGTTTTAAGGGGGGGGGGGGGGATCAGGAGGTGAGTTACTCGCTGTCGGATTCCTAGCTTTTGACCTGCCATGGTAGCCACAGTATTAATATGGCTAGTCCAGTTCAGTTTCCGATCAATGGTAACCCCCATGGATGAGTGGTTTCTTTGATGGTGAGGACGACAGGTGCGAGCGGTGTTCTCATGGGCCTGCCAACCAGACCCACATGTTCTGATCTTGTCCAAAGATGGTGAGCTTTTGGGTCTCCTTCTTTAACACCATGTCAGCGGTTCTTAACTTTAATCTGGAGCCTTGTCCGTTGATGGCCATTTTCAGAGTGCTGGGCTAGCCGGGGCTGCAGACCGGAGGGCGGATTTGCTTGCCTTTACCTCACTGATAGCCCGAAGGCGAGTTCTGCTGGGATGGAGTGTGTCCACTCCACTTAGTTCCTCGCCCTGCTTGGTGACCTTATGGACTTTTTAAATCCTGGAAAATGTCAAATACACCATCAGGGGATCAGTAGAGGGATTCTACCTGAGGTGGCAGCCATTTATCTCTCACTTTAAAGAGGCAATTGCCATCACTGTTGGGGAGGGAGGGATTTGGATGTAGCTTCTCTTGCGTATTTTTCTATACTTCTGATTTTCTGTGTTGCTAACATGGCAATTGTACCATGTTTGAACAATTTTCACAATTATTGTTGTAGTGGTTCAGTTTGTGTTTGTTCAATATGAAGTCTTCAATAAAATATTATTTTTTTTAAAAACGTTTTGCAATTTCTAACAGCACGTTTTCCATAATTCCAACTCTTCGGTAGTAAGTTCACAAAAGCATCCTCATTTGGAAGATCACGATAGTCTTCCCAAAGTAATATCCAGAAATGTACTGCAGTTAATGACATTCCTTAGCTGCCTGCTAAGGGATGTTTGAACAGAGCATTAAGGGTCAGTTTTGTACATCAATATAATGGCATACCCATTGCACTCATTTAAGAACACAGCAGTTCCCACATGGACCTAGCAATATCTCAAAGCATTTCCTACTTACAGCGTAGAAATGGAAAACATTCAATCTACTAATATACTAGTTTTTTTCAACACCAAGCCACCAATTATGAATCTAAAATTATTTTCTGTAAAAAGGGAAAAAAATCTGTTTTTATAGCATGCCAATAAAATCAATAGCAATAAGCAGTTCCAAAGAACGCAATATTAATCAAAGACACAATGCTAATATACTTCTATTTTTCATTAGAATTTACACTTGACTTGAATAGGGTACATTAAAACTGAATTCTGCACATCTATTTCTTGTTTATATTTAGGTATTAATTTTGATTTCCTTTATCAGTAATAACCATTACGTACTACTGTCATAATGCTGGTATAATTAGTAAATATAAAACAAAGTTGGTGAACACACTAAACAATTACAAGAGATATTTGCAACTTCTTTTTCTACCAATTACATTATGTTTGAACAAAAGAAGTTATATGACACTTCTAAAATAGGCAATTTACAAGGACCAAACTTTGCAGCAACATCCACTGGCAAACATAATCCATACTGAAAATGCAATAAAATTACATGCATTAAGATCTGTACATAGCTCATTAAATGTCTTCAAAATCTCAGAACACAGAAGACAATAATATCATGAGATCATCTGATTTTTCCACACCTCCAGAAGTCTTCCAGTCACTTCCAGATATATTTATTCTTTGTTTATAAATTCTTAATTGTTCTGGAATGTTGCTATAACTCTGAATATTGAAATATTTCCTTACCCTGAAACTACCAATCCATTGCAGGAGTGTGCATCACATAATATTCCTCCCACGTCATACTGCAACTGGCTTGCAGCTCCAATACGGTTCTGTTGGAAATAAAAGACCTTATAGAATATCAAATAAAGCAATCTGAATGAGACATAATTATTTACAAAATTATTATAATTATTTACAACTACAACCAATTCCTGGACACATTCCTTATTCAAAATTGGATTTCTCCAAGCAGTTTGATGTATTCCATAGAAGATAACTGTGACCTTTTAGAGATAATATAAAAATGCTATTTGGGTGTGCTGATGAAAAAGAATATGTACCATCTTGTCTTTAAAGCTCACAGTTCACATTTATAAGCGCTATTTACATACAAGGCTGCTTTAAAGGGGTGAAAGTAAACATGGTGGGGGAAAAACTTGAGCAGGGAGAAAGCCAAAAGTTGAGGCTTTTGAAGGCAGGGAAGAGAGGCTGAAGTCAAAAGATGTTTTTGAAAATAACTTCAGCAGTTAATGGAATAGTGGCTGAAAAACAAACCTATGTTGGTGGCATTGAAGGAATAAAACAATATATGCAGTAATCCAGGGCAAAATCTGATGTGGCCTTGGGCATACGGCTGGAAATTCACAGGCGGTTGTCATGGTGCAATCACACACTGATGGACAGATAGATGGA
Source organism: Scyliorhinus torazame (assembly GCF_047496885.1). Taxonomy (NCBI): domain Eukaryota; kingdom Metazoa; phylum Chordata; class Chondrichthyes; order Carcharhiniformes; family Scyliorhinidae; genus Scyliorhinus; species Scyliorhinus torazame. Next base: position 75,964,950 of record NC_092707.1, on the reverse strand, counting down.
CTAACCAACACACACACACAACATCACAGCCAATCACCAGTGAGAGCACACGCACTATAAAACATGGAGCAGCACAATTCCCGCTCATTCTACCAGGAGATAGCTCAGAGCACAGAGCTCACAGCGCGCCACTCAGAGATACACCATGTGCTGAGTGCCTCACTAAGATAGTGCTAGGGCTGGGTCCACAGGTTAGCTGGTGAAGTACAAACCACAGCCAGAAGTTGAGTTATTATTGTACAGAATAACAAAACAGAGTTGTACCATCTACAACCGTGTTGGTGCGTTTGTGTATTGGAACACCCAACACGACATGATACCAGTCCTGGAAACTCGCCAGCGACTGTGAGACCTACCTGCACCTCTTCAGAGATCCGCCATCCTGCGCCATGGACACCAACAGCCCGCCGTAGCCGCTCCAAATCGCTGGAAATCTCGGCGTCAACTGGAAGCTGTTTAAACAGCGCTTCCAGCTCTTCCTCGAAGCCACAGACAGGGGGAATGCATCGGACACCAGGAGGATCGCCCTCCTCCTCTCCACGGCGGGGCAACATGCCATCCACACCTACAACTCCTTGGCATTCGCGGAAGGTGAGGACAAGACGAAGTACAAGACGGTCCTTCTAAAATTTGAGGAACACTTCAGCGTGGAAGTTAATGAGAGCTTCGAGAGGTACCTCTTCCAGCAGCGCCTACAGGGTAAGGATGAGCCTTTTCAATCTTATTTGACACACCTTCCTATCCTCGCGCAGTCCTGCGGCTATGAGGCCACCTCCAACTCCATGATTTGGGATCAGATAGTTTTTGGGGTCACCTCAGACACCCTACGCCAGCAGCTCCTCAAAATAAAGCGCCTCACGCTAACCACCGCCATCGAAACCTGCGTCCTCCATGAAAACGCGACCAGCCGGTACTCCCAAATCCAGGCAGCCGAATCGGCATGGCAGGGATCCTAAGAGGCCGAGCGGGTCCAGTCGATCGAGTTCCTCCCGGTCAGCGGCCCAGACGAGGGCGATCATTTTGCGCGCTTGTACGCGCCAAAAGAGGAGACGTCGACGCAGAGGGACGTGATGCGTAGGCGCGCTCTGTGCAGGACCGCATCGCGCATGCGTGGTGGCGCAACGAACGCCATGACTTCACGACGTGTGGCAAATGTGGATCCGCACACTTAAAGCGGCAATGTCCAGCCAAAACGTGACAATGCCTCCGCTGTGGCAGGATGGGCCACTACGCTGCCTGCTGTCGAGCAGCTCAACCTGCCAACTCTCCGCAATTCCGCCAGCCTCGCAGGGACGTGCCCCCATACACCGAGTTATACCCTGACGACATGCAGACCGGTGATACCGACGACCGGGAACCCTTCCGCGTTGCGGTAATAAGACAGGAACCGGATGTCCCCAAGTAGGACCCACCAGCCAATGCCAGTGCACAGCATTAATCCGGGCGATGAATGGTGTGCCACCCCAACGGTCAACCGATCACCAATCACATTCCGCTTAGACACTGGTGCCTCCGCCAATCTCATTGCATGGTCAGCCTTCCACACCTTGAAGGTTAAACCACCGATTCGGTCATCCCACTGTCAGCTGGTTGATTACAACGGGAACATTATCCCGGCCATGGGGTCCTGCCAGCTCGAGGTTGCACACAATTCATACACAGCCACACTGTCTTTTGAGATAATTGGATCCTCGAAGGACTCTAAGTTAGGCGCACAGGCGTGCAAGATCCTCCACCTCGTTCAGCGGGTACACACTCTGTCTCCAGAAAGCACATCAGATTTCCCGGATGCAGACTTTAGGGCGCAGCTGCACTCGCTCCTCGCCCCCAAACGGGAGGTTTTCGAGGGCCTGGGCACACTGCCCTACACTTACAGAATATGGCTCAAACTGGACGCCACCCTGGTCATTCACACACCTCGTAGAGTCCCAGACCACTCAAGGACCGCCTCAAGCAGCAGCTGCAGGATCTGCAGGACCAAGGAGTGCTTTCCCGGGTCACGGAGCCAACGCCATGGGTCAGCTCCATGGTGTGCGTAAAAAAGCCCTCTGGCGTAAAAAAGCCCATGTGCTGAGTGCCTCACTAAGATAGTGCTAGGGCTGGGTCCACAAGTTAGCTGGTGAAGTACGAACCACAGCCAGAATTTAATAGTTATTATTGTACAGAATAATAAAACCGAGTTGTACCATCTACAACCGAGTTGGTTTGTTTGTGTATCGGAACATGCAACACGACAGTGGTGAAGTGAAGTGAGATCTTGGAAAAATTTGAAAATAAAAATGAGGCTCCTAAAATTAATTTATGAGGTCACAGGAAATCAGGAGAATTTAACAGATTAATTCAATCATTGGAATGAGGAGGCAGTGGGTAATTTCTTTGTCATGCCCAGTAGAGGCAGGTCCTGTTCGCACAAATATATGAAGTAGGAGGAGCAGGCCACTCAGTCCCTTGAAATTGCTCCACTATTCAATAAGCTCATGGCTGATGCAATTGTAACCTGGACTTCACATTCTGCCTGCCCCCACAACCTTTCGCCCCTTTGTTCATCAAGAATCGATCCAGTTCTGTCTGAAAAATATTTAAAGACTACTTTCACTGCCTTTTGAGGAAGAGATTTCGAAAGACTCATGACTCATGGAAAAAATTCTCCTCATCGCTGGCTTAAATGGTCAGCCCTTAGTTTTTATTTTAAAAAATATATTTTTTGAATGTCAAAAAAAACAATGATGACAATAGCAACAAACAAATATACAAAAAGGTGTTTGTTTTTTTAAATCAGAAAATTGATAAATACATATAAATTGTTTTTTATAACTGCAACAGTCAAACTATCCCTATTATAAATTAGCTTAACAGTCGATCTTGTCCAGTTCTTTAAAGAATGAAATAAATGGCTGCTTCTTCTGGTAGAACGTCCCCACCGAGCCCCTAATGATACACAGGTTGAGGATCCCTTATCTGATATTCCGAAAATTAAAAATTCCAAATTCCGCACATTTCTTTTGAGCACCGATGTGACATCACGAATGGGAAATTCCATGAGGCTCCGGGAAGGTTCCCGGGCGATGTGCAGGTCCCGGGAACAGGCTGTTTCGCCCCCTCGAAAAGCATATTCCGAAATCTTAAAGATGCCAAAATCCTATACACACTCGGTCCCAAGCATTTCAGCAAAAGGATGCTCAACGTGTATTTGATTTTCTCCAGGTGTAGGAATGACAACAAATCATCCAACCAGGTGGATGTTTTAGCTGGTGTGGGAGATCTCCAATTGAGCAATATATGCCTCCTGGCTATTAAAGATGCAAAGGCGAGAAAGTCCGCTCCCACCCTGGAGTGGAATGCTGGTGAGTCAGAGACCCCAAATATTGCCATTAGTGGGCAAGGTTCTAGGGTCACCCCTAGAATCTTAGATAGCATATCAAGAAAGGAAACCCAGTAGTTAGCAAACTTAGGAGAAATCCAAAACACGCGAGTGTGGTCAGCTGGTGTAAGTGAACAGCGATCACACTTGTTCTCCACATCTCGAAAGATCCCACTCATCCTCGCCTTCATCGAATGAGTTCTATGTAGTATTTTGAACTGAATCAAACTCAATTTGGCGCAAGACGAAGTGGAATTCACCCTGTAGAGGGTTTCCCTCCAAACCTCATCAGTAAGGGCCTAGCCCCTTTATCCATTTCTCCTTTACTCCATCCAAAGGAATAGAATCGGAAAACAAAATAAGGCCATACAAGTTTGAAATCTTCTGGCCTGTCGTGCCAAAGGCAGGACCTTCTACAGCAAAGAGGAAGGTGGGGTCAAGGGGAAGAAAGAAAAAAAGAACTTCTCAAAGGAGAGCCATCCCCTGGAATGCGAGCACCTTTGCACTGCCCAGCTGGCATCTAGACACTGCCACCCTGCTAAGCCAGCAGGAGCACTGCCTGGGTGCCAGGGTGACAGTACAAGGGTGCATGAGTGCCAAGGTGGCACTACCAAGGGTCGGGGGCCATGCCCATAAAATGAGGGGGGTTTGAAGGGTGTGGAGTGCAGGGCAGGTACGTAGGAGCCTCCGGGAGGTTGGGGGGGGGGGGGGTGATGGGTGGAGGTCCTAGAAGGGAGGGGTGATGTAAGGGGGCTGGGGGGAGGGGGGGGGCATGAAGAGGGGGGACCCCATAGTGGGGTGTCCTCACTTGGGGAGTGCGGGGTAGGGTCCACGTGTTAAATGTTTTAGTTGCTGTGATATGAAGAGTCTAAAGTTCTGTTCCTTTTTCACAAACACACATTTCCTTCCAACAGCCTTTGCACAAAACTCTCACTATACATCACCTGACAGAGGCCACCTGAAGCCCCTTTACATATCAGTGTCAATTAATGGATACATAACAGAAATGAGACAACTAATTGCAATGTCTCTGAACCCATTACTTAACAGTCTCCCCTTCCTTGGAGAAAAAAAAATTAGGTGAAAACAAAATTTCAAGAAACTCAAAAACACACACATGATTGCCCTCCCTTTTTTTTTGTTTGTACGAGAAAGAAAAAAAAGTCACAGAAACAAGTGCCCTTCATTAACAATATCCAAAAGTTTCTGTGAACTCGCCCCTCTTTTCGTAAAACAGTCTGACAGTTAATAGCTCCTGTCGACCCATTTAATTTTTGTTATTTCCCCTCTGTCCGACATCTGCTTCAAACTTGCGATATCTATCCGTAACCTCTTTTCATTTACACTTTTTGTAGAGTGCAAATTTTCCCGCAGGGATTTATTGTCAATGTGACAGTCAATAGGTATATTACCCAAATCCCCTAATCCCAAAATTTCTGTCAATATCATACTTATATAAAAGGCCATATCCTCGACAAGGCTTAACGTCTCAGCAGCCAAAGTACGTTTTACCACTCTCCTTATTTTCTTTGTTTCCCATACAAGCGGGCAACATTTACCATTGTTCCCCAAAAGGAAAATTATAAAACCTCCTGCGCTTGAAACCTCATCACATAAATTTGCGTAGGACGCATCATTATAAACTATGAGTTTCAAGTGCCTAAGGTCACCTAAAACCAGGAACTTCAAAACACAGTCCTGCATTTTTAGTTTGGCCAACGCTTTATTTGCTCTTACTTTGTCTTCCACTTTGGGATCATTCATTTTTGTACTCAACTCTAAGACATCAAAACTTACGTCCGGTCTACCTAACAAGTTCAGCTCCCCAATTAAACTTCGCAGTTGCTCTTTTTCTATCTTTGAAACCATTGTGTCTTTTTGTGAAACTCAGCCACAACTAATTGCAAATGGGCTGATGCTTTCCAAATAAGATTGCTGACGTAAAGTTGCCCCTAACTTAGTCTGTCCAATTTCCAGTCCAATATATTTAAATGCACCAGAAGCCTGACCTCCAACCCTGAATTCTTTCCTCAAACCAGAGATTACAATAGCTACAAAATCACTAGTCCCACCCCACAAAAAAATCATTGACATGCATCATAAAAATGCCAGAAAGATTTCCTTTATAGTGCCAGTAAAACATTGAAGGATCTGCTTTCAACTGGCAACAGCCTAACTTTAACAAAACTGCCTTACCGAAAAATACCAGACTCTAGATGCATCATTTAATCCATGAACACATTTGTTCAACTTCCAGAGTACCCCTTCTGTGTTAGCTGCTTCTTTAGGAGGACGGAGAAAAATGTCTCTCTGGAGCTGATGCCCCTGCAAAAAGGCAGCTTTTATATCCTCTCCCGCCTGGTATCTCGTTCTGTACTGCTACTGCTTGATCTTTCCCTTCTGCTGTGGGATGTCCTTTCAATAGTTCTCAACCTTTTCCTGCGGACCTGTTCACTATCCGATGTACTATCTGAACTGGCACTGCGTTTCTGTGCCCTCCATCTTTGAACTTAGTTTTCCCAATCCATTGTCTTGACTCCTTCCCCTGAATCCTGTACATTCAACCAATGTTTATACTTTCCAGTGGCCTTCCCTGCTCTACTAATAACAGTTGCATCCTTCCATTGACTAGACCCTTCAGGCAAGTATGTCACTTTTGTACCAACTTTTGGAAGTTGCCCTTTCGGAAAAATGGCCTGTTCTAATTCATCAGAAGTGTTGTGTCCCTCCACAGAAACCCTGTCTATATCAGTTAATTGGTCCTCATAGTTCTGTAACACATGCGTACCAGATGACTCTGGTTCCTTGTCATGTCTGTCTGCTCTGTCTAAGTTTGAAAATTTGTAATCTGTACCCATTATCCGTGATGAATGTACCCTAACAGTTTTATTACCATGTTGCAAAATAATTGTCTTGCCATCTATGCCTATGATCTTCCTTGGGCCTTTCCATTCATTAGAATTGTCTCTCTTATAGTATACCATGCCTCCTTGCTGAAAAACGGCATCTGATGGCCGTACGTTATGTCTTAAAGCTCTGCGAATTCTTTCAGAGACTTCTACTTCCAAAAAAGCTTTTCTACTGCGATGTAATGCATTTAAATGTTCAGCAAAACCAGAGCTAATCCCCTCCCAAGCTGGAGGCTGGTCATCCAAAATGGACGGAATTTTAGGATTTCTACCAAACACTAATTGATCAGGCCTATAGCCCCCAACCATCTGCAATGAATTCTTTGCATGTACTGCCCGTGCTAAAGCTGAATTTAGCCTGCAATTTGGTCGATCTGCCAAAATTTTCCAAAGCACGTCATCGATGACAGCATGATTTCTTTCACAGACACCATTACTAAATGGGCTTTCTGCAGCCGTATTCATAACTCTGATATTCATGTTTTCACACATATCCCTAAACTCATCATTAGCAAATTCTCCCCCATTGTCCGTAAGGAATTTTGCCGGTGGACCCATTCCTGTCCCTATCCATTTTTCCACGATTTGATCCAGAATTACTCTCTTTTCTTTACTTCGTACAATCGTTGATTGACTAAATCTGGTTGCTAAATCTACAAAATGCAAAATAAATATATTATCCCTGGCCAAAGGTAGGGTTACTATCGGTCGTGCTGGTGTCCTTCTGTACTTCCTACAAACTTCACAGCAGTCACGAACCTGTTGTATCAGTTTAGTATAGTCATCACCCCTTACCCCTGCATCCTTTAATAAATTTTTCAGCCTCCGAGGAGACGGATGTGCAAATTGCCTATGCAGTTTTAATACCACAAGCTTTTTAATCAGCTAAAGTCCCATTTTCAACTGCCATTAACACATCCTTAACCACTCTACTTGAAATATTATTCGTCAGTAATGGAATACAATAGTGTCCCGACTGTGTAAATTGTAAGTCCACCGTCTTTCCAAAAACTGCTGCCTTATCCTGTTCCATATCCAGTTTGATGTGTGCTTTCTTCATCGACGGTCTGTTCAGAAGCAAAGGTATCTCACTTGTTGCAACATCCATGCTAATGAAATTATTCACTCCGGCAATATTGCAAGGGATCACCACTCTTTTCAGCGACTTCAGGGTATTATCATCCCCAAACCTGAAACTTGTGGAACTTTCAAATTCCTTAACCTTGTTACGATTTTCAGCATTCAAAGAGTCCAGGTAGCATTTTAACCAGTCAATTCCACACACAGTAGATGTGCAGCCACTGTCCAATACAGCACAGTTGAAGGATTCTGCAACCAACACCCTCATTACCGGCGTAAAACTGCTTGTCAATAGGACAATGTTTTCTTTCTGGTCACTTTCTTTTTCCTCTTCGGACTATTCCGTGTCATGTGTCGCTTCACTCTATTATAACGTGTTGGACAGTTGAAAGCATAATGGTATTGAGAGTCACATCGAAAACATCGATTTATCATGCCCCGTTCATTTCTGGGGTTCATCTTCCTATTGTAGGTTCTAACTGGGTTTCTGTCTTCATAATTTCCTTGTCTTGGTTTCCTTCTATAGTCTTGAGCCCTGTTCATAGCCATACGATTTTGCCATCCTGTTAGTAGTGTATCTTCCATATTCTGCCTTATTGCAGGCTGACCTATTTGGGTCATCAGAGCCATCGGAATCGAATGTTTCCCCAGAAACTTTAGTAAAGCTTTTGTCATCTGTTCGAATAAGGTCTCCTTATCAGTAAACTGAACTCCTGTCAAAACCAGGAGCCTATCCATGTTGCTCACTCTAGCACAGTCAAGTAATTTAAAGGCCAACACAGACTATGGAAATTCCAGGTTGTGTTTCTGCAGTCTTTTATATAGTCTGCCAAATTCCATTATATCTTCCATGGAGATATCCTCCATTTTCCAGAACTTATCAAAATCCGACCATGCTTCATACGCACTTAACAAGTCATCGTTCTTATAAATCTTATCCATATAATGTAATAAAGTCTCCAATCCTTCTTCTGAGTCTAACTCTTCCAATTCCAGCTCAGAAAGCACTTTGTTTCGGATTTTACTGCCATATGGTAGAGAAAGAGCCAATGCCGTACCTTGTTTTCTCTTTCCCAAAGCAGTTACCTTCGTCCACATAACTACTGCACTTCTCCATTGGTCGTATGATTCCCTTTCAGAAAATAAGGGAGGATAGTCATATCCAGCCATCTTTATTCTCGGTTCAGCCATGTAGCCCCCTTTTTTTTTTCTTTTCTCACTCACTCCTTGGTTTGATCTGGAAAAGTTGTATCTTTCAACCCTTCACATTTACACAGCAACCATTCTCTGCTACCAATTGTTCGACATAGAACATAGAAAAATACAGCACAGAACAGGCCCTTCGGCCCACGATGTTATGCCGAACCTTTGACCTAGATTAATCATAGATTATCATAGCATTTACAGTGCAGAAGGAGGCCACCCGGCCCATCGAGTCTGCACCGGCTCTTGGAAAGAGCACCCTACCCAAGGTCAACACCTCCACCTTATCCCCATAACCCAGTAACCCCACCCAACACTAAGGGCAATTTTGGACACTAAGGGCAATTTATCATGGCCAATCCACCTAACCTGCACATCTTTGGACTGTGGGAGGAAACCGGAGCACCTAGAGGAAACCCACGCACACACGGGGAGGACGTGCAGACTCCGCACAGACAGTGACCCAAACCCAATCGAACCTGGGACCCTGGAGCTGTGAAGCAATTGTGCTATCACAATGCTACCGTGCTGCCCTTAAGAACAAATTAATCTACACTATATCATTCTACCGTAATCCATGTACCTATCCAATAACTGCTTGAAGGTCCCTAATGTTTCCAACTCAACTACTTCCACAGGCAGTGCATTCCATGCCCCCACTACTCTCTGGGTAAATAACCTACCTCTGACATCCCCCCTATATCTTCCACCATTCACCTTAAATTGATGTCCCCTTGTAATGGTTTGTTCCACCCGGGGAAAAAGTCTCTGACTGTCTACTCTATCTATTCCCCTGATCATCTTATAAACCTCTATCAAGTGTGAAGAAGGCCAGGCAAGCAATAGCGCCGTGTCGCAGGGAATTGGAAGGCAGCAGCCAGGAGTGAGGCAACTGGACCAGAGCCAGAGGCCGCAGAGTTGAGAGTGAGGGGGCTGGATAGCAACTGAACTGGGCAGCGAAGGCGAGAGAGAACAGAGGCCAAGCAGCCAGGCAGGAGCACATGCGGTCATCGAGGCTCGAGGCCTGGCCACCCGAGCAAGAGGTGAGCAGAGCAGCAGTCGGGAGGTGCAAAGAAGGCCAGGCAAGTGCCAGCATCAGGTCTCGAGGAATTGGGGAGCAGTGGCCAGTGGGGAGACTCGACCAGAGCAGAGGCCAGCCAGGCAGCAGGACCAGGAGTGAGGGCTGGACTGGGCAGCAACTGGACCAGGCGGCGAGGATGTCATGTAGGAGTCTGCCACGTCACCAGGGGGCGGGGTGTGTCATGGGGCACCCAAAAGTGTAAGTTCACATCTGATAACCTATCCAACCTTTTCTGAACTGCTTACAACGTATTTGCATCCTTCCTTAAATAAGGAGACCAAATGGCCTAATTCGGCTCCTATGTCTCTTGTCCATTGTTCAAAGTTACTCCAAATACAGATGCTATGTACCTAGGTTTGCAGTTGAACAAGTAAAACTGATGAGATCAGTTATTCACCAGTTGTGAAACACCACTATCTATATGCTGTTGTGTATCAATGGCATTTTAGCATTAAGCAATTCTAGATGGGCAATCCTTGTTGACGATGTGATCAAAACTGGCTTCTGATACGGAGATCCTTTATCATTCCAAGACCAGAGGAAACCTGGGCAGATAGCAGAAGAACACGGATAAGACAATAACTGCAGGCATCTTTGAAGAAACAGTCATTAGCCAGTCTGAAAACTATCTGCAAGCCATCAAGCAGCTAAAATGTTTAACCTGTTCCAATTTACAAGTTCACCTGAGAACCAACATGCTAGCTGCAAGAAACCGTGCAACCTGCTGTGAACCCTTTGCTTGACAAAACCCCCACTTCAACTTTAAATCATCAAATCCATTCAAGAACCCACAGACCTGTCACGTGAGAGGCCAGAAAATGCAAATCAAAGACTACTAACTGTAATCTGTAGAAATGCACTATTATTTTCTGTATCACATGTCTGTATCCATATACGTGTGAGACTAAGTGTGATGTTGTGTTAATTTGGGTTAAGTGTATAAAAATAAATAACCTTCTTTATTTTAAACTCATGAAAGCTTGCTGATGAATAATTTAATTGGAATACACACTTCAAGGGTATGAAACGACACACCTCTTTCCATACAAAATATACTGATTATCAGCACTAAAGCAGCAAATACATTCTGTCTGTGACACAATGATAAGTTGTCAAAAATGTTGACTCGTGTGTGACTGGACGTGGGACAAGTTGTCAGCAAAATCCTTGGGTGGCAGATTTGAAGAGCTGGGCATCACCAGCGTGCATGTTAGTACTGAACTGAGTTTTCAGATGAAGTTTCCAAAGAGAAAGTACATAGATGATGAACAACATTGCACCAGAGTAATCATTGTCAGCATAAGACCAGAAGCTATTTCAGAAAATATTATAGGTGGGAGTTGGAGTGAAATCATGGGAGAACAGAGCTGCAGAGATGGGCAATGGAAGAGAGACAATGTGAAAGAATGGAGTGGTCAACTGTGTGTATGGCAATTCAAGTTCAAAGAGAACGAGGTTAGTCACGCAAGGAAATCATTGGTAAGCATGCAGTTGAATGCATTGAGGCAGTCAAAAAAAAGACTCATTGGGTTGCATTTAGAGGAAAGAGAGGTGAAGGGTGAGCTTTTTAAGAAGTAGGAAGTTGATGGTAGTTTTGAAAAGGATAGGAACAATACCCAAGGATAAGGAAAAGGTTAAGAATATTATTGAAAACAAGAATGGGAGGTGAAGCAGTTGAGAACAGCTTGCAGCCTCTTTGGCATTTCAAGTATTTAATTTGCACGTTTCTGATGCTGGGTCATCTCATCAGGGCAAAGGGTCGATTAGAAAGGAGGAATTCCCTTAGGGGCTGGTTTAGCACAGTGGGCTAAACAACTGGCTTGTAATGCAGAACAATGCCAGCAGCGCAGGTTCAATTCCCGTACCGGCCTCCCCGAACAGGCACCGGAATGTGGTGGCTTTTCACGGTAACTTCATTGAAGCCTACATGTGGCAATAAGTGATTATTATCATTGTTAGTAGAACCCTGACAAAAACACATGCATACAAATAAGGGCGAGACATTCAAGCCACTTTGAGACACCAAAAGCCTGGCTGAAGAAGGGGGTTGGCAAAAGACAGAGCAGATTGCTCATCTTTCTTCTGCGCCAGAAAGTTTTATATGAACATATCAGAAAATATGGGACCAAATAAATGTTGATTCAGTAGAACATTTGACAATTAACTTATTGATTCAAAATTCCCAGTCTGCTCCTTCTGACAAATAAATTCAAAACCTAATAATAGGTTTCGGTTCAAAAAAATCTATTTCTTGGAAGAGCTACAATCACTTTTTCTCCAGCTGTAATAATAACCATATACTTCAATGTACAGAACAATGAACAATGGGTAAATCACATTGTTTTATTCAAAGATATTACTGCGATTTTATCCCCTACCATGAAGACCCACAGCTATGAGAAATAAAAAAAGGATATCACATGTATACAAAAATAAACCACTCAATTATAGTATAGATTACACACTCCAATTAACTGAAATAAATGGAAATCAAACTTTTTCCTCACACAAATAAAATCCTTTGGCACTGCAGTGACTTGCAAAGAAACAAAGAATAGCCTTTTCTTACAATTTTGCTTGTCCAAATCATTCTGCCCCAACAGAAGAGACTTTTAGTTCCTAACCTTTCTGGAGCTCTGCAAATGCTTTGAGTGATTCGAGTGACACAACGTACGTATGTTGCTTTCACAAGGACAAATGAAAACTAACTGCAGGAAAGATCCCGAAGTGTCATCAGCATGGGAACCATCACCATTTTCTGTTGCACTGATGTGTGTGTGTATATATATATGTATATATATATATATATATATATATTCCATTGCCTTCCACTCACATGACGTCTCTCAAATAGTCTAAGCTTGCAACATGTTAAGTGAAATAGTGAGTCCAGAAGACATCAACTGGTTTGGAGGAGTTACTGCACCTATCTATGCAAAAAAACAAATTAACTTCACTTATACAATCAGCAATCCAGGACATTTCAGGAATTTGAACACTTCAAACGTAAATACATATTTTGCACCCTTCCATTGTCAATATTGGGATTTCTGTCCAGTATCCTCGTGACTGTTGGGCTTGGTCCAGGATCATAATAACCATATAATATCAAAACGTGAATAGTACATTCTTTTGGTTGAAAAATCCAAAGTGAAAAAGTGCAAATTACCAGCAAAGGCCAAAAAGAGAAGATAAAGTTAATCAGGAAATTGGAATTAAAAATATGATATGAAGCAGTTCCATGTGTTTTATTATTATTTTATACTTAAAATTATAATTTTTAACTCTCATTAGAGTAAGTTACAATATATTGTTTAACCACACAAGCCAAATTTTGACACAGATAAGGGCGGCACGATGGCTAGCACTGCTGCTTCACAGCTTCAGGGACCCGAGTTCAATTTTGACATTGGGTGACTGTGTGGAGTTTGCATGTTCTCCCAGTGTCTGCGTGGGCTTCCTCCGGGTGCTTCGGATTTCTTTCACAGTCCAAAGATGAGCAGGTTAACAGGGGTTACAGGGATAGGGCGGGGAGTGGGTCTTGGTAGAATGTTCTTTCAGAGCGTTGGTATAGACTCGATGGGTCGAATGGCCTCCTTCTGCATTGTAGGGATTCTATGACAATGGTGGTAAGTTGTTTAAAAATGATGGCATTATACTTAAATTCTAGAATTAGAGATATTTCTTAAAGGAATACTCAAAGACCTGTTGAAGGAAATAATTAAATCTAATAAACTGACAATAGGTTTATTGTGATAACCTATTCCTGCCCTGCTTCTGCTTTTTGTACGTCATCCCACATGAATGCTTATAAACAAACCTCATGATTTCTGATCAATGTTTCAATATTTACACCACAAAATTATCAGGCAATGACCATCCCCAATAAGAAAGAATTTAACATTAGTTAAAAACAGGGTGCATCATTTAAAAGGTTGTCATCTCTACCATGAACCTGTTACAGACTGCTTTGAGAGTCTCCTCTAGACTCTCTTTCACTGGTGGAGCCCAAACTTCCTAAGGAGCAAGCTGGTTTCAGATCTGGTGGGAGCTATTTTGACAAAGTGCTCACACTTAACAGCCTATTGAAACTGTCTACTAACAGGGCAGCACGGTGGCACAGTGGTTACCACTGCTGCCTCACGGCACCCAGGTCCCAGGTTCGATCCAGGCTCTGGGTCACTGTCTGTTTGGAGTTTGCACAAATCTCATGTTTGTGTGGGTTTCGCCCCCATAACCCAAAGGTGTGCAGGGTAGGTGGATTGGGCACGCTAAATTGCCCCTTCATTGCAAAAAATTAATTGGGTTCTCTAAATTTATATTTTAAAAAAGAAACTCTATTAATGCAAATTCAAAACTAGTGCTGCACTCATCTTCATCGGCAACGCATCTGCTGTGTCTCTGTTTGGTCCACCTTAAGTGGGTGAACTGAAAACGCTGCACTCATCAATCTTTCATCAGCATATGACAGTGTGTGCAACATTGTCTTCTGGTAAAAGCTGCCAGACTTCTCCAGTGCCAAGTTACATTGTCATGATGTGGAGATGCCGGCGTTGGACTGGGGTGAGCGCAGTAAGAAGTCTTACAACACCATGTTAAAGTTCAACAGTTTTGTTTCAAACACTAGCTTTCGGAGCACTGCTCCTTCCTTAGGCTCCTTCCTCCTCCACCTGAGGAAGGAGCAGTGTTCCGAAAGCTAGTGTTTGAAACAAACCTGTTGGACTTTAACCTGGTGTTGTAAGACTTCTTACTAAGTTACAATGTGTGAGCTTTCTTCAATACTTAACAATCAGAAATATAGGGTTTTGCTCATAGATCAAACAAGATCCACAAGGACCTGAATGATGGACTTCCACAAGTCTGTTTTTATTCCAAACCTCTTCAATATCTATGTGAATGATATGCCTCCCACCACCTCCAGAAATGTTGCCCAAGCAGATGATCTTTCCCTTTGTATCCAACAGTACTTTGTCCCTGGACTTAAAAGCAATATTTCTACTCCAGGCACCTCCACTCAATGCCACAAGTCATTTCAGCAACTAACTGGCTCACAGCAAACCCCAGATCTTCTCAATATATCAATTTGAATAATAAGTGGCACACTAAAATCAACATCTGTGCAATTGTCTCTGTCCTATATCTCACCTCCTCATACACATCGGAGGGCAAAATGCTGAAAGAATTTGACTAAATGGGGGCCAATCTAGAACTACCAATCCACAAAGACAAACAGAACCCAACGAATATGCAACTCATGTAAACCCTTCTGGAGCTCAGCAAATGATTTGAGACATGCAGGTTTTGACAAGAAAAGACAAATGGTCCAATCTTTGGGCTGTCAACAATGTTATCAAAGATCTGGTGAGTGATCTGACAGTACCCAAGGTGCTTCAAAAACAGTGGTCTACACTCAACGAGATCCACACTCTCCATGCAAGGCCAACACACCTCTTCCACAAATGGAATCTCAAGGACAGCCCAATATGCGAATGTGGTCACCCAGGTCAGACTGTTCACCACATTGTGAATCAATGTGGCCTACAAACATTTTCCACAGAGTTTAAGGCAATCCGCCTAACACAGTGCTGTGACTTGGTGGTTCAACTTGGATTTAGACCTGTAAAGCTGCAAAATGTCATAGCCAAGAAGAAGAAGAATCATTCAGCTAGTGTATTTTTAAAACCTTATGAAACACAAAAAAAATCTTTCAACATTTTGATTTGACACAAACTCCTAACAAGTATCATTTTCATGAAAAACAATAAAGGTGGTAGAACTCTACTGTTGTGCTTCTGTAATGTAAAACTATACATAAAGCAATTTATATAAAATTAAACAGAGTGAATGAGAGAGATTGTGTACAAGGGCACAACTTTTAAAATTAATGTTACGGTCACTGTGGCTGAGAGCCTGGTTAGCAGCTAAAATGGTAGTAAAAGCTGAAGACAATAGAAGTATTCAGTTATGTGAACATCACATATTGAGGAAATTCTCCAATGTCAAAAAATGGTCATTGGAGAAATGTCCCTTTTCAAAACATAAAAGGCTAAATAAAATATTTCCTAATGGAACTTTAGTAGCTCGGAAATTTTGTGACCATTTTAATTTGTTACCACATGGTGGTACCTTGCTCATCTGCATATATGCAATTTCAAAGGCAGATGAACCACCTCTTAAGTAGTTGAACAATTAGCAGATGCAAAGTTCACACAGTTGCTGGAAATAATTAGTATTTATCCCCAGGGAATTAATTGATTATGTCCACCTACAGACTTTGCAATCAGCTCACCAAAAGGGAGGCCAAACATTCTGTACGAGTTGCTTTGTTTCACAGATATAAACTTCACAATCAGAAAAATTTGGCATGGAGTTTTTAAATTTGCTTTTGAAAGATAATCACGATTGACTCTTTTACTTAATTATTCACGATGTGGGAGGAAGGCTTGGGGCTCGAAATAGGGTGGGAACTCCGGAGCGAAGCACTACACAGGGTGAACTCCACCTGCACAAGACTCAACCTAACGCAACTAAAGATGGTATAGAACCCACTGAACAAGAACCCGAATGAGTAGCTCTTCCTAGAGATGGAAGACAGATGCGAACAGTGCCAAAGAGGCCCGGCCAACCACGCCCACATGTTCTGGTCTTGCCCCAGACTTGCTGGGTACTGGACAGCCTTCTTCGAGGCAATGTCCAAAGTGGTGGGGATGAGGGTGGAGCCGTGCCTGAAAGTGGCGGTCTTCAGGGTATCAGACCAGCCAGATCTATTCCTGGGGAGGAGGGCGGATGCCCTTGCCCTTGCCTTCCTGATTGCCCGCCGTAGAATCCTGCTCGGCTGATGGTCAGCAGCTCCACCTAAAGCTGCAGATTGGCTGTCCAAATGGAGAAAATCAAATTTGCCATCTGGCGGTTGGAAGATGGCTTCCTCAGAACATGGGCGCCATTCACCCATCTGTTCCAAGACCAGTTTGTGACCGCTGAACAAACAAATAAATAATCAAGTAGCCAAGAGAAAGCTGAAAGTAGCCAAGACAGGAGAAAAGAGAGGGAAGGGAGGGGAGCAGTGCAAGAGGGGGTAGCCAAACACAGCTGAAAAGAAAGGGGAGCTGCAGAGAGGGAGGGAGGGAGGGGCAGGGAAGGAAGAAGGACACGGGGAGGAGAATAATGGAGGGAGCTAGAGGGGAGAAAGAGGAGGGAACACAAACTGGAAGGAGAGCACGGGAAACGCCAACGACCACAACAAACACAGCAGGGCAAAAGAGTGTAAGAAAGTACAGGAGGAAGGAACTACAGACGGCCAATGCAGAGACAAACACAAAAACAAAACGGAATTTGTTAATATGGTCATATTTCAATTCATAGGGAGGGTGCACAGGCTTGCCTGCGTGAATATCCCTTGGCCAATACTAACAAGCCCTGCCTTAACTGAAGTGGTGGGGGGTTGTGACATTTATTCTAAAATATGAAACCATATAGGTTTGACATTCGGAAATGATTTTTAAAAAAATATATATTTTATTCAAGATTTTTTGGCCAAACATAACAGTACGTAGTGTTTCTTTTAAACAACAATAAAGCAATATAAATAACAGTGGCCAGTTTTAAACAAATAAATAAATAATATATGAACAGAAACAAAAACCAAACTAAATGGCAACTGCCTTGTCAAAAATAAATACTCTCCAAAGATACAATCCAACAGTCCAATATACATTACCTAAAACAAGTGCCTATACATATACAATAACATCCCTGAGAGTCCGTCCGATTCCTCCCCCCCCCCCCCCCCCCCCCCCCGGGTTGCTGCTGTTGTCTTCTTCTTTTCCATTCCCTCTATCTTTCTGTGAGGTAGTCGACGAACGGTTGCCACCGCCTGGTGAACCCTTGAGCCGAACCCCTTTGTACGAACTTAATCCGTTCTAACTTTATAAACCCTGCCATGTCGTTTAACCAGGTCTCCACACCCGGGGGTTTGGCTTCCTTCCACATTAACAATATCCTGCGCCGGGCTACTAGGGACGCAAAGGCCAAAACATCAGCCTCTCTCGCCTCCTGCACTCCCGGCTCCTCTGCAACCCCAAATACAGCCAACCCCCAGCTTGGTTCGACCTGGACCCCCACCACCTTCGAAAGCACCTTTGCCACCCCCACCCAAAACCCCTGTAGTGCCGGGCATGACCAGAACATGTGAGTGTGATTCGCTGGGCTTCTCGAGCATCTCGCACACCTATCCTCTATCCCAAAAAATTTACTGAGCCGTGCTCCAGTCATATGCGCCCTGTGTAACACCTTAAATTGTATCAGACTTAGCCTGGCACACGAGGACGATGAGTTTACCCTACGTAGGGCATCAGCCCACAGCCCCTCCTCAATCTCCTCCCCCAGCTCTTCTTCCCATTTCCCTTTCAGCTCATCTACCCCTCGTCCCTCATTTCTCTATATATGTCCGACACCTTACCATCCCCCACCCATGTCTCTGAGATCACTCCATCCTGCACCTCCTGCGTCGGGAGCTGCGGGAATTCCCTCACCTGTTACCTCGCAAAAGCCCTCAGTTGCATATACCGAAATGCATTCCCTTGGGGCAACCCATATTTTTCCGTCAGCGCTCCCAGACTCGCAAACGTCCCATCTACGAACAGATCTCGCAATTGTGCTACCCCTGCTCTTTGCCATGCTCCAAATCCCCCATCCATTCTCCCCGGAACAAACCTATGGTTATTTCTTATCGGGGACCGCACCGAGGCTCCCGTCCTTCCACTATGCCGTCTCCACTGCCCCCAAATTTTCAATGTAGCCACCACCACCGGGCTTGTGGTGCATTTCTTCGGTGAGAACGGCAACGGTGCCGTCACCATAGCTTGTAGGCTAGTCCCCCTGCAGGACGCCCTCTCCAATCTCTTCCACGCCGCTCCCTCCTCTTCTCCCATCCACTTACACACCATTGAAATATTGGCCGCCCAGTAGTACTCACTTAGGCTCGGTAGTGCCGGCCCCCCCCCCCTGTCCCTACTGCGCTGCAAAAATCCCCTCCTCACTCTCGGGGTCTTCCCGGCCCACACAAAACTCATAATACTCTTCTCGATTCTTTTGAAAAAAGCCTTAGTGACCACCACCGGGAGGCACTGAAACACAAAAAGGAATCTCGGGAGGACCACCATTTTAACCGCCTGCACCCTACCTGCCAGTGACAGGGACACCATGTCCCATCTCTTAAAGTCCTCCTCCATCTGTTCCACCAACCGCGTTAAATTAAGCCTATGTAATGTACCCCAATTCTTGGCTATCTGGATCCCCAAGTACCGAAAGTCCCTCGTTAACTTCCTCAACGGTAAATCCTCTATTTCTCTGCTCTGCTCCCCTGGATGCACCACAAACAACTCACTTTTCCCCATGTTCAATTTATACCCTGAAAAATCCCCAAACTCCCCAAGTATCCGCATTATCTCTGACATCCCCTCCGCCGGGTCCGCCACATACAACAACAAATCATCCGCATACAGAGATACCCGGTGTTCTTCTCCTCCCCTGAGTACTTCCCTCCACTTCCTGGAACCCCTCAATGCTATGGCCAGGGGCTCAATCGCCAGTGCAAACAGTAACGGGGACAGAGGACATCCCTGCCTCGTCCCTCTATGGAGCCGAAAATAATCAGACCCCCGTCCATTCGTGACCACGCTCGCCATCGGGGCCCTATACAGCAACTGTACCCATCTGATATACCCATCTCCAAAGCCAAATCTCCTCAGCACCTCCCACAAATAATCACACTCCACTCTATCAAATGCTTTCTCGGCATCCATCGCCACCACTATCTCCGCTTCCCCCTCTGGTGGGGGCATCATCATTACCCCTAGCAGCCTCCGTATATTTGTATTCAGCTGTCTCCCCTTCACAAACCCAGTTTGGTCCTCATGAACCACCCCCGGGACACAATCCTCTATCCTCGTTGCCATTACCTTGGCCAGAATCTTAGCGTCTACATTCAGGAGGGAAATAGGCCTATAGGACCCGCATTACAGCGGGTCTTTTTCCTTCTTTAGGAGGAGCGATATCGTTGCCTCTGACATAGTCGGGGGCAGCTGCCCCCTTTCCCTCGCCTCATTAAAGGTTCTCATCAATAGCGGGGCCAGCAAGTCCATATATTTCCTATAGAATTCAACTGGGAATCCGTCTGGTCCCGGGGCCTTCCCCGCCTGCATGCTCCCAATCCCTTTCACTACTTCCTCCGTCTCAATCTGTGCTCCCAGTCCCGCCCTCTCCTGCTCCTCCACCTTAGGGAATTCCAGCTGATCCAGAAAGCACATCATTCTCTCCTTCCCACCTGGGGGCTGAGCTTCATATAATCTTACATAAAATGCCTTGAACACTCCATTCACTCTCCCCGCTCCCCGCTCCATCTCTCCCTCCTCATCTCTCACCCCCCCTATCTCCCTCGCTGCTCCCCTTTTCCTCAGTTGGTGGGCCAGCAACCTGCTCGCCTTCTCCCCATATTCGTACTGTACACCCTGTGCCTTCCTCCATTGTGCCTCTGCATTACCCGTAGTCAACAAGTCAAATTCTACATGCAGCCTTTGCCTTTCCCTGTACAGTCCCTCCTCCGGTGCCTCCGCATATTGTCTGTCCACCCTCAGAAGTTCTTTCAACAACCGCTCCCTTTCCCTTCCCTCCTGCTTTCCTTTATGTGCCCTAATAGATATCAGCTCCCCTCTAACCACTGCCTTCAGCGCCTCCCAGACCACTCCCACCTGGACCTCCCCATTATCATGGAGTTCCAAGTACCTTTCAATACACCCCCTTACCCTTAAATACACACCCTCATCTGCCAATAATCCCATGTCCATTCTCCAGGGTGGACACTGTTCTTTTTCCTCCCCTATCTCCAGGTCCACCCAATGTGGAGCGTGATCCGAAATAGCTATAGCCGTGTACTCCGTCCCCGTCACCTTCGGGATCAGTGCCCTTCCCAAAACAAAAAAGTCTATCCGTGAATAAACTTTGTGGACATAGGAGAAAAACGAAAACTCCTTACTCCTAGGTCTACTAAATCTCCAGGGGTCTACTCCTCCCACCTGCTCCATAAAGTCCTTAAGCACCCTCGCTGCAGCCGGCCTCCTTCCGGTCCTGGACCTCGATCTGTCCAGCCCTGGGTCCAGCACCGTATTAAAATCTCCACCCATTACCAACTTCCCCACCTCTAGATCCGGGATACGTCCTAACATACGCCTCATAAAGTTGGCATCATCCCAGTTCGGGGCATATACGTTCACTAAGACCACCGCCTCCCCTTGCAATTTGCCACTCACCATCACGTATCTGCCCCCACTATCCGCCACTATGGTCTTTGCCTCAAACATTACCCGCTTCCCCACTAGTATAGCCACCCCCCTGTTTTTTGCGTCTAGCCCCGAATGAAACACCTGCCCCACCCATCCTTTGCGTAGTCTGACCTGGTCTATCAGTTTCAGATGCGTCTCCTGCAGCATAACCACATCTGCCTTAAGTTTCTTTAGGTGTGCGAGTACCCGTGCCCTCTTTATCGGCCCGTTCAGCCCTCTCACATTCCACGTGATCAGCCGGGTTTGGGGGCTCTTTATACCCCCTCCCCCCCCCTTGTCGACTAGCCATCTCCTTTTTCAATCCAGCTCCTCACCCGGTTCCCACGTAGCCGTATCTCCCCCCAACGGCGCCCTCCCGCCCCGACCACCCCACCCCATACCAGCTCCCCCTTCTCCCCAGCAGCAGCAACCCAGTTAACCCCCCCCCCCCCCCCACGCTAGATCCCTCACTAGCGTAATTGCACCCCCCATGTTGCTCCCAGAAGTCAGCAAACTCTGGCCGACCTCGGCTTCCCCCCAGTTTTAAAGTACTGGTGGACAAGGATAAGAGTGGTCCGAGGATGAATGTGCTAAATTGGGGGAAGGCTAATTATAACAATATTAGGCGGGAACTGAAGAGCATAGATTGGGGGCGGATGTTTGAGGGCAAATCAACATCTGACATGTGGGAGGCTTTCAAGTGTCAGTTGATAGGAATACAGGACAGGCATGTTCCTGTGAGGAAGAAAGACAAATACGGCAATTTTCGGGAACCTTGGATGACGAATGATATTGTAGGCCTCGTCAAAAAGAAAAAGGAGGCATTTGTCAGGGCTAAAAGGCTGGGAACAGACGAAGCCTGTGTGGCATATAAGGAAAGTAGGAAGGAACTTAAGCAGGGAGTCAGGAGGGCTAGAAGGGGTCATGAAAAGTCATTGGCAAATAGGGTTAAGGAAAATCCCAAGGCTTTTTACACTTACATAAAAAGCAAGAGGGTAGCCAGGGAAAGGGTTGGCCCACTGAAGGATAGGCAAGGGAATCTATGTGTGGAGCCAGAGGAAATGGGCGAGGTACTAAATGAATACTTTGCATCAGTATTCACCAAAGAGAAGGAATTGGTAGATGTTGAGTCTGGAGAAGGGGGTGTAGATAGCCTGGGTCACATTGTGATCCAAAAAGACGAGGTGTTGGGTGTCTTAAAAAATATTAAGGTAGATAAGTCCCCAGGGCCGGATGGGATCTACCCCAGAATACTGAAGGAGGCTGGAGAGGAAATTGCTGAGGCCTTGACAGAAATCTTTGGATCCTCGCTGTCTTCAGGGGATGTCCCGGAGGACTGGAGAATAGCCAATGTTGTTCCTCTGTTTAAGAAGGGTGGCAGGGATAATCCCGGGAACTACAGGCCGGTGAGCCTTACTTCAGTGGTAGGGAAATTACTGGAGAGAATTCTTCGAGACAGGATCTACTCCCATTTGGAAGCAAATGGACGTATTAGTGAGAGGCAGCACGGTTTTGTGAAGGGGAGGTCGTGTCTCACTAACTTGATCGAGTTTTTCGAGGAGGTCACTAAGATGATTGATGCAGGTAGGGCAGTAGATGTTGTCTATATGGACTTCAGTAAGGCCTTTGACAAGGTCCCTCATGGTAGACTAGTACAAAAGGTGAAGTCACACGGGATCAGGGGTGAACTGGCAAGGTGGATACAGAACTGGCTAGGCCATAGAAGGCAGAGGGTAGCAATGGAGGGATGCTTTTCTAATTGGAGGGCTGTGACCAGTGGTGTTCCACAGGGATCAGTGCTGGGACCTTTGCTCTTTGTAGTATATATAAATGATTTGGAGGAAAATGTAACTGGTCTGATTAGTAAGTTTGCAGACGACACAAAGGTTGGTGGAATTGCGGATAGCGATGAGGACTGTCTGAGGATACAGCAGGATTTAGATTGTCTGGAGACTTGGGCGGAGAGATGGCAGATGGAGTTTAACCTGGACAAATGTGAGGTAATGCATTTTGGAAGGGCTAATGCAGGTAGGGAATATACAGTGAATGGTAGAACCCTCAAGAGTATTGAAAGTCAAAGAGATCTAGGAGTACAGGTCCACAGATCACTGAAAGGGGCTACACAGGTGGAGAAGGTAGTCAAGAAGGCATACGGCATGCTTGCCTTCATTGGCCGGGGCATTGAGTATAAGAATTGGCAAGTCATGTTGCAGCTGTATAGAACCTTAGTTAGGCCACACTTGGAGTATAGTGTTCAATTCTGGTCGCCACACTACCAGAAGGATGTGGAGGCTTTAGAGAGGGTGCAGAAGAGATTTACCAGAATGTTGCCTGGTATGGAGGGCATAAGCTATGAGGAGCGATTGAATAAACTCGGTTTGTTCTCACTGGAACGAAGGAGGTTGAGGGGCGACCTGATAGAGGTATACAAAATTATGAGGGGCATAGACAGAGTGGATAGTCAGAGGCTTTTCCCCAGGGTAGAGGGGTCAATTACTAGGGGGCATAGGTTTAAGGTGAGAGGGGCAAAGTTTAGAGTAGATGTACGAGGCAAGTTTTTTACGCAGAGGGTAGTGGGTGCCTGGAACTCACTACCGGAGGAGGTAGTGGAGGCAGGGACGATAGGGACATTTAAGGGGCATCTTGACAAATATATGAATAGGATGGGAATAGAAGGATACGGACCCAGGAAGTGTAGAAGATTGTAGTTTAGTCGGGCAGTATGGTCGGCACGGGCTTGGAGGGCCGAAGGGCCTGTTCCTGTGCTGTACATTTCTTTGTTCTTTGTTCTTTGTATGACCTCGGCTCCCACTGTGCGAGGCCCCCTCCTTCCTGCTTCCCTGTTCCCGCCATGATTACCATAGCGCGGGAACAAAGCCCGCGCTTCCCATTTGGCCCCGCCCCCAATGGCCGGCGCCCCCAGCACCTCATCCTCCCTCCCCCCTCCCCCACGGCATGGGGAAGAGAGAAAAGTTACAGGGTCGCAGGATTAACAACTTGGGAAATCATCTCTTCCCCCTTTTCCCCCCCCCCTCTTCACCCCACATATTCGCCCCACCACTTTGTCCCAAACGTTCTTTTTCTAGCCCGCTTATTCCAGTTTCTCCTCGACAATAAATGTCCACGCCTCTTCTGCCGTTTCAAAGTAGTGGTGTTTCCCTTGATGTGTGACCCACAGTCTTGCCGGCTGCAGCATTCCAAATTTAACCTTCCTTTTGTGCAGCACCGCCTTGGCCCGATTAAAGCTTGCCCTCCTTCTCGCCACCTCCGCACTCCAATCTTGATATACGCGGATCACCGCGTTCTCCCACCTACTGCTCCGAGTTTTCTTTGCCCATCTGAGGACCATCTCTCTGTCCTTATATCGGAGAAATCTCACCACTATGGCTCGAGGAATTTCTCCAGCCCTCGGTCTTCGCGCCATAACTCGATAGGCTCCCTCCACCTCCAACGGGCCCGTCGGGGCCTCCGATCCCATTAACGAGTGCAGCATCGTGCTCACATATGCCCCGACGTCCGCCCCTTCTGCACCTTCGGGAAGACCAAGAATCCTTAAATTCCTCCTCCTCGCATTATTCTCCAGCACCTCCAGCCTTTCCGC
This sequence comes from Scyliorhinus torazame, assembly GCF_047496885.1. NCBI lineage: Eukaryota > Metazoa > Chordata > Chondrichthyes > Carcharhiniformes > Scyliorhinidae > Scyliorhinus > Scyliorhinus torazame. Next base: position 75,940,397 of record NC_092707.1, on the reverse strand, counting down.
ACACCTTTTGTGTTGTGCCTCGTGCATCTCTGTCTTCACCACCAGGCCCTGTATGTCGTCCTCATTCTCAGCAGCCTTTGCCTTCACGACCCAAAGCTCCTGCTCCTGGGTCTTTTGCTCCTCCTTTAGCCCTTCAATCGCCTGTAATATCGGGGCCAACAGCTCCTTCTTCATCTCCTTTTTAAGTTCTTCCACGCAACGCCACAGGAACTCTTGTTGGTCAGGGCCCCATATTAAACTGCCTCCTTCCGACGCCATCTTGCTTTGTGCTTGCCTTCCTTGCCGCTGCTCTAGAGAATCCACCGCAATCCGGCCACTTTCCTCTCCTTTTTCCATCCGTGTCCAGTGGGGGTTCCCTTCTGGTTTGCCGCACTGTGTTTCTAGCCGTTAAAATTGCCGTTGGGGCTCCTATCAAGAGCCCAAAAGTCCTTTCCACTGGGAGCTGCCGAAACGTGCGACTTAGCTGGTCATCACCGCACCCGGAAGTCCTCATTCGGAAATGATTAATATACACAAGACAGTGCTCAGAAAACAGCATGTAAAATAAATGGATTGTAAGAAAATAACTATGATTTAATGAACAGAGAAAAAGTAGCATTTATACAGTGCCATTATTTTCCTTGTTACCCCAAATTGCCTCATGGCCAATGAACTACTTTTGAATTATAGCTATTTTTGTTATGTATGCATAGAAGCAAATGTGTTAGCTAATTTGCACACAGCAATGCCCTGCAAAATAAGATGAGTTAATGATGAAAGCTCAGACCAGAATATAGTAAAAGCCCAGCAGACACAATTCTGACAGGCCTGTTCAGAACTGCATTTTAAAAATAACTTTGAAAACTGCTCTGTCTAGTGACAGTTATAACAAACACTCAATGAATCCCCTGCTAGACAGAAAAGCATCTTTTATCCCAAATTAGAAACGCTATCAATTAGATTTGTGCCAACAAAAGGAGCCAAGCAGTTTAGATTTTTCTCCATCTCCCCACTCACCCATTAAAAAAAATATTCAAGGTTTCACAGCAGGAAATTAATTTTTCGACTACAATCGGTGTGCTCAAGATGCTGATCTTTATTCTAGGGGCTTTTGATGATCAAAGCTTTAAGTTGGGACAAAGAGGAAACAACATCCATACAAACTGAAGATTCCTGGAACTGGAGACTATCAACCTCTGAAAAAGAATTCTAAAAAGGATGACAGATTCGGTATTAAACATAAATGAAGCAGAATCCTCTTGCTCGCTTTAATTGTGCATAAAGGTTTTTTTTGAGAATACAAAAAATGTTCTTTTCCAATAATAATAATAACCTTTATTATTGTCACAAGTCGGCTTACATTAACACTACAATGGAAGTTACTGTGAAAAACCCCTAGTCGCCACACTAGGTACTGAGGGAGAATTCAGAATTTCCAATTCACCTAACAAGCACGTCTTTCGGGACTTGTGGGAGGAAACCGAGCACCCGGAGAAAACCCACGCAGACATGGGGAGAAATTTTAGACTCCACACAGACAGTTACTCAAGCAGGGAATCGAACCCGGGTCCCTGGCGCTGTGAGCAACAGTGTTAACCACTGTGTTACTGTGCCGGCCATATCCGATTTCTTCCAAAAGTACGCTAATCAGGGCTTATGACTAAGTATTTTTGGAATAAATTTTAATCAGATATTTCTTTAACGAATATAACATTTTATGAGATGTATGTGCACAGATGTACAAGATGAAAATTGACAATCTTGAATGCATTTTCAAGAGTGCATATGGGAATTAGTTGCCCTTATTTTTTTTATTCATTATGGGATGTGGGCATCACTGGCTAGCCCATCCCTAGTTGTCCTTGAGAAGGTTGTGGTGAGCTGCCTTCTTGAACCGCTGCAGTCCCCGAGGTGTAGGTACACCCACAATGCTGTTAGGCAGTGAAATTCCAAGATGTTAACCCAGCGACAGTGAAGGAATGCTGTCATAATCCCTGATCAGGATGGTGTGTGACCTGGAGGGGAACCTCCAGGTAGTGGTGTTCCCAGATATCTGCTTCTCTTGTCCTTCTAGATGGTAGTGGTCGTAGGTTTGGAAAGTACTGCCGAAGTAATCGTGGCGAGTTCCTGGAGTGCATCTTGTAGATGGTACACACGACTGCACTGTTTGTCGGTGGTGGAGGATTGAATGTTTTTGGAAAGGGTAACAATCAAGTGGGCTGATTTGACCTGGATGTTGAGCTTCTGCAGTGTTGGAGCTACACTCACCCAGGCAAGTGGAGAGCGACTGGTGCCTTGTAAATGGTGGACAAGCTTTGGAGAAGTCAGGAGGAGAGTTACTCGCTGCAGCATTCCTAGCCTTTGACCTGCTCTGGTAGCCACAGTATTTATATGGCTACTCCAGTTCAGAGTTTGACTAACAGTAAACCCCCCAGGATGATGCTAGTGGGGGATTCAGCAGCAGTAATGCCACTGAATGCCAAGGAGTGATGATTAGATTCTCTCTTGTTGGAGATGGTCATTCCCTGGCACTTGCGTGATGCAAATGTCGTATGAAGAATTGTGAAATTTCTTGAGCAACCCTGAAATTAATAATTAAGCAGTAATTCACACAAATTACATAAAACTGTACCTGAAAAGGTTTATTCAACACCCAACATTATTCATTATGATTCTTTTTCTAACTTGTATTATAACTACTGCTGTATGCAAATATGTACTGCAGTACAGACTGAAAACACCTAGGGGGAAGCTGTTCTCCATAAATATGATGTATGTGCTCTTTTGTGTAAGAGTTCAATTCACTCAGTGTTAAAAGCTGTTTTTGTTTTGTTGCACGAATGAACAGCCATGATGAAACCGCCTCACATGTATTGGTGTCAGTGAGGTCATCCTTCAAACATTATTTCCAATTGACTGGGCAGATCATTAATTTATAGGAACAAAGAGGATGTAGGGGCTCAACAAAAAAACCCACATGTGCTACGGATGGCTTGGACAGACAAGCTGTCATCAATAATTTCAAATATTATAAATTTACTAATATATGTCTATCACCATGCAGATGTATCAGGCAGAGGCATAATATTTCACCCGGCAATAGTGAGTGGGGGAGGAAAATCCGAGGAACAGTCATCTCAGGTCACATGATATTCTAGCCATCAAAAAAAAAGGTGACATTCAAAGGGATTTATAAACAGATTTTCAACTGCTCTCAAAAGTAGCAAAACAAATAAATGAGCACAGAAAATTTACATTTAACAGTATATACAATGAAAAATATGCACAAATGGAAATTGACAAGTCAGCGTTAACCTAGTAAACATGTTGTATACAAAGTTCAGAAAGGGAAAATATTAATCTACTAATGACTCAGCAACAGATAAATGCACTACTTGGTGATGAATCAAGCCCTGGAGACCTGGCATTGCCAGGCTAATTTCTTAGTGTGCGCTGAGTTCATTTATCTCGAATTGACGCTACAAATGTCCAGAGCTAAGTTGGGGAAAATTCAGGTACAGTTTCAATTACTGATAGCTAATCTGTGAACCATGCTGGAAAATGTGTATAGGCATGAGGTGAAATAGCGATTTGGGTGAGGTGCTGAAGGAACACTGTCACTCAAGGAATAGTATCCCAGTAAAAATTAGAGCCTCCAGAAAAAAATCATTTAAAAAAGAAAGATGCATTACCCTTTCAAAAACATGTTGCTAATAAATTAGCATCCGTTTAAGTTTTGTTGCTCAGAGCTGACCTTTTTGAATATTTTACTTTAAACATTGTTCATGACATTGTGAGTAAAATAACTGTGGAAGGCAGTTATGAGTCGGATACAGTAAGAAGTCTTACAACACCAGGTTAAAGTCCAACAGGTTTGTTTTGAATCACTAGCTTTCGGAGCACAGCTCTTTCCTCAGGCGAATGAAGGTGGGTTCCAGAAACTTATATATATGGGCAAAGTCAATGATGCAAGTCGATACTTTGAATGAGAGTCTTTGCAGGTAATTAAGTCTTTACAGGTCCAGACGGAGCAACTGGAGAGGAGGATAATCACAGACGCTGCGACAACGGATGAACGGACATCGCACGGCAATCGCCAAGCAGGAATGTTCCCTTCCAGTCGGGGAACACTTCAGCAGTCAAGGGCATTCAGCCTCTGATTTTCGGATAAGCGTTCTCCAAGGCGGCCTTCAGGACACGCGACAACGCAAAATCGCGGAGCAGAAACTTATAGCCAAGTTCCACACACGAGTACCGCCTCAACCGGGACCTTGGATTCATGTCGCATTACATTCACAACCCCCCACCCCACTCTGGCCTGGGCATGCGGAATTCTACCAACTGTCCTGGCTTGAGACAATTCACACCTCTTTAACCTGCGATTATCCCTCTCTCCAGTTGCTCCGTCTGGACCTGTAAAGACTTAATTACCTGCAAAGACTCACATTCAAAGTATTGTTGCATCATTAACTTTGTCTATATATATGTTTCTGGAACCCACCTCTTCATTCACCTAAGGAGCTGTGCTCCGAAAGCTAGTGATTCGAAACAAACCTGTTGGATTTTAACCTGGTGTTCCAAGACTTTTTACTGTGCTCACCCCAGACCAACGCCGGCATCTCCACATCATGAATCAGATAGTCTGAGGAAGGTAAATGATTGTACACAGTAGACACAAGGTTGCTGAAATACACTAATGAATTATCTACTTAATCAAATTTGACTCTCCCATTCTTAGACACTCAGGAGGGAGATCTTAGATGATGTTGGCAATGTTTAATATTAGGGCAATGCAAATCTCCATTAAAAAACACAGAAACAAGATTTATAATTACCAGAAAACAATGTATCCAACATTTTCCAATTCGCCCAATTTTTTTTCCAAAGAGAAGGATTGAAGAGGAGCACAATGTCTTGAAACAATTCTTGCGAAAAGTGTACCATTCACTTTACTAGTAATTAAAACAGATCTCGTGATGGCTCAGCACACTCACTAGTATGCGCCCAAGACTGACAGACCACTAAAATTCCAAGTATGATTTCTGGTTTGTGTGGAGTTAGATGATCTCAGTCAAGACAGCAGTGAAGACATTACACTCAGCACCAGCACTGCTTATTAGGGATTAGGAATTTAACAGGGCTCATATTCGATTGCAACACAATAACCAGTGCTGAAAGCTCATCCCTGAAAAACAGAATATAGTAGAGCTGTGATGGTTCTGCAACTGTGCAGCTTTTCAAGTCACCATCAAGACTACTCACGAAAGAACAGAGGTCATTTGAGCCAGTATAGCTGAGTAGTGAGTTTTGTGGAATCATAACCCAGCTCAATGTTAACACTCGGGGAGGAGAGTAGGAAATGGTGAGAGAAAATAAATGGGTTCAGTTTTTAAAACAGATGCACAAAATAAACATTGAGAAAATTAATATTATATTCAAAAGTGTTATGTCTTCCACATTTTGCTTCTTTTGTCATTGATCTCCCTTCGAGCAGTGACATCAAATTGCTGGATACTTCATCCATGCAGTAAATATGTGTATGAGTAATGAATGTCAGAAGGCTGCAACACATTATTTACACATATGCATTTTTACTACAGGTGCCCAGATACTACCAGAACCCCAGCAAACCTATCACCTCTGCTGAAATATGCATCACCTCTGCTGAAATATGCATAGGTCAGGGAATCTCCAGTCATACATACAGGAAGATGTAGGTGTTATTCTGTAGCTAAAATGCAGAGCTGCAAGTTACATAGAATTTACAGTGCAGAAGGAGGCCATTCAGCCCATCGAGTCTGCACCGGATCTTGGAAAGAGCACCCTACCCAAGGTCAACACCTCCACCCTATCCCCATAACCCAGTAACCCCACCCAACACTAAAGGCAATTTTGGACACTAGGGGTAATTTAGCATGGTCAATCCACCTAACCTGCACATCTTTGGACTGTGGGAGGAAACCGGAGCACCCGTAGGAAACCCACGCACACACGGGGAGAATGTGCAGAGGCCGCACAGACAGTGACCCAAGCCGGGAACCGAACCTGGGACCCTGGAGCTGTGAAGCAATTGTGCTATCCACAATGCTACCGTGCTGCAAGATCTGATGTATTCCTTTAGGGTCACATAATCAAATGGCTCTGTCTTACAGAGAACAATAAATGTACTCAAAAGTAAATCAGAAGTTATTTTCTATTTCTAGAAACTTCCTTTTAGGCTGGAAATATTAGGGCTCCTTTTTTAATTATATAAAAATGTGATCCAAATATTTGAATGTCAGCCATGTTTCAATACTCTTGTAACGACATATCAATTCAGCATCTAATGCCCATAGTTCAGCTACAGTCTGAAATAACTAATAATCTTTAAGCAATTATCAGATTTACCTTCCAGTTGGCCTGCAATGTTTGTTCTTTCTTCACAGAATCTCGCAAAACAGCCTTCCAGCATGTGAAGTCACCAATGTCAGCCTCAACCTGGTAGCCTGCCTTCAAGCAGTGCTTGTACCAAAGCACCTCATCCTCTGCAATAACCTTCCATGCTTTACTCACCTGAGAAACAAAAGGATATTCTATTATTTCAGCTAATGCCGTAAAGATGTGCCAATAAATTGTGGCTTACAGTAACAGTACATTTTTCTACCAAATGTGCAAGGACACAGATTGACATTTACTTCTTTCCTCATCAGGGAATGTAAACAAAATCAAAAAATCAATTGGCCCAAGCTTTTTCTTAATAAATGAAGTAATGTGCATCTTGTAGGAGAATGGCAATGGAGAAGATTTTTTTTATTTTAATAAAGATGGACCCCACAATCCCAAAAAGTATTTTCTTCATCTATTTTTAAAATAACAGTGCAACATATTTGAGCTTCATGTTAGACTTCAACACATTGACACATTTATGTAATTAATAAAGCATAAGCTAGCAAATTGCAATATAAAAGTTTAGTGACGAAAAATATCTGATTTTGTATGCATTATTGAAATGTTAAGAAAGTCATAAGTTAGCATCTCCTTAAGTGTCAAAAAACTTGTTCAGCTTTAAAAAAAAACACGGAGTTATAGCTAGGATACATTTTGCACATTTGGGCTCCAGTAAGTGGGAAACCGAAACCAAGATTACAATACTAATTGGCTAGCCGAATTATGTGAGGATAGGTGGCTTGTCATAACAGCACAATTTACGGTTAGGTTGCTGTGTGGGAGCGGGGAGCCAGGGGCACTCTTCCACAAGACAAATATTTGTAGAAATTGTTGTTGGGTTGACACAGGAACACATGCTTGGGCTGGATGCTGCAAAGGAAGCAACACTGGGGTTTTGCACTTTCAAGGGACAGCATTCATCTCATAATATTGGGGAAAGTTGGATCTGCACCGTTGGGACGGTTTATACCTGAACCGTGCTGGGACTGGTGTTCTAGTGAGCCACACAGCAAGGGAAATGGAGAGAGATTTAAACCAAACAGTAGGGGCAGGGATCAAATTGGGGGAGATGTGGTTCATCAAAGTGTAGAGTCAAGGCGAAAGATAGGTATTCATATGGGAAATAAGACCATAAGACATAGGAGCAGAATTAGGCCACTCGGCCCATCGAGTCTGCTCCACCATTCAATCATGGCTGATATTTTCTCATCCCCATACCCCATAACCCCAATTCCTTTATTAATCAAGAACCTGTATGTTCCATGTTCTAACCTCTCTATCTAGGTCTTAAAGACACTCAGTGATTTGGCCTGCACAGGCTTCTGCGGCAAAGAGTTCCACAGATTCCCCACCCTCTGGCTGAAAAAATTCCTCCTCATCTCTAAAGGATCATCCCTTTAGTCTGACATGGTGTCCTCTGGTTCTAGTGTTTCCTACAATTGGAAACATCCTCTCCACATCCACTCAATCCAAGCCTCACAGTATCCTGTAAGTTTCAATAAGATCCCCCCCTCATCCTTCTAAACTCCAATGAGTACAGACACACAGTCCTCAACCATTCCTCATATGACCAGCTCTTCATTCCAGGGATCATTCTTGTGAACCTCCTCTGGACCCTTTCCAAGGCCGGCACATCCTTCCTTAGATATGGGGCCCAAAACTGCTCAGAATACTCCAAATGGGGTCTGACCAGAGCCTTAGAGGGCTAGTCTTGTATTCTAGCCCTCTTGACATGAATGCTAACATTGCATTTGCCTTCTTAACTGCCGACTGAACCTGCACCTTAACATTAAGAGAATCCTGAACAAGGACACCCAAGTCCCTTTGTGTTTCTGATTTCCTAAGCATTTCCCCATTTAGAAAATAGTCTATGCCTAAATTCCTCTTTCCAAAGTGCATAACCTCACACTTTTCCACATTGCATTTCATTTGCCACTTCATTGCCCACTCTCCTAGCTTGTCCAAATCCTTCTGCAGCCCCCTTGCTTCCTCAATACTACCTGTCCCTCTACAGATCTTTGTATCATTTGAAAACTTAGCAATCGTGTCTTCAGTTCCTTCTTCCAGATCATTAATGTATATTGTGAAAAGTTGTGGTCCCAGCACAGACCCCTGAGGCACACCACTAGTCACTGGCTGCCATCCTGAAAAAGACCCCTTTATCCCCACTCTCTGCCTTCTGCTAGTCAGCCAATCCTCTATCCATTCCAGGATCTTACCCTGAACACCATGGGCTCTGAACTTATTTAACAGTCTCCTATGCGACACCTTGTCAAAGGCCTTCTGGAAATCTAAATAAATCACGTCCACGAGTTCTCCTTTGTCTAAGTTCCTTGTTACCTCCTCAAAGTACTCTAACAGATTTGTCAGACATGACCTCCCTTTGACAAAGCTGTGCTGACTCAGTCCTATTTTACCATGCACTTCCAAGTACTTCACAATCTCTTCTTTAATAACAGACTCTAAACTCTTACCAAATGACAAACAGACTGTGTTAGGCAGGGACATAGATTACAAACCTTTTTGTTAGAAAATATTTTATTGAAGCATTTGTAATTTTCACAACTTAACATGTTGACATTTCTAAAACCGCTCGGGGCGCGCACAAAATACCCCCTAAAAGAACAAACAATAAACCACGTCCCCCACTTCTCCCGCCCTAATCCCACTTACCTGTATACTAAGCTCCCTGTCCTTATTTAACATTACCCTGCCTCCTGTTTTCCTCCCCCCCTTTCCCCCTTTATTGCTGACGTTCAATTTTTGTTAAAGAAATCGATGAATGGCTGCCAACTCCGGGTGAATCTCTGTATTGATCCTCTCAGAGCGAACTTGATTTTCTCCAGACTGATAAACCCTACCATATCGCTGACCCACACTCCTGACATCGGGGGCTCCGAGTCCCTCCATCTCAGCAAGATCCATCTCCGGGCCACCAGGGAGGAGAAGACCAGGATATCGGCCTCCCTCCCCACCCTTTGCCCCCGGATCCTCCGACACCCCAAATATTGCCAATTCTGGACTCGGAGTGACCCTACCTTCCAGGACTTCTGACATAACATCCATAAATCCCTGCCAGAATTCCCTCAGTTTCGGACATGCCCAAAACATATGAACATGGTTGGCCGGGCTACCTCCACACAGTCCACATCTGTCTTCCACCTCCTCAAAGAACCTACTCATCCGGGCTACCATTATGAGGGCCCTGTGGACTACCTTGAACTGAATCAAGCTAAGTCTAGCACAGGACGAGGATGCATTTACCCTGATCAAGGCTTTTTCCCCCACAGTTCAGTTTCCAACTCCCCTCCTAGCTCCACTTCACACTTCCCTGTTCACCTCTTTGATAGGGGCCCCTTCCCACTCTAACAATTCCCTGTATATCTCCGAAACCTTCCCACCTCCAACCCGTGTTTTTGACAGCATATCCTGTAGTCCCCTCAGGGGGAGGCGAGGAAAACTTGGGTCCTGCCTCCGTACAAAGTCCCGCACTTGAAGGTACCGAAACCCGTTCCCATCCGGCAAATCAAACTCCTCCTCTAATGTTTCCAAGGTCGGAAAGCCCTCCTGGATGAATAGATCCCCAAACCTCTCAATCCCTGCCCTGCTATATCTTAAAGCCCCCATCCAACCCCCCCGGGACAAACCAGTGATTGTCACAGATCGATGACCACACTGACCATAGATTACAAATCTAAGAGTAAATCAGCAGGCAAGGCTAGATGCTACAAAAATAATAAAAGGACAAAACTAAAAGGTCTGTATCTAAATGCACATAGCATTTGTTTTAAAGCGATGAACTGATAAAAATTAATAAGTACAATCTGATAGCCATTACAGAGACATGTCTACGGGATGACACAGATTGGAACCTGGATATTGTGGGATATGTGACATTTAGGAAGTACAGGAAGTTCAGAAAAGGTGAAGGGGTAGCTCTATTAATTAATGATGGTATTAACCATTAGAGAGGGATGATCCAAGTTGAGGAAACTAAGATATAGACATCATTTCTCATCTCAACCCAAATGGCAAGGGCAAGAAGTAACTTGTGGGTGTGGTGTACAGGCCCCCTAACACGGTAGGACATAGTAAGAAAGAAGAGAAAATGGGAGCTTGCCAGAAAAGTACGTTGACAATTTTGGGAGATTGTAATCTACATATAGATTGGAAAAATCAGATAGGCAAAGGTAGCATAATTGAGAGGTTCATGTTTTTGGGATAGTTTCTTAAAACAGCAGCTTTTGGAGCCAACAGAGGGCAGGCTATGCTAGACCTGGTATTGTGCAACGAGATAGGGTTAATTGATAAATCTCAGTGTGAAGGCACCCCTATGTAACAGGGATCAGACTGAATTTTACATTGTTTACATCCAATTTAAGGGAGAGAAAAATATGTCCCAGACTAGTATAAAAAAAACTTAAATAAAGGCAATTATGAGGACATGAATGCAGAGCTAACGAGAGTGACCAATGTGCTTAAGGGATAGATCAATAGAGGTTCATGGCAAACATTTAAAGGGACATTTCAGAATATGCAGAATAGACATAAATTCCAAGGAGAAAGAAAAATAACAAGCGGAGGGCTTGTCATCCGTGGTTAACTAAAAAGGTTAAAGACAACATCAAACTTAAAGAAAAGGCATTATTTGCACAAAGACAAAGGGCAGATCTGTAGATTAGAAAAAATATATAGTCGAAGACTGACGGAAAGATTGATAAGCAAGTAAAAACTGAGTATGAGAGAAAGCTAGCTAGTAGCATAAAGTAGTACATTTAGTAAGAGTGTCTATAGATATTTAAATAATAGTAAACGCTGGTATATAGAAAGTGCATGTGGGGAAATGATAACGGAAAGCAGGACTATGGCATATGAATTAAACAGGTATTTTGTGGTGGTTTTCACCCTAGGACACATGTAACATCCTAGAAATAATTGCAAAATCAAGAAATGGAAGGGAAGGAAGAACTCAGGAAAATTACAGTCACCAGGGAAATGGTACTGAGCATATTATTGAGTCTATGGGCTGACAAATCCCCTCATACAGACTGACTTCACCCCAAGACCTTGAAAGAAGTGGCTGAGTAGATAGTTGATGCATTAGTTTTAATTTTCCAAAATTCCCTGGTTTGGGAAAGGTTCTATTAGATTGGAAGATAGAAAATATAACTGCTTTAGAACCATATAATCCCTACAGTGCTTTATTCAAAAAGGAATGGTGACAGAAGTCAGGAAACTACGGGTCAGTTGGCCTAATAGCTGTCATAGGGAAAATGTTAAAAGCCATTATAAAATATGCTATGGCAGGACACTGAGAAGAATTCAAGGCAATCAGGTAGAGTCAACATGGTTCTGTAAAAGGGAGATCTTGTTTCCCCAATGTATTGGAGTTCTTTCAAGGAGTCACATATGCTGTGGATAATGAGGAAAAAGGTGGGTCTACTGCACTTGGATTTTCAAAAGGTGTTTGGTAAGGTGCCACATCAAAGGTTAGAGGGGAAAATAAATGCTCATGGTGTGCGAGGTAACATTTTGGTATGGTTTAAAGATTGGCTAGCTAACAGGAAACGGAGTTGGCATAAATGGGTCTTTTTCTAGTTGGCAAGATGTGATGAGTGGTGTGCCACAGGGATCACTAGGGCCTCAACTTTTTACAATTTATATGAATGAAGGGATTGAAGGTATGGTTACTAAGATAGGTGGAAAGTAAATGGTGAAGGGGATGTAAATAGGCTACAAAGGGACATAGAAAAATTAAGTGGATGGGCACAAATCTAGCAAATGGACTATAATGTGGGAAAATGTAACATTGTCCATTTTGGCAGGAAGATTAAAAAAAAGAGAAATTGCAGAGCTGAGGTGCAGAGGGACCTAGGTGCCCTAGTGCATGTACCACAAAAGGCTAGCAGGTACAGCAAGTAATATGGTAAGCTAATAGAATGTTGTTTATTGTCAAGGGCATAAATTACAAAAGTAGGCGGTTATGCTTTAGTTGTACTGGGCATTGGTGACACCACATTTGGAGTATGGTGCACTATATTGGTCTCCTTATCTAAGGAAAGATGTAAATGCGTTAGAAATAGTTCAAAGAATGTTTACTAGGCTACTACCAGGAATGCGTTGGTTGTCTGATGAGTAAAGTTTGAACAGGTTATGTTTGTACCCACTAGAGTTTAGAAGAGTAAGAGGCGACTTGATCAAAATCATTTAAGAACCTGAGAGGTATTGACATGGTGGATGTAGAGAGGATGTTTCCATTTGTGGGCAAATATAGAATTGAGGATCGCTGTATAAAAATGCAGGGTTGCTCATTTAAGACGGAGATGACAATTTTTCTCTCTGTATCGGAAGTCTCTGGAACTCTTTTCCTCAAAAGGCAGATTTTTTAAGGCTAATTATTAACCTGGGGTGAAACGTTATTGGGGGTAGGCAAGAATGTGGGTTGAGGTTACAACAGATCAGCCATGGTCTAATGGAATGGCGGAGCAGACTGGAGGGACTGAGTGCCCTACTCCTGTTCCTAATTGATATGAAACTGGTTTCGGGTGCACTTGCCAGGACATAAAGTTATGAATTAGTAGTAGGGCATTTGCTAGGAAGTTAGCACTTGTTGGGACATTGCCAGACCACTGCTTATCGTGACAGGTTCAGGGTTGCTGTAAGAATGCAAATCAGTATTTGAAACAAGTATTAGGGCAGAGAGAAAGCAAATAGTCTTTATTAGAAAATCTTCTTCACCAGATAGAGTGAGCGCGAGAGAGTAAAGGATCCACTAGAGTTGAAATATTAAAGCTGCAAGAGGTCTGTATATGTTAGATTAGGTTGACTAAGTTAAAATTTCAAAGGGTGTCATGAATCAAAGGACCAAGAAGTGAAGACCCCATGAGTCCTGGGATCCGTGGAAAGACAGATCGACATTTGTTGAACTTGAGTTTGTGCCATGTCTTGACAGTGGAATGTTAAATATTAACCTTTGTTGTCTAATAAACCGAGCTGTGCATTCTAAATTAATGATTGCCCATTTTGCCAATAAAGATATTTCTCAACAAGAATTTTCTTACTCTGGAGTTGAAGTCCAAATCCCTACATTTATTTTCAAATTTGTTGAATTCCAAAATTTCATGTTGTTAAGTTAAAATTAAATGGAATTGGATATGCATGATGCTTTTGCTGATTGCAGTCCTCAAATCATTTTTACACTAACTGCTCGCAACCTCCCTTCTGATCCTCAATATTCAAATTCAAGCCACTAAGGAACTTATCCCAAACACCTTCTGTAATTTTTAAATCAAATTGTAAAAATTGAAGAATACAGAAAATGTACATTGACAAACAAGTCTCCCTGAAAAACTAATTGTCTTTATAGATTTGGGTAAACTGTTATATTTACCTGAGCACACCTTCCAAGTTCAGTTTTGCCAAGATATGCAAATATTTTCATTGCTAGCTCATATGGCAGGTCAATATCAAAAAAGGGAATTTCGTTTATTTCATTCTGCAACAGACAGCAAGTACAAATTTCATTATACACTTCAAAGCAACAGCTTACAATAGATATTAAAAGAAACACAATTATCTGTGTCGGAACGAATTATGCTAGAAATAGTCAGGGTACATTTTCCACCTGTTGTTCTTCATATCTAAATATGTGGCTTTTCGTACCCAAATATGCAAGTCTATTCTATTGACTGCATGACTGAAATCCCAATGTCAGAGCTTGTTACTGTGATCCTACTCGCACATCTGTGTCAAGCCACAAGGCCCACAGAACTGATAATTCAAGATGGAAAACACAAAGCCGTAGCAGGTAGTTTTTGCCTAATATTTCACCAACAACTTTTTCAACAGTCAATTTTCTAAACTATACAATCTTAAAACTATTTCAGGAACACAAAGACTTGGGGGTTCATATACACAAATCTTGGAAGATGCAGAATAAAATGCTAAAGCTGTTGTAAAAACATGTGTGATCCTTGCTTTCATAAACGGGCAGAGTACAAAAACAAGGAAGTTACATTAAATCTTTACGAATCACTAATTAGGTCATTGCTAGATTCTTGTCCTTACTTTTGGCATCAAGCTTTAGCAAGGATCTCAAGAACTTCAGGAGGGTGCAGAGGAGATTTAGTGGGATTACGAGGCATGAAAAACCTTTGTTGTGTTGAGAAGTTAGAGCAGCTGGAAATGATCTCCGTAGAAATCAATCTTTATTATTCAAAGCTTAAGTGCTTTCCATCGAGTAGATAAGCAGAAATTGTTTCCACTGCTCAGAGGGGAGTAACCAGAATACACAGGTTTAAGATAATTGTCCAAAGAACCAGGGGAGTGAAGAGAACTTTTTAATGTTGGGTATTATTATTTAGAGTGCACTACCAGAAAAGGTAGTGGAAGCAGTTCGTAACTATCAAAAGGGAACTGCATACATGCTTGAAAGGGAAAACAATTTTCATGGGTTATGGGGTGTTCTGACCACAGCAGATGTTAATTGCTGAGGAAACCAAATTCCAGAGGGAAACTTGGCTTGTGGGCCAGACCCTTTTGTATTCTGAAAATGAGAAGAAAACATACGGATTTTAGCAACACAAAGTCTAGTAACACTTTTGGGATTTAAAACATTAAAAGTGAAAGATTCATTGACAAGAAGAAAAGAAACTTAAGCACACAAGATTACGGTTACACTATTAAAGATACCCCCTAGTCCAACGCCGGCATCTCCACATCACTGTTAAAGATAGTCTTACAAAATATTCCCCCAAAAGTCTCCCTACATTGTCAGACCCACATGTGCACACCTTTTCCTTTAACTATAAAAATCCAGTAACATTACCCAAGGCAAAAACGCTGTTGCTTTAATAAAGGTGTACAGAGGACCTCCCAACTCAAATTCATTCTGCTGTGGAAAGCCAAGGAACTTCAGAGCAAGACTACATTTTGTAGCCCAAGACTTTTCTGGATTAACTGGATGGCTGATTAAAATGTCGCACCTTCCCCCAGCCCAGAGCCGTTTTCAGAGGTCTTCCCCACACAACCAACACCAAAGCAACTCAACATCTCTTCTTGAATATCCTTTTGTCCTTTCATCTTGGATTCCATTGTTCTCAGCACTTCTTTGAACTTAATTTTTCTAACCTATAAAGGTCTTTCATGTCTTTCCTACTGCCCCTAAATAACCTCGCCTCCCTTGTTTTCATATGAAACCATTGCAAGCTATAAAAGTGTTTTTAGTCCACTTTGATATTTAACAGTTAAACAAAACTAAGACTCCTAATGCAAATTTCTAACCCTTATTTATTATAAAAACCACTTGATTGTAACTTCATTACAAATGCATGAATTTGACACCTTCACTCCTTATACACACGCAACATTCCATCTTGGGAAGTGGAAAAAATTGGATAGTTCTTTCAAAGCACAATGGGCCAAAGGGACTCCTTCTGTGATGCAAGATTATCTGATTCAATGGAGTTTCTTTTTTGTTCCTTGGACAGTGTTAAATATGTAATAAGAAATGTTTATTCAAAAAGCTTCATGATATACAAATCAACTACTTTAAGTAATTTGTTTTACCCTACAATTTTGAGCAGCTCATCGTTTTGTCTGGATATTGAATACTACATTATTCATTGGACTGGATGTGGAAAATAGCCTAAGGCCCATAGAGAGTGCTTCAGATCTTTGGCAATGAAAGCAATTCTTGTTTTGTACATAATTGCTGACCTCAATATTTAATCTTCCCATGTGATCATTTTGGACATGATTCATTTAGCATAGCTTGGGAAAATAATATTTTTTAAATTAATAGAGATTGATTACTGTTTTTAAGCAACATTTGATTGCTCTCTTTAATGCAATGAAATAAACCCAAAATGTCAAATCCCTAAAGCAACGGAATTGGATGTTTTACTTATCACACGTTAAATATGTTGCAAGAGGTTCAAAGGAAATTAATAGAGTCTACAGGCTGTAGCTGAGAAAACAATTCATCTAATGTATTTTTCCCAATGTATCCCAAAGCATTTCTCATCCAATAATTTGCCTTTGAAGTGCAATCATTACTATGCACAAAGCAAACTCCAACAAATGCGAAGAATGATGTATCAATCTCTTTCGGTCCTACCAGATGAGGGAGGAATCAGTACATCAGAGTGCTGGAGTGGAGGACAGGATGCAACAAATCAAAAGTTGGATGGATAGAAAGGTCTAGGCCATATAAGATTGAGCTATAACTGGAACATGGTGTAGATTTTCATAGGGATTGCTCGATGAAAAAAAGACCAGATTCTACCTAGTTCACCTTCAACCATCCTGGTAGTTGCATGGTACACTAATAACAGTTGTTAATTAATCATAGCAATAACCATCTATCAATTAGTTTACAATAAATCCAGATTTAAGGTGAAGACAACCCCAGTAGTGGGCAGCTTTGCAAACCATGGGCCCAAAATCACCTATTTCCCAGAGGAATGCTACACTTACCACATCAGGTCTAAGGTTGTTCATACCGTGTACCAATATGTTATTTTCTGAAATAAATTGAATCTGAATTTGAATGAATCAATATCAGCTCCTTCTGCTGTCTACTGTTACAGATTCTACCATTAAAAAATAGCAATTCCTCTGCCAATAAGTTGGAGGGTGAAAATCCATCCAAAAAGTCTAAGGATGTAACAAAGCAGAGAGTAAATTTGGAGCAGCTCTGATACACTGAATGCCAAAGATTGAATGATTACTCGCTGCTGACCAGCCATCCATTATGCTAGAATTGCACATTGTCCATTACTGTATGAACTTAGTTATCTCAAATATATGGAATTAAGAAGTCACTTCAAATAGAATTTGAAGAAGGTCATTTGGCCTATCGAGTGTCTGCACCAGTCCCTGGAAAGAGCAACCCACTTAAGCTCACACCTCCACCCTATCCCCATAACCCAGTAACCCCACACAACATTTTTGGACACGAAGGGCAATTTAGCATGGCCAATCTACATAACCTGCACTTCTTTGGACTATGGGAGGAAACCAGAGCACCCGGAGGAAACCCACGCAGACACGGGGAGAACGTGCAAGACTCCGCACAGACAGTGACCCAAGCCGGAATCGAACCTGGGACCCTGGAGCTGTGAAACAACAGTGCTAACCACTGTGCTACCATACCGCCCACATGTCAATAACTTCAAGACTGGAACCACTTAAACACAAGACACTAACCATTTATCAATAATCTGAACTGCATACTCAGTCTGCACAAACACTTCCACAAGGGCAGACGTACACACGAGTATATATATATTTTTTGAATTGTAAGACATAATCGGTCCTTCCTTTTTTTCCCAATTTCCTCAATTCATCACCTGAAGGCATTAATCATATCCTTGGTTCCAGTTCCAGTAGTTAGACCCATGCTAGTACATATTTCATCGAGAGCTAGCAAAGAATTGGATTTCTGGGAACATCCCAGACAAGCCCAATCCTGTCCTCACCTATCATCCATACATGTCCTCTGCTGGTTTGCTGGATAGCTGCAAATACTGCTGGCTTTCATCTCCCGAGACCAGGGTTGTGGAATACAACTGTGGTACCCTTATTATCTACCAGCTCAACAGAGATCAGTGATCTGACCGAAAACTTCTCTGGTCTATACAACTTGTTGCTTGCAGCCTGATCCAGCTAGCTACTGGGAAAGCAAATGACTGAAATTACCTTTCATGATCTTCAACGGTCTGTGACAGAATTGTCTTGATTTGGATTTACTTTTCCTAATGTTATGGGCCAGGGTTTAGAGAACCCCAAAGTGTATCACGGAGTTCACCTGACCCACAACTTTTAATAGAGCTGTACAGGTGTGGTACAGCAGAAATGGAAAAGTATTTTTTTTAAAAAGCAAAACAATGTTTATTCTATGAACTCAAGTTAACCTTTTTAAAAGATACAGTGAACATCTTAGTAAACACAAATTCAAATACAACCCCCAAAGAATACACACTAAGTAATCCTTTAAACTTTCCTTTTAACAACCATAAGACTTTAAACACCTTTTACCAGCGCATTAGGTTTACATTCACTACTGAGAACATTTATAATTCTGAATTCACCAAATGATCAAGAGATAGTCTTTTGATGGCAGAGAGAACAGCAGTACACCTGCTTGGTCTGGCTTCAGCTCCAACACTGAAAACGAAACTAAAACACACCCTGCAGCCTGCTCAAAAACGAATGTAAAAAGCTGACAGACAGCCCAGCTCCACCCACTCTCTGACATCACTGCAGTAGTAAACACCCATTTCTTAAAGGTACTCTCACTACAGATATTTATACACACACCCATTTATAAACACCCATTTCTTAAAGGTACTCTCACATGACACTAATCCTTACCATTCCTAACTCTTATAGAGTAACCATACAGGTAACAAATACAGAAAGGCATGATTATACATATAAAAATCCGAAATCCAAAAGCAAACAGGCATGCAATTACGTTACTGCCATCTTATCAAAAGTATATTATTCTAGAAGGCAGCAGGAAACTAATCAGAAGTTATAAATGCTTAAGAACATTAAAACTAAAGTTGCAACTGTTTTTAATGGAAAATCTATATAAAATATTTTTGTACACCAGAAATGAGTTATGCAATGTAAACGTGTATTATTTGGGTGAAAGTTTTGAAAATGTGGGGACTTATTGAATGTTGGGCAAGAACTAGGAGACAGGGATAAAGAGAAATGAGAGACACATAAGAAATTGAGAATGGAAAAAAGTTACAGGAATGTAAGTTTCATTTTGATATTTTTCTTTTAGCAACATCTTGAGAAATAAACATGTTTGCCAAAGTATCCCCACGTAATGCATATTAATAGCACTTTTTTATTTGAGATAGACACTGAATTTTGTGTTATCGATATTAAAGATATCGAGGAAGCCACTGTTGGAACGACTGTAAGATTAATTATCTTAAATGCGCACCCGGTTATCTTGATATGCCGAAACAATTCTGAAACAACTTAAAACGGTTCGTCGTGCCCGCTTTCAACTCCAATACCTTGGGTGATCTCGCAAATAACAATGTTCAATTAGCTTTATGGCTTGCCAGTGCCACGGAGCTTTCGCGTATGTAATGAAGAGGCAGTAATTGTGCCCTTGGGATCTCTTGGTGGTTAATGCCTATCACTCCCACACACAGCTCAGTTTCTAAACAAAGTTAATTTCCCACTAGTAAATAACATTTATAGAAGACAAAACAATTTCCACTAATTCGAAAATTGCAGCTTCTGCAAATCGTTGGTTTTCGACCGTCAGCTGTGTCCATGACCTTAACTAAGTAAGCAGTGATCAAACAGTTTGACTTATGGTGCATTCCAACCGCAAATAACCAGATTGCAGAGTTATCGACCTTGGAGAGCCTCCCCAGGGAATTCCTCGTCTTCGGATTTTACTCCCTTCTTCGCCGCTGGCATACATAATGTACACGCGCGATATTTATTGTGCGTGTTCATTGTTGTTCACAAACTAAAGTCTAACAAAGTGGTAAGACTGTGAACAGTAAGCAGAGACCTGGCAACGCACGGATAAACTCTTGGCTAAAATGTCGATTGGAGATCGTGGTGGCTGGGGTTATTTTTTTCGCCCATAAAGCGCCAGGATATCCACAAGGAGTTTTTGAATGCTGGCTGGCGATGAGACAGCAAAGTTAAAAGGTGCAAGTGATTACCAAATCATTGATGAGCTGATCGAGCAGGTCCTCCCTCCTGTTGCTGGGGGTCTGCCCGGATCGGTCCGGGGGTTTGTCCGCTGGCCCCGTCCCCCTCGTCCCGCCGCATCGACCACCTTCCAGGCGTACCCGGAGCGGGCTGGTCCGGCCCTCCAGCAGACTCTCGGCCAGGTAGAAATAATCCACTCCTCTAGGGGCCTCTTGCTGCCGGCCGCTCGGCCCCTCCACCTCGGGCGCTCCCCCACTGTTCTCGCGCCCGAGCTCCGGGCCTCCCTGGTCAGCCGCTGCCCCGTCCCCTTGGCAACCGGGCCCCGGGTCAGCCGCCGCCCCGTCCCCATGACAACTGGGCCCCGGCCCTCGCTTGCGCCGTTTTTTGCTGCTCCTTTCGCTGCAGGTGGCGTCCGCCGCGCGGTTGTGCTCCGTAATCTCTTCCCTCCAGTGTTGTCGGAATTTCTCCAGATCCTTATCGCCCATACTCCATAACCGTAAGTTTTATTCGAAATGAAAACAGCAAAAATGAAACCTCCCGGTTAGAGTCCTCACTGCCCGGAGACGTTTTCTAGTTGCACCCTTTCCTCTGTTCAAACCGCGCCGTATAGAGTTGTGCGTCCTCGGCATTTAGTTCCGCTCTACAAATGTTCCCCACTTTGCCGACTGTGGAGGCATTCCTGGTGGTTTACTCACATGACACAACCGCTGTAATTTCAAAGTGTCATTGCATCCACTTTATAAGTGAGTTTTTTCTTCACAAACTTGTACTTAGGTTGGCTTCTTGCTCTTTTTTAAAGCAATTATTGTGCAAGTCAGTATACAAGATATAATGCCGTTCAGTCAGATTCATAAAACTGCTTCATTTTCTTGCTCCAAAACTGAGTCATTACGCATTTGAATCTGGGGTTAAAAGTGAAGTTTTAACTTTTTTTAATGGCTGTTTCCACATTGTACTCGTTTGAAATTTTACGTTCATAACTTTAGGCCTTAGAAATTATATCTCGTCTGATTTGCAATAAAATACAGAAGTCATCATGTAGCTTATGAATATCAATCTCAATGTAATGATCTTCAACCGTTTATCAGATTGGACATTTCATTTCATTGTCCAGTACGAGGGTTGACACTTGTTTGAAAACAGAGGTCTTGGAATTATCAAGGAATTTAATTTTGACAATGTCTTATGTGCTCATTCAAATTTATTCGCTTTTCTGGTGAGACTTTGCACAAAATAGTCTGTCCAAAGAATTTAACTTATTTTCTGCTCTGCAATTTAGAACAAAGATCTTCCATAACACAGAGCTCTGTGCAGGTGGAATTGTTGAATTCTAGCTTTTGGAGTGCTTCATGAAATAATAGTATGAGGTTATGAAGAAGAGGTTCATGATAATCCTCATTAAAAGCTTCTCAAATAATCTTTACACATTCTTCTTCCCTACAAAAATAAAGTATGTATTTACAGCAGGCCAGCATCTCAGGACTCCCCTACCACAGGCAGAAGGAACAGTTAGCTTGTTGACATATGATGCAGAAGTTTTTTGCAGTCAATTTCTGCAAAGTTGATGAATGAACTGAGAGACTTTACCTGTATAGTTGTGTAAGAGCACTTATTACACACTTTCAGGCTACTCTACACTCATAGCTCGTGCAATTTTTACACAGTTATGAATTACTTGGTATTTATACTGACTGAAAGCTTCTAAAGGTACGTGAAGGGAAAAAGATTGGTGAACACAAATATCAAAAACGGGAAATTCTAATGGGAAACAAAGAAATGGCTAAGCAACTAAATACATACTTTGGTTCTGTCTTCACAAAGGAGGACATAAATAATGTACCAGAAATGCTGGGAAACAAAGGGTTTAGTGAAAGGGCGGAACTGAAGGAAATCAGAAGGGATATGGTGTTGGGGAAATGGTTGAGATTGAAAGCCGATAAATCCCCATGGCTTGATAATTTACATCCCAAAGTACTTAAAGAAGTGGCCCTAGAAATAGCAGATGCACTAGTGGTCATCTTCTAAGATTCTACAGTCTCTAGAACAGTTCCTATGGATTGGAGGTTAGCTAATGTAACCTCACTATTTAAAAACGGGTCTAGCGAGAAAACAGTGAATTATAGACCAGTCAGCCTGACGTCACTAGTGGGAAAATGCTAGAGTCCATGAGAAAAGATTGAATAACAGAATACCTGGAGGCCAAATCACCTGAGTGTCTTTAAGATATATTCTTGATTAAGAAGGGGATCAGGGGTTATGGGGAGAAGGCAGGAGAATGGGGATGAGAAAAATATCAGCCATTATTGAATGATGGAGCAGACCCGATGGGCCATGTGGCCTAATTCTGCTCCTATGTCTTATGGTCTTATAGTCTAAAACAGCAGCAGGAGCAGACAGAATCAGCATAGATTTATAAAAGGAAAATCATGCTTGACAAATCTACTGGAATTCTCTTAGGATGTAACTAGTAGGGTTGTAACTAGTAGGATTGATAAGGGGGAGCCAGTGGATGTGGTCTATTTGGACTCTCAAAAGACTTTTTCTACAAGGCCTTAAATAAGAGATTGACATTAAAATTAAAGTGCATATGATTGGGGTAGTTGATTGTGATGGAGAGGAAACTCATTGGTAACTGGAACCAAAGAGTTGGAATAATTGTTTTTTTTTCCAAATGGCAGGAAGTGACTAGTGGGGTACCGCTGGGATCAGTGCAAGGACCACAGCTATACACAATATATATTAATTATACAGATGAGGGAATGTAATGTGCGCGATTCTCCGGCCTCGCTCGAGCAAGGGGCTGGTTTAGCACAGGGCTAAATAGCTGGCTATTAAAGCAGACCAAGGCAGACCAGCAGCACGGTTCAATTCCCGTACAGCCTCCCCGAACAGGCATCGGAATGTGGCGACCAGGGGCTTTTCACAGTAACTTCATTTGAAGCCTACTTGTGACAATAAGCGATTTTCATTTCATTTCAAAACGAGGCCAGTAAATAGCAGGAGAGGCAGTAAACGAGAACTGAGCCAGACACCATAGTTTGCGATACAACAGGCCCACTCCCCGTGGTGAAATCGGGATCTCGCCATATTGTGGCGAGGATCCAATTGTCACCACTTAAGCCCTATTTCCATACAATTAATGGGAGTGTAGCCATCTGGGATGGCCACTTACAGCAAGAAACATGGACATTCACAAAGCCTGAAAGGAAATGTGGACAATGTAAGATTCAGGCAGGTTCAGAGCCTGAATGTATATTTGTGAGCAAAGAATCCAGACAGCATCGAAACCCCCAACCGATTAGCATTTTGATAGCAATCTCCGTAAGACAAAGGACTGATACTCGAGTAACCGATACAATCCCAGACATTTCAGCACCACTTCCTTTACTCAGGAAGCATAAACAACAGGGCCAATGACCGCTTAGGACACGCCCAGCCATCAACGCACCCGCCCCTTTATTGGCTCCGATCGAATACAGTGATCGAGAACTACCCAATTAATGGGGTAGGACCGCCCAAAAGAGCGCAAAACTCCCCAAGGATAAAGAGAGAAACTGCCATGTGTTCGACCTCTTTTGGACCTGGCGTTCCGGCAACATCCACCTCCAATTGCAGCACCACCAGAAGCAAGTTCAAGTTCAACGCGCCCGCTACCAGACGGATGAGCCCCGCTGAGCAGCAGTTACTTCTCCAGACCCAGTAGATCCAGATTCGAACAAATGCCACTGTTCCTCTGACCTATGCTGGGTGCCTGAAGTTAAGTACAGGTTGTCATAGTTGTTAGGTGTAGTTTAACTAGTAGTGTTTATGTTGCATGTTAACCTTGTGTGTAAATAAAGTACCATTGATCTTGAACTAACTAACTGGTGTTTGGCTCTTTGATCGATATCCGGTTGAACCTTGTGGTGTTATCATTTGATACCAGGCGACTCTGAGCAATATCATATTGATATCTAAAGAAAGAAGGGCAACCTTATCGATTGCCATATTTATAGCAGGTAAAAAAGGCAACAGTTATTGACGACATCTGACGGGACTCGACCCAGAGGTGACTGTGTCACTCCGAGAGAACCCACAAAACGGTTGAATTAGAAATCCAAATTGGAAAAGTAAAAACAAACCACAAGCGTAAGACCAGTATCGATCAAACCTCCAAGATTCGGAAGTGTGTAATTTGCATGCGTACTAACAAGGGATATAAGGTGACCTCGATAGATTCTGTTGCGTGAAACTTTTGGGAGTTGTGTAAACCGGAAAATAACTTGAGCCATACCCACTGTTTGCACCACCGCTTTATTCCCCCCTGTCCCAAATTCCCGGTAGAGGTACAGAGATAATCGTAGAGATGGCAATGAAGGCAATGGAACGCCTTATGGCATTCCATAGGAACCACAGGAACCCGAGTTTGCAGCGACCAACAGAGCAGAACAGTGTCCCATATGGGAAGAGGAGATTAGGAAGTACCTAAAGGGTAAAGGATGGCCCTTATGGTCTGAGTTTGTGCGAATGAGGAAACAGGTCCTGGTAGTATAGGACAAACTTGGTGGGATAACCTGACCGAGGCCCATAAGAAGAACTTAAGTAGAGTTCGTAAGCTGATGGCAATCGTGTCCTGCTTGGCACAATTGCGAGGCACAGAGGAGGTCGTGAGGACGCTCCGTAGACAGCTTGAGGCGAAAGAGAGGAGTAGTGAGGGAAATGTTAGCGAGTGTGAGAGAGTAAATGAGCAACTCCGAGAGCAGCTAGCGGCGAAGGACAAGGAGATGGCCAATGTCAAACGGGCACACCAATCTTGTCTCGCCCACCTAAGTAGCTTTCAGATCCAATATGATAAGGCCTACTAAGACACGCAATGTGCGGTTTTGGTAAGGGAGGAAACAGAACACCAAGCAGAACAATTGAAAAAACAATGCGAGGACTTAAAGGCAGCCCCAGGAGCACTCCACAGTTCCATCACGGAACAGAGGCAGAGTTTGGTAGACCATGCCAAGTGCAGGCAGCAAATTACAAGATTGCAATCACTGCTCTCGGTTCAGAGATACCTTTGGCCCACATTTAGATCAGGAAGATGGCCCCGATTGTCAGGAACCTAATGAAACGGCCCATCGATATGTGAACGAAACAGAATGTCAGAATAGAGCCCCCTAGGCCCCGAAAAGGAAAGCACCCACACCCCCGACAGGCACACAGGCAGCACCCATCCCTATGAATCCAGTCACCACGCAGCGTAGAGTCCCGACCGAAGACCAACCCGATTTTGTGTACACCACCCCACTAACCATCACCCAGCTAAGCAATGCCTGCGATAAAATTGAAACCTTTCACCCCACGTCAGACCCATACCGCTTTTTTGAACAGGTTAGGCAACAGACCGTCATGTACGGTCTGGACGAGCAGGAAGAAGTAAAACTCATAGTAATGAGCCTTGACCCGTCTTTTAGTTCAGCCCTTCCCGACCCACAAAATGTAGGAGGAGGTAGCCTCCAGGATATGAAGACAGCCATCCTAGATGCAATTGGCTATAATATAGGAGATCCAGTAGAAGGAATCAACCGATGTAGACAGAAAAAAGGAGAGCATCCAACAGCATTTGCTGGACGCCTCTGGATACACATCACTGCAGTATTCGGTGATTTAACACGCGCCCATTTGTCTGCAGACAATACAGCCAAATGGACCCGTATTTTAGTCTCCCACGCCATGGAGGCAGGACAAAAGGCCTGTGCGAATTATGACCCCTCAGACCCGGCACACAATGAAGTGTGGATACTGAAGCGGCTATCTATAGCTTGGGAACAGTCCCTACAGAAAAAGACAGAGTATGAGAAAGTAGACGTGAACATGAACCCCGTAAGGGCACACCAAGAACCCGCATGGGTAAATGAAGGTAGAAATAACACGCAGCACCCTAAAGCGAAGGGGTGCTACAATTGTGAACACGAGGGACATTACGCCCGAGAATGCACTGCCCCCTCCCGAAACAGCAACGGAATCAGCCCACAAGTGCCCCACCTAGGAACAATGCCAGACCTATCCACGGCGATAGCGCCCGTGCAGATAATTTGGCAATAAATGGCACCGATTGACAGTGTTCGGACTCCCAAACGTGGGTCTGCGACTCACTTTGGGACAAGTCTGGAAGACCAGTAGTGTGCAGGCACAGTCCGGGGACACCCCGTAGAGTTCCTTTGGGACACAGGAGGGTCCCGAACCACGTTAAACTCCTCCACGATGTACCAGCGAGATATATGGTCCACTACAGACACCATCACTCTTGGTGGCTTTACAGGACACCTCCAGCAGGGACACATGACAGCCCCTATGGATATCCAGATCGGTAACATTAAAACTAAGCATCAGTCGTTTTGGTAGGTTTACCCCAGACAGCAGAGCACATCTTGGGAATAGATTTTATGAGCTCACACAACCTTTATTTTGACCCCGTAAATAAATGTGTGTGGAAAATGGCTAGAGCAGCATGAGCCCCCGCCACGCTCACAGTAGGAGACTATGCACACAGGATTAGCTCAGTGGGAGAGTACTGATTTAATCCACAAACCATTACCACGGACAAAACTGTTAGGGAAGTCTTGAAGAGAAATAAAGCATTGTTTGCCCAGCACAAGCACGATTGCGGTAAAATTCCAGGACTGCTCACCATTACAGGTCCCGATCCTAAGCCCCAGAAACAGTACGGTTTTCCACAGCAAGCTGAGGGAGAGATAGCTAAAGTAATCCAGAGTTTATTGGACCAAGGCGTAATTCGGCCCATAGCCTCAACGAACAATGCCTCGATTTGGCCCATAAGAAAACCAGTTGGTTCATGGCGACTGACCATCGATTATAGAGAATTAAACAAAGCAACTCCGTTAGCAGCCTCCACCGTTGCCACGAGTCCCAAGACCATGTTAAAGCAGGGACTTCAGTCAACATTTTTCACGGTTCTGGACATTATCAATGGCTTTTGGTCCATTCCATTGGATAAAACGGGCCAGTACAAATTTGCGTTCACTTTCCAGGGACAGCAGTATATGTGGACATGCCTTCCACAAGGCTTCCACAACTCCCCCCTCCATTTTTCACAGACAATTGGTGAACGGATTATCAAAATTTTCCCGACCCGAATGCCTCATTCAGTATGTGGACGACTTGCTCCTACAGACTGACGCCAAGGAAGAGCACATTTCGCTTCTTTCAGAACTATTAGGACTCCTAAAGGAAATTGGATGTAAAATCAACCCCAAAAAAGCCCAAATTCTCCAAGAAAAGGTCACTTATTTAGGTACGGTCATAACGTATGGTAAGCGTGAGATAGAACAGAAATGGATCGATTCAATTGTAAAATTGCCCTTGCCCCAAAATGTTACAGCACTCCAGTCAATTTTAGGACTGGTCGGTTACTGCAGGAACCATATAGACGGTTTTGCCACAAAAGCAGCACCACCTGCCGAGCTCCTTAAGAAACAGGCCCCATGGAAATGGCTTCCACAGCACACGGATGCCGTAGATGCATTGAAACACGCCCTAAGCACCCCCCCCCCACCCGCTTTACAGGCACCAGACCCACACTCCCCATACGCAATAAAGGTAGCGACCAAACCCTTTCGGCCGTACTTCTACAGGAAAGGCACGATCGTTTAGGACCCGTAGCCTATGCCTCACGAGTTTTAGATCCCGTAGAGCAGGGATTTTCAGCCTGCGAAAGGCACTTGCTTGCAGTTTTTTGGGCTGTCCCAATAATTCTCATACATAACCGGACTCAACCCCGTAACCATTTTGACCGAGCACAACCCGACACAGCTACTATTAGACGGTAGGCTAAAAGACGGCACGGTAAGCCAAATTTGAGCAGCGCGCTGGACCCTATTCCTACAAGGACGTGATATTACGGTAAAAAGGGCAAAGACTCACACGTTTCTTTCTGGCTGACAATTTACAATATGCAGGAACCCCACATGAGTGTGAAATCATTGCAGCCAAGCGCAACACCGGACCCTTTGTTCCCAAATCGGTGCCGAAAAAGACAGGCATCCGACCACAGACAACCCAGCCCACAGACAAAGCTCTAAAACTTTATGTAGATGGCTCCTCCACCGTTCTAAATGGAAAAAGGATTACAGGATGCGGCATTTATGTAGAGGACGCGCACTAGAGGAAATCTCGTGAAAGTTGCCTGGACATTTAGTTTCGCAGGCAGCCGAGTTAGCAGCCATTGCATACATTGTGCAGCACCCAGATTCGTTCCCGACCCCAGCAGACATATATTCAGACAGATTGTATGTTTGCAACAGCTTGACAGAATTCCTGCCCCTGTGGGAATCTAGAGCATTTATATCCGCCGACAGAAAACCCCTACCCTCAGCGCCATTATTAAAACACATCCTCAAGGAAGCTAAAGGTCGCAAATATGGAATCATGAAAGTTAGAAGCCACCATCGTTCCTCCCCACCCAGTAACGTGAAAGCAGACGCCCTAGCGAAAGCAGGCTCACAACATGGCCACTTTTGGCAATCCCCCGAGAGTACACGCGGTTCAGGTCTCACAGACCAATATTCAAGATTTGGCACAGGCACAAAAGGAAGACGACACGCTGAAAGAAATTTTAAAAGGAGACTTCCCAGCTCCCTATGGTAGGTTCAAAGATACTTTAACGATACACGAGGGAATCATATTAAAGGATGGTATTTATGTGGTCCCCACCCAGGCCAGGAACCAGATTATTTGCCAATTCCATGACGGACATGGACACCAAGGGATAGAATCCATCCTTGCCCACCTCAGACCTCTCTGCTGGTGGCCCAATTTAAAAACTGACGTTACCCACTACATTGAAAATTGTTTGATTTGTGGCCAGAACAACCCAGACAGATATGCAAAGAAAGGTCAGCTAAAACACAGCCTCCCTGTTAATGGCCCATGCACGAACTTGCAGTTGGATTATATTGGTCCCCTCCCGCCCACCCCCCCCCCCCCCCCCCCCCCCCACCCGCCTGCAGACTGGATTCAAATATGTGTTGGTCATCATCGACACCTTCACAAAATGGGTGGAAGCATTCCCTTCCAGAACAAACACGGTCAAAGCAACAGCAAAAATTCTAACCGAGCACATTTTCATTCGATGGGTACTCCCCCGTAGTATTGAGACGGACCAACGTTCGCACTTCACAGGCAGAGGAATGAAAAATGTCCTGACAATTTTCGGAATAAAACAGAAGTTTCACATTAACTATCACCCATAATCCAGCGGCATTGTAGAACGCATGAACCGAACCCTAAAGGCAACACTTAGGAAAATGGTGCAGCAGCACAATACGACATGGGGACATGGGACACAGTGCTCCCATTCGCACTGATGTTTATGAGAAACACGGTGTCGAGTTCGACAGGATACACCCCCCCATACTCTCATGACCGGACAACCCATGAAGGGTACCGCGTATTTATTTGGACTGGATTTGGCCAGCCCCACAGTCACCGCCCTTACCCACGAAAAAGCAGTCCAACAAATAATGGAGAATATTAAAGCAGCACAGCTCGCTGCAGCTGTTCGACTAGGCGCTAGGAAAATGCAGAGTAAGGCCAGCTTTGATAAAACAATACACAGTGTTGCTCGTTTTAGCCTTAGTTTAATTGCTCTTGTTCTTTCACCTTTGCTCTTGAGTCGCCAGATATCTTTCTGATACTGCCACGTGGTTCAAGCCCGAGTAATGATCAATAATCCAACACACCACTCAGTAAGAGTTAAATCAACGCACATTTATTATTATATACAGCAATCAATACTTATACATTAATTCTACTTCTAAGCTACTTCCTACAACTAACAGGCCGATACTTAACTTTGGAAATGGCCCACTAGGTCAGGGAAACGAATGGCCTTTCGTATGGGTTCTGAGCCTGCGGGATTCAAAGCTGGTACAGGTCGATAGTCAGGAGTGCCTATCACGTAGCGAGCGTTGGAGTAAGACTTACTATTTCTCGCGGCTGTTGCAGAGGGTCAGCAGAAGGGTCTCGAAGGGTGCGGAGAGGATGGAGAGAGGAAGAGAGCGATTTGACCTTGGACTCTATTCTTATAGTCCCCAGGGGCTTCCTGCCTTTCGGGGCGGACCCTGTACCTGGTTCCAAGTGATTGGACTTGGTCCCAATCACTTGGTTCGATGTTCTCCAATGCTGGAGCGATTCCTTGATCGATGGGTGGTTTCGGGGGGGGGGGGGGGGGGCGGTCATTCACTTCTCTTTGTGTAAGCTCCTGCTGGCGCCGAAATGTCTGGGTTGGCTTTGTGTTTCTAATTTGTAGCATAGTGTTCCCGGGGATTGCTACTTAATATGCAGATGGCTGGTGTGTTGATGGCTGCAGGTATCGATTCTGTCTGGCTTCCCCAGAGGCGAATACACTGTTTTACCTGCAGCTGTCTGTTTGGGTCCTGTTGGCTGATTTTCCCATCAGCCTCTTCCGTTCGCCATTTTAAATTGGGGTTTGGCCATTCTAATCGGGAGTTAGCCATTTTAACCGGCTACAACAGGTAGAATACACAATCGGGATGCAAGTCATGATCTCCCTGTAAAATCCTAGTTCATTCTTCTCCCCAAATTTGCAGGACCTTACTCAATTTCCGATAAAGTAAGCCCCTCAGTTTACAAGATTACATATCCAAATGGAAAATCAGGATGGTTCCATATAAACCAGCTTAAGGTTTATGGAACGCAGTGCAGCCGCTCACACCACATCTCACTGGCAATGGTAGACAACGAAGACCCGCCCACTGGCAACCCAATCCAGCCCTCCCCCAAACAGGACAGCACGTCCATAGACCCGACCTTGATTCCGCTCCCAGAGACGAATTTCATCCTCACACTGGATTTGGCCGCGAGCGACAGCGAAAGCACGACAAACGCCCTTGATATTCCCGACCAATGGAAAAACAGACCAGGCCCCAGTCACTACAGGCTCAGTGACACCGACCATGATATGTTCGGCCCCTCAGAGAAAATTGATTTGCCGTTACCAGGACCTGACCCACCACCCGGCGATAGCGACATCCCCCCTTGCCCCTACCGCCCTGCAGGATAAGAAACCATGGCACCGCGACAATTCTTATCGACTGATAAGAAACAACGAGATGGATCCCACATCGGCCCACGTCGCTTTTGCACAGAAACTCCAGTCATGAGTTTGGCAACCGGGAGATGGTGATGAGTCAGAGTCTGACTCCCATCGTGCTAACCCCTTTACGACCCTTTTCGGAATGGAACCCTGAGGTGTCCAGATGATGAGAGAAAGGAACCGATTGAGATTTACGGTGTCCTACTCCCTGATGGAGCCTGCCCGCTTTCTTCTTTAGTTTGTTTCTCAATGTTGAATGTTTCTCTCATGTACGACTTTGTGTGTCGATCTCATGCAGATTTCTTGATACAGTAATGACTACTCCTTCGACATCACATGGTAGTTAAAGGCACAAGTTTGTCAAAAGTCCATAAATATTCAAATTCTTACCGTTCTTGTAAGGTCACCCAGGCAGTGGAGTAACGGCACTTATCCCCGCCCTGCCTGAGGAGCCCTATGTATTTGGTCAGCCAAGCTCGGGTAGTGGAGTAACGGCACTGGTCACCGCCCTACCCGGGGATTCCACCCATTCTTGCCCTGCCACGGCTCATACGCACCCCATTCGGAAAGTTCTTTTCGAAACTCTTTTTTTGCTGTTCTTTTAAAAATGTGGTTTAAAGCATGCATTTTGCCACAACTTTTGTTTCCTTCCCGGCGACCCTTTGGTTGCTAACCCCCGCCTGCTATTTATATGTTAAAACACTTGGTTGAAATAATTTTGCACTGGACGGAGAAATTGTCCGCCCACTCAGCCGATCAAACACAGGCTGCGAGAGTGCTCGCACTGTGACAGAATTTCTTTTTCAGATGTTTTGTCTCCCAAATGGTGGGTTTAAAAAAATAAAAAAATGAGGGAGTCACATATGGTGACGATTCTAAATGGGACATTGATGATTAAGGAGAAACAGACAGACAAACTGGATATTAAACAACAAAATAATAACATATTATGCTTGTACCCCCAGGAAGATAAGAATATGCCAGGACACAGAGGAAGACAAAGAAAAATGAAGACGGACCTGATGATCTGCATCATGATCGTCGTTGGATCAATACAGTTGCGCGCGTTATCCGCCCCTACACCCCTCACCACACAGGCCCTAAACATGACCACCCAACACGATACCCCTTGCCTGGACACTACACCACACATAGACACAGCCACTGATACCCCCACATTGTGTGATAATATCATAAAGTTTCGTACATGGTAGAAGCCCTATTGATTATAGCGATACTTTGCAGTGTCATCCAGACACTCAGACTTCGGAAATGGCGAAGGAGAGCCTCCTGCCCTCCAGTATACACACTAAGCCCCCTTTCTCGGACTTCAGCAAACCCCACACTCTTTCTGAACCCTTTTCTCCCTAATAAATTCCACATTTTTAAAAATAAAATTACTTTCTCTGTAAATTGACATAAGTGTTAAGTAGGAATGTGATGCTGCTATTGTTTATTTTGTACTGTAATATAAGTTCTTTTGGTTATTAGATAGCAGCATGATATAGTTTAGTTAAGGACAGTTAGAGGTTCCCCTTTTTGTGTAAAGGGACTGAAATGTATGTTTGAATGTTATATTGCCCCCTTACAATTTTTATAGATATGTGTTGTATTAAGGAAAACTTAGGTAAATGTTTAGACCCATAGGAGAGAATAGGATAGAACCTGTCCTTGATTGAGGGTACCCGGCATACCAGAGAACAGGAGAAGATTCAGTAGTGTGATCCATCATGCTTTGCGTTTAGGATCAAGAGGACGGACTGTAGCCATCTGGAATGGCCACTTAGAACAAGAAACATGGACGTTCGCAAATCCTGAAGGGAAATGTGGACAATGTAAGATTCAGGCATGCTCAGAGCCTGAATATATATTTGTGAGCAAAAAATCCAGACAGCATCGCAACCCCCAACCGATTAGCATTTTGATGGCCCATCTCCGTAAGACAAAGGACTGATACTCGAGTAACCGATACAATCCCAGACACTTCGGCGCCACTCCCTTTACTCAGGAAGCATAAACAACAGGATCAATGACCGCTTATGACACGCCCAGCCATCAAGGCACCCGCCCCTTTATTGGCTCCGATCGAATACAGTGATCGAGAATGACCCAATTAATGGGGTCCAAACCGAAGGGCCGCCCAAAAGAGCGCGAAACTCCCCAAGGATAAAGAGCGACACCGCCATGTGTTCGACCTCTTTTGGATCTGGCGCTCCGGCAACATCCACCTCCAATTGCAGCACCACCCAGAAGCAAGTTCAAGTTCAACGCCCGCTACCAGACAGATGAGCCCAGCTGAGCAGCAGTTACTTCTCCAGACCCAGTAGATCCAGATTCGAACAAAGGCCACTGTTCCTCTGACCTAAGCCGGGTGCCTGAAATTAAGTACAGGTTGTCATGGTTGTTAGGTGTAGTTTAACTAGTAGTGTTTATGTTGCATGTTAACCTTGTGTGTAAATAAAGTACCATTGATCTTGACCTAACTAACTGGTGTTTGGCTCTTTGATCGATATCCGGTTGAACCTTGTGGTGGTATCATTTGATACCTGGCGACTCTGAGCAATATAATATTGATATCTAAAGAAAGAAGGGCAACCTTATTGATTGCCATATTTGTAGCTGGTAAAAAAGGCAACAGGAGCCACCCCTTATCAACGGTCTCCCATCATTCCTCGACCTCCCCAGCAAGTTGTCACACTGCCGCTCATTAGTACTCCTTTTGAAAAACATGAACCTGGCATACTAACCTTTTGGACACTAAGATGCAATTGATCATGACTAATCCACCTAACATGCACATCTTTGGACAGTGGAAGGAAACCTGAGCACCTAGAGGAAACTCACGCAGACATGGGGAGAAAGTGCAAACTCCACACAGAACATCCGAACACCTAGGGGATGAGCAGCTCCAGGATGGGACATAGCTCCAGGGATACGTCCACGGCCGGAGGGTGGGTGAGTGCTGTGGGGAGGAGGAGATCCTTGGAGAAATGTACCAAGTATTCGGAGGTCAGGCACATGGCGGACAGAAGTGACAAAAGCCTCATACTGCTTGTGGTCAAGGGTGTTTATTATGTTTTACAATTCCCCACCCTCCCAATAGTGCCGCCCTCTCCCTCTACCCCCTACTCCAGTGCCCTCAGTGATCCTCCATGTACTTTGCCTTCCTAGCTCTACTGCTATCTCTAGGTATGTCCCCAGTTTGCACATCTGAGGTGGAGTCAGCCAGCTGCTTACCTCATCCTGTTGCCTTTGATGCCCCTGGCGGGCATCCTCTCGCGGCTTCGGGGCCAGAGGGCCCCGGTGCACTTGCCGGCAGCATCCCGTCCCGTATGCTGTCCCGTATGCTGGCTGCGAGACGCGGTCTCATAAGAGGGGTGGAACCCGGTGGCCACCATCGCCACTGCATGGGATTGGTTTGGGTTACCACCCAGCGCCCTCTCCTCCCGGTCAGTGCCCACAGGACCTCAGCATTCACCTTGGGATGGAGGGGCAGCTGTTCGAGCCCCTGCTGCCACTGTATCATCTGGCTCTGCCAGTCCTGGTGGCTCCCCGATGCCTGCATCATCATGCCGACACCCTCAGTGACTGTGACGCATCCCCCAGTGATTGGGCCATGCTCTGCAGCGCCTTGGCAATGCCCACCTGCGACTGGGACAAACTCCACAGATCCTCGGCCATTCCCATCTGAAAGCGAGACATGTCCAGCAGAACCTCATCCAGGTCCGCCTGGTACTGGGTAATATCCCCCAACGAGTCGAACATTCTGCCGAGACCCTTGGGCATGGCCGTTACCGACTGCGCGGCGCCTGAACTAATAGTGCCGATGTTGTGCACCAGGCTCTCCGCAGCGATCGCCACCCTAGCAGTGTTAGCCTCGGTCTCGAGCATTGTCGGCGACACCTCCTGTACCTATAACCTTTGGGGCTCCTCCAATTGCCTGTGGAGTTTTGCTGACGTCTCCCTCTGAATGTCCTGACCACTCCCTATCAGCTCCGGGAATACCTCTTCTATAGGCTCAGCATCAGGATTGGACCAGCTGGGTCCAAGGATCCAGCAGCCCTCCGACTGCTGTGTCGCCTGGAGGTTCCTGCCTCCACCTGATGTACATGTGCTCACCAGACTGTGCCCCAGAAGCCTGACCACAAACATTTCTCACCGAGGTGCGTGTATCTGTGCTTTGAGGGTGGGGATGAGCTGTGACGCCTCGATCATTTCTTCCTCGGAACCCGGCTCTAAGGTGGTCTCCTGGGAGGCTGGAGAGGAGGCCGCCCAGGATGGGCCGGTGCCGTCGACTGGAGGACCTGCGGGAGAATGGACATGCGGTCAGTGAGAGGAATGGGTCAGTCAGTAAGGCAATAACAACTCGCGTTTGACAGGTCCTCCGGGTGGAGGCCGGTGGTTCCTCACCTAAGTGGCGTCCGCCAACCTCTGCACGGGTGACCGTCCTATCCTCAGCCACACTAGTCACCTCCAGGGCCCGTTCCTCGAAGGAGGTGAGGATTCTTATGTCCAGTACACCTCCGCCAGTCTGGGCCCACACCCGGTGATTGTGGGAGAACTTTTCCTGAGGAGACACAGAGGGGGTATTGTTAGCCGCATGCGTGGTTCATAGTGGTGTGGGGCGTGTGCAGGGAGGGTTGGGGGTGTTGAAGGGAGCGGGAGGTAAAAGGAGGGTTGGGGGTCGCATGGAGAGTTGTGGGTGGATGCTCGCGTGCAGGTGGAAAGGTCTCGGTGGGGGGGAGCGTTGGTGTCTACTCACTCATGCTGTCCGGTGTAGGTTGTTAACATTTTCCCGGCACTGGAATCCAGTGCTCCTGGTCACACCCCTGGAGCTTACATTCATGGCCACCTCATCCCAGGCAACACTGGCTGCCCTGAGACTGACCCTCTTGGACATCCGGGGGAACAGGACATCCCTCCCGACTTCCACTGCATCTAGGAGCCTCCCAGGTCTGCATCCCGAATCTTGGGGCCGGTCTCCTGGGAGTCATTGTTGCGAGCTGGCTGGGGTTGGCTGAACAAGTGCTGCTTCTGTGCTGCTCAACCTTCTTTATTTTTATAAATTTAGAGTACCTGTTATTTTTTTTTTTCCAATTAAAGGGCAATTTAGCACAGCTAATGCACCTACCCTGCACATCTTTGGGTTATGGGGGTGAGACCCATGCAGACACAGGGAGAATGTGCAAACTCCACACGGACAGTGACCCGGGGCTGGGATCGAAGCCATGTCCTCAGCCCCGTGAGGCAGCAGTGCTAACCACTGCACCACCGTGCCAGCCTGCTTGACCTTGTTAGAGGGGGGCTGGTGGGGGGCTGGTGTATCTGCTGGCGAGCCTTCATTTGTGGCAAGAAACCCGTGGAGCTTCTATAAGTGGACCAGTTAATGTTGAATTGCTTTGCAGGCCTCACTGGGCCAAGCGCCTGGACGCTCGCGGCAGTTCCTGCTTGCTGCCGCATTTAGAAACCTTTCCGGAGAATCGCGCCCAATATCTCCAAATTTGCAAATGACACAAAGCTGGGTGGGAGGGTGAGCTGTGAGGAGGATGCAGAGATGCTTCATTGTGATTTGGACAAGTTAATTGAGTGCCAAATGCATGGCAGGTGCAGTATAATGTGGGTAAATGTGAGGTCATCAATTTGGTAGTAAAAACAGGAAGGCAGATTATTATATGAATGGCTGTAGATTGAGAGAGGGGAATATACAACAAGACCTGGGTGTCCTTGTACTTGCAGGTGCAGCAAGTGGTGAAGAAGGAAAATGGTATATTAACATTCAAAGCTGGAGGATTCCAGTAGAGGAGCAGGGATGTGTCACAAGCTCTCCGTTTTCATTTTTCAATCCCAAGAAGTCCTTCATGTATCCTCTTTACTACATCATTGCGAAGAGATTGGGGTATAACTATAGTGTTCAAATGAAGTACCACTCCATTAATGATACTGAGTTCAGATCTTACATTGTAGAACTCCATACATTGACTTCTGGGCCAGTGTGAGTATATGTTCCTCATCACTTCTTCAAGAATTTGTTCTTTCCCAGTCCCTTCTTGGTGCATGTATCACAGGTTTTGCATCCTCTTTGAGTAGAATCTTGTAGGTGAATGGTAGTGCACCAACACCTGTGAATGCAGCGCTGAATTTTCTGATAATGTTCTCAGAATCATCGGAGTGTTGATCCAATCCTTTGTGGGTGCTCTATACCAACTGCACGAGACCTAATTCTTCACAGGACCGATCACCTAATAATGAATCTAAGCCTGCGGATACAAAACAGAATGGGACGGAATAAACTTGTGTTTTTCACCACCACACTTGGGTCACAAACACCATAGCATTTAATGCTTGAACCATTATAATCTCTCAGAGATATTTTGTGATTTCTTCTAATTGGCTGAATTTTTTGATGTTTTAAATCAGTCATGCTGATTAAATTGGCTTTGGCACCAGTGTCTAACTTCAATTGGACATTGTACTGTTCACTTCAAATGGTAGCAGCCATTTGTCCTCAAGTGCTGGAGAAATTTTTGATGTCTCCAAAAAATTATTCTTCTCTGTTATTACTCCAACAAACAATGATGTTTCACCACTGGAGTATGTTGACTCCCAGGTGCCAGGGCCAGGGATGTCCCAGATTGTGTCTTCAGGATCCTTAAGGGGGAGGGGGAGCAGCCAGAAGTCGTGGTGCACATTGGTACCAACGACGTTGGTAGGAAAAGGGGTGTGGAGGTAATAAACGGGTTTAGGGAGTGTAGCCACCTGGGTTGGCCACTTCCCGACTTAAAATGGAGAACAGCAAAGGCTGAAGGGAAATTCAGCCAACACAGGCAAAAACTAGCAGGTGCAAGTTTACTGTGTATTAGACTCTGCAAAAGCCCAGACAGCATCGATACAAGCAGCCATCTGCATAGTAATGTAGCAGCCATCTACATAGTAATGAGCGATCCCCGGGAACAATCGAAACATTTGAGGTAAACGAGGCCAAGCCAGACTCCTCGGCGCCAGCAGGAGCCAGCACAAAAGAGGTTAACGGACACTTAAAGACCGCCCAACGATCCGGGAACAGCTCCAGTATTGGAGAAATCGAACCAAGCGATTGGAACGAAGTCCAATCACTTGAAACCAAGTACGGGGTCGGCCCCGAAAGGCGGGAAGCCCCTGGGGACTATAAAGTAAAGCCCCCAAGTTCAAATCGTCCTTTTTGACAGGGTCACTCAGCAACGCGAAGCAACCCTTGACAGCGACTTGTCCGGCGGCCTCCAAGAATGTAAGTTTCAAGTCCACGCTCGCTACGAGATAGGCGCTCCTAGATACCAGTCCATACCAGCTTTTGAATCCCGCAGACTAAGAACCCGAACGAAAGGCCATTTGTTCCCCTGACCTGGTGGGCCAGTCCGAGTCTAAGTATTGGCCTGTTAGTGATAGAAATAGCTTAGAAAGCAGAGTTTATGCATGAGTAGCGATTTACTGTGTATAATAAATGTGCTTTGATTTGAATCTTACTAATTGGTGTATTGAGTTATTGATCATTACTTCAACTTGAACCTCGTGGTGGTATCATAAAGATACCTGGCGACTCTAGAACAAAGGTTATAAAACAGAGCCAATTGAACCAACCAAAAGTTAGCAACAGGGAGTTAGGCTGGAAGTTAAAAGCCAGGACAGACAGAGTTGTCATCTCTGGTTTGTTGCCGGTGCCACGTGATAGCGAGGCTAGGAATAGGGAGAGAGCGCAGTTGAACACGTGGCTGCAGGAATGGTGTAGGAGGGAGGGCTTCAGGTATTTGGGTAATTGGAGCGCATTCTGGGGAAGGTGGGGCCTGTACAAGCAGGACGGGTTGCATCTGAACCAGAGGGGCACCAATCTCCTGGGAGGGAGGTTTTCTAGTACTCTTCGGGAGGGTTTAAACTAATTTGGCAGGGGAATGGGAACCGGATTTGTAGTCCAGCAACTGAGGTAGCCGATATTCAGGACGCCAAAGCGAGTAGTGAGGTAGTGGGGAAGGGAACACTGACAAAGGGGAGTACTTGCAGGCACGGAGATGGGTTGAAGTGTGTATACTTCAACGCAAGAAGCATCAGGAATAAGGTGGGTGAACTTAAGGCATGGATCGGTACTTGGGACTACGATGTGGTGGCCTTCACGGAAACTTGGATAGAAGAGGGGCAGAAATGGTTGTTGGAGGTCCCTGGTTATAGATGTTTCAATAAGATTAGGGAGGGTGGTAAAAGAGGTGGGGGGTGGCATTGTTAATTAGAGATAGTATAACAGCTGCAGAAAGGCAGTTCGAGGAGTATCTGCCCACTGAGGTAGTATGGGTTGAAGTCAGAAATAGGAAAGGAGCAGTCACCTTGTTGGGAGTTTTCTATAGGCTCCCCCAATAGTAGCAGAGATGTGGAGGAAGAGATGGGGAAACAGATTTTGGAAAGGTACAGAAGTCACAGGGTAGTAGTCATGGGTGACTTCAACTTCCCAAACATTGAGTGGAAACTCTTTGGATCAAATAGTTTGAATGGGGTGGTGTTTGTGCAGTGTGTCCAGGAAGTTTTTCTAACACAGTATGTAGATTGTCCGACCAGATGGGAGGCCATATTGGATTTGGTACTTGGTAATGAACCAGGGCAAGTGATAGATTTGTTAGTGGGGCAGCATTTTGGAGATAGTGACCACAATTCTGTGACTTTCACTTTAGTAATGGAGAGGGATAGGTGCATGCAACAGGGCAAGGTTTACAATTGGGGGAAGGATAAATACAATGTTGTCAGACAAGAATTGAAGTGCATAAGAAGGGAACATAGGCTGTCAGGGAAGGACACAAGTGAAATGTGGAACTTGTTCAAGGAACAGGTACTACGTGTCCTTGATATGTATGTCCCTGTCAGGCAGGGAAGAGATGGTCAAGTGAGGGAACCATGGTTGACAAGAGAGGTTGAATGTCTTGTTAAGACGAAGAAGGAGACTTATGTAAGGCTGAGGAAACAAGGTTGAGACAGGGTGCTGGAGGGATACAAGATAGCCAGGAGGGAACTGAAGAAAGGGATTAGGAGAGCTAAGAGAGGGCATGAACAATCTTTGGCGGGTAGGATCAAGGAAAACCCCAAGGCCTTTTACACATATGTGAGAAATATGAGAATGACTAGAGCGAGGGTAGGTCCGATCAAGGACAGTACCGGGAGATTGTGTATTGAGTCTGAAGAGATAGGAAAGGTCTTGAACGAGTACTTTTCTTCAGTATTTACAAAGGAGAGGGGCCATATTGTTGGAGAGGACAGTGTGAAACAGACTGGTAAGCTCGAGGAAATACTTGTTAGGAAGGAAGATGTGTTGGGCATTTTGAAAAACTTGAGGATAGACAAGTCCCCCGGGCCTGACGGGATATATCTAAGGATTCTATGGGAAGCAAGAGATGAAATTGCAGAGCCGTTGGCAATGATCTTTTCGTCCTCACTGTCAACAGGGGTGGTACCAGGGGATTGGAGAGTGGCGAATGTCATGCCTCTGTTCAAAAAAGGGAACAGGGATAACCCTGGGAATTACAGGCCAGTTAGTCTTACTTCGGTGGTAGGCAAAGTAATGGAAAGGGTACCGAGGGATAGGATTTCTGAGCATCTGGAAAGACACTGCTTGATTAGGGATAGTCAGCACGGATTTATGAGGGATAGGTCTTGCCTTACAAGTCTTATTGAATTCTTTGAGGAGGTGACCAAGCATGTGGATGAAGGTAAAGCAGTGGATGGAGTGTACATGGATTTTAGTAAGGCATTTGATAAGGTTCCCCATGGTAGGCTTATGCAGAAAGTAAGGAGACATGGGATAGTGGGAAATTTGGCCAGTTGGATAACGAACTGGCTAACCGATAGAAGTCAGAGAGTGGTGGTGGATGGCAAATATTCAGCCTGGATCCCAGTTACCAGTGGCGTACCGCAGGGATCAGTTCTGGGTCCTCTGCTGTTTGTGATTTTCATTAATGACTTGGATGAGGGAGTTGAAGGGTGAGTCAGTAAATTTGCAGATGATACGAAGATTGGTGGAGTTGTATTTAGTGAGGAGGGCTGTTGTCGGATGCAAAGAGACATAGATAGGATGCAGAGCTGGGCTGAGAAGTGGCAGATGGAGTTTAACCCTGAAAAGTGCGAGGTTGTCCATTTTGGAAGGACAAATATGAATGCGGAATACAGGGTTAACGGTAGGGTTCTTGGCAATGTGGAGGAGCAGAGAGATCTTGGGGTCTATGTTCATACATCTTTGAAAGTTGCCACTCAAGTGGATAGAGCTGTGAAGAAGGCCTATGGTGTGCTAGGATTCATTAACAGAGGTATTGAATTTAAGAGCCGTGAAGTGATGATGCAGCTGTACAAAACCTTGGTAAGGCCACATTTGGAGTACTGTGTACAGTTCTGGTCGCCTCATTTTAGGAAGGATGTGGAAGCTTTGGAAAAGGTGCAAAGGAGATTTACCAGGATGTTGCCTGGAATGGAGAGTAGGTCTTACGAGGAAAGGTTGAGGGTGCGAGACCTTTTCTCATTAGAACGGAAATGGATGAGGGGCGACTTGATAGAGGTTTATAAGATGATCAGGGGAATAGATAGAGGAGACAGTCAGAGACTTTTTCCCCGGGTGGAACAAACCATTACAAGGGACATAAATTTAAGGTGAATGGTGGAAGATATAGGGGGGATGTCAGAGATAGGTTCTTTACCCAGAGAGTAGTGGGGGCATGGAATGCACTGCCTGTGGAAGTAGTTGAGTCGGAAACATTAGGGACCTTCAAGCAGCTATTGGATAGGTACATGAATTACGGTAGAATGATATAGTGTAGATTAATTTGTTCTTAAGGGCAGCACGGTAGCATTGTGGATAGCACAATTGCTTCACAGCTCCAGGGCCCCATGTTCGATTCCGGCTTGGGTCACTGTCTGTGTGGAGTCTGCACATCCTCCCCGTGTGTGCGTGATTTCCTCCGGGTGCTCCGGTTTCCTCCCACAGTCCAAAGATGTGCAGGTTAGGTGGATTGGCCATGATAAATTGCCCTTAGTGTCCAAAATTGCCCTTAGTGTTGGGTGGGGTTACTGGGTTATGGGGATAGGGTGGAGGTATTGACCTTGGGTTGGGTGCTCTTTCCAAGAGCCGGTGCAGACTCGATGGGCCGAATGGCCTCCTTCTGCACTGTAAATTCTATGATAACCTATGATTAATCTAGGACAAAGGTTCGGCACAACATCGTGGGCTGAAGGGCCTGTTCTGTGCTGTATTTTTCTGTGTTCTATGTTCTAAAGTGTCTTCCACTGTGCTGACTGATCTGGGGTTCAGCTTAGAGTAACAATTGTGAGCAAAGTGATTTTTTTTTACATTTGCATCTGGAACAAAACCTGTCAAATGCTGGATACTGCCTTAATTTGTGCCTTTGACCACATCTTTTACACAGAAATACTTTGTCCTGATCTTTAACCTATTTTTTTGGTGTGCAGAGAGCTCCAGGAAGTTTCCAGCTTTTTTTCGGAAGTTTCCCACCTTTTTGGAAAAAGGGCAGCAACCAGAGTGCTTTCCTCCAAGAAGACGCCGCCATTACTGAGAAACATTTTAGAATGCTGTGCTGCCAGCTCGTGAGCCTGACAAATCTTAACTGTTTGTTTCAAGGACAGCTCCGATTTCCTCAGCAACCGTTCCCTCAGCTTATTTTCATTCACACCAAATACACTGTGGTTCCAAATCATGGAAGATTCCACTGCAGAAAAATTACAGGTTTTAGCTTTTAATTTTAAATCAGTGATGAAATGATCTATGGACTCTCTGTCTTCTGATCAAAACACATGGGGTTCATAAAATTAATTCTTTCTCGGGGTGCAATGTGCATCAAATCTTCGAATT
This sequence comes from Scyliorhinus torazame, assembly GCF_047496885.1. NCBI lineage: Eukaryota > Metazoa > Chordata > Chondrichthyes > Carcharhiniformes > Scyliorhinidae > Scyliorhinus > Scyliorhinus torazame. The sequence continues at coordinate 75,897,324 of NC_092707.1, read as the reverse complement.
ACTTCATTAAAATTTTTACTATCTTCATTGTTTGCAAATTTAAACTTATTAAACGTAGCAATTGCTTTGGGCCCTGCCGCTGTGAGGAGCATCGCCACCTTACGGGAATCTGATTGATCTCCTAAATTTACTGCAGGAAGAAACTGATTAAATTGTTGTTTAAACACATGCCAGTTGCTGTCCCCATTACCATGAAATCTGAGATTTACTGGTGGCTTCAATGTCTCCATGTTGTTAATTCTAGCAGTCTGCAAAATCTTAAAATCTCTGTGGACCTCATGGCAGGCTGATAGTTTTTTTACTCTGTGTTTAATACCATCCAACCCTGGTACCATGTAATATTCTTGTCAAATGGCCTGATTTATAATACAAGAACACTTATACTAAAGCTATAAACAATTTATTAACATTAACTGTGGGTCAAATATATACAAAACAACAGATGAATAATAGTATGATCATGCTCTCGCTTAACCTCAACCTCTCACAGTTCTCCAGTCAGTCTGAGGTCACCTGACACTAACATTCATTTATATACTAATGAGACTCCTAGTGGTCAGTCGGTGAATTATAACACAACCATGATACCACTACAACCGGATGAAACACCAACCTCACTGTCTCTCTCTCTCTCTGTCTCTCATCCCTCACTTATTTCTGATTTATCTCAGCATTGAACATGTGGAGCTGGCAATTCTGCTTCTAACTGCACTGGAATGGGCAGCAAAGTGGCGCAGTGGTTAGCAGAGCTGTCTCACAGCGCCGAGGTCCCAGGTCCGATCCCGGCTCTGAGTCACTGTCCGTGTGGTGTGTGATGAATGATATCTGTATATACATGTACCTTTAATGCGTAAGCCCCTTTAAGACTGGGTTTGGAACCCTGGGGGACTCCGCCTCCGCCTCCAGGGAACTGTATATAAGGTTACGTTCAGTGGGCAGCGTGCAGTGAGCACACTTCTCAGCAGCTGTCTGGTTCTCTGGTAATTAAAGCCTTGGAATTATCAATCTTCCCTTCTGAGTCGTAATTGAGGGTATCTCATGGTGTTTGCACATTCTTCCGGTGTTTACATGGGTTTTGCCCCCACAACCCAAATATGTGCAGGGTAGGTGGATTGGCCACGCTAAATTGCCCCTTTATTGGAAAAAATGAATTGGGTACTCTAAAGTTATTTTTTTTTAAAAGAACTGCATTGGAGGAGACTCCAGCAGCTGAGAGGAACACCCAAATAGAGCCCAGTTTCAGGGGGCCACGGGGCCTCAGGGCAGGCTCAGTGGCCAGCTGCAGCACAGGCTGACCGGGGGCTCTAAAGCGAAAAAGGACACCGAGGGTTTACAAGAGTCAGGTGTCCATGGAGCTGTCGGACAACATGTGCTGCGGGAGACTCCACCACAATGGGAGACAGTGCGGCACCTTTGCAGCATTCTTGCCTACTTGGTGTCGTGTACAGGAGGCCATTTCCCGCTCTCTGTTACCATGAAGGTCCCGGCAGCCCTCAACTTCAATGTCATGGGATCATTCCAGTGCTCAATGGGTGACCTCTGTGGCATCTCATAGTCATCCGCCCACAAATGCATAAGTGAGGTCATAGATGCCCTCTTTACCAGGGCATCGCACTACATTAATTTTGATCTGGACCAGGTCCATTAGAATGAGAAGGCTGGAACTTCCGGGTGCGGCGATGACCAGCTAAGTCGCACGTTTCGGCAGCTCCCGGTGGAACGGACTTTTGGGCTCTTGATAGGAGCCCCAACGGCAAATTTAACGGCTAAAAACACCGTGCGGTAAACCAGAAGGGAATTCCCCCTGGACACGGATGGAAAAAGGAGAGGAAAGTGGCCGGATTGCAGCGGATCCTTTGGAACAGCGGCAAGGAAGGCAAGCAAAAACCAAGATGGCGTCGGAAGGTGGCAGTTTCATATGGGGCCCTGAACAACAAGAGTTCTTGAAATGCTGCGTGGAGGAGATAAAAAAGGAAATGAAGAAAGAGCTGTTGGCCCCGATACTACAGGCGATCGAAGGGCTAAAGGAGGAACAAAAGACCCAGGAGCAGGAGCTTCGGGTCGTGAAGGCCAAGGCAGCCGAGAATGAGGACGATATACAGGGCCTGGTGGTGAAGACGGAGATACAGGAGGCACATCAGAAACGATGTGTGGAGAGGTTGGAGGCACTGGAAAACAACGCAAGGAGGAACAACCTGAGGATTCTTGGTCTTCCTGAAGGTGTGGAGGGGGCGGACGTCGGGGCATATGTGAGCACGATGCTGCACTCGTTAATGGGAGCGGAGGCCCCGACGGGTCCATTGGAGGTGGAGGGAGCGTACCGAGTTATGGTGCGAGGATCGAGAACAGGAGAAACTCCCAGAGCCATAGTGGTGAGATTCCTCCGTTTTAAGGATAGAGAAATGGTCCTTAGATGGGCGAAGAGAACTCGGTGCAGTAAATGGGAGAACGCGGTGATCCGCGTTTATCAAGACTGGAGTGCGGAGGTGGCGAGAAGGAGGGCGAGCTTTAATCGGGCCAAGGCGGTGCTTCATAAAAGGAAGATAAAATTTGGAATGCTGCAACCGGCAAGACTGTGGGTCACATATCAAGGGAGGCACCACTACTTTGAGACGGCGGATGAAGCGTGGACTTTTATTGTAGAAGAAAAACTGGAATGAGTGGACTATTAAAAAGAACGTTTGGACAAAGTGGTGGGGCGAATGTGGGGGGCGAAGAGGGGTTTTATGTTCTAATCCTGCGGTATGGTAACTTTTCTCTCTCCCACAGGTGGTGATGGGGGAGGTGGGGAGGGAGAGGAGATGGGGCGTTGGCCATGGGGGGCGGGGCCAAGGGAGAAGCGCGGGCTTGGTTCCCGCGCTATGATAATTATGGCGGGAATAGAGAAGCAGGAAGGAGGGGGCGTCGCACGGTGCGAGCCGTGGTCACGGGGGGAAGCCGAGGTCAGCCAGAGTTTGCTGACTTCTGGGAGCAACATGGGGGGAGTAATTACGCTAGCGGGGGGTCTAGCGGGGGGGGTGGGAGGGGGGAATTACTGGGTTGCTGCTGCTGGGGAAAGGGGGGGAGTGGGTACGGGAGAGGATGGGCGGGGGGGCACCGCCTGGGGGAGATACAGCTGCGTGGGAACTGGGTGAGAAGCTGGAAAAAGATGATGGCTAATCGGCAAGGGGGGGGGTGGGAAGCCCCCCAACTCGGCTGATCACGTGGAACGTGAGAGGGCTCAACGGGCCGATAAAGAGGGCACGGGTACTCGCACACCTTAAGAAACTTAAAGCAGATGTGGTTATGTTACAGGAAACGCACCTGAAACTGATAGACCAGGTTAGGCTGCGCAAAGGATGGGTGGGGCAGGTGTTCCATTCGGGGCTGGATGCGAAAAACAGGGGGGTGGCTATATTAGTGGGGAAGCGGGTAATGTTCGAGGCAAAGACTATAGTGGCGGATAACGGGGGCAGATACGTGATGGTGAGTGGCAAACTACAGGGAGAGATGGTGGTTTTGGTAAACGTGTATGCCCCGAACTGGGATGATGCCAATTTTATGAGGCGAATGCTAGGACGCATTCCGGACCTAGAGACGGGAAAGCTGATAATGGGGGGAGACTTTAACACGGTGTTGGAACCAGGGCTGGATAGGTCGAAGTCCAGGACTGGCAGGAGGCCGGCAGCAGCCAAGGTGCTTAAAGATTTTATGGAGCAGATGGGAGGTGTGGACCCGTGGAGATTCAGTAGACCTAGGAGTAAGGAGTTCTCGTTTTTCTCCTATGTCCATAAAGTCTATTCGCGCATAGACTTTTTTGTGCTGGGTAGGGCATTGATCCCGAAGGTGAGGGGAACGGAATATACGGCTATAGCCATTTCGGATCATGCCCCACATTGGGTGGACTTGGAGATAGGGGAGGAAACAGGAGGGCGCCCACCCTGGAGAATGGACATGGGACTAATGGCGGATGAGGGGGTGTGTCTAAGGGTGAGGGGATGTATTGAAAAGTACTTGGAACTCAATGACAATGGGGAGGTCCAGGTGGGAGTGGTCTGGGAGGCGTTGAAGGCGGTGGTTAGGGGGGAGCTGATATCAATAAGGGCACATAAAGGGAAGCAGGAGAGTAAGGAACGGGAGCGGTTGCTGCAAGAACTTTTGAGGGTGGACAGACAATATGCGGAAGCACCGGAGGAGGGATTGTACAGGGAAAGGCAAAGGCTGCATGTGGAATTTGACTTGCTGACTACAGGCACTGCAGAGGCACAATGGAGGAAGGCGCAGGGTGTACAGTATGAATATGGGGAGAAGGCGAGCAGATTGCTGGCACACCAATTGAGGAAAAGGGGAGCAGCGAGGGAAATAGGGGGAGTGAGGGACGAGGATGGAGAGATGGAGCGGGGAGCGGAGAGAGTGAATGAAGTGTTCAGGACATTTTATAAAAAACTATATGAAGCTCAACCCCCGGATGGGAGGGAGAGAATGATGGACTTTTTGGATCGGCTGGAAATTCCCAAGGTGAAAGAGCAGGAAAGGGTGGGACTGGGAGCACAGATCGAGGTAGAAGAAGTGGTGAAAGGAATTAGGAACATGCAGACGGGAAAGGCCCCGGGACCGGACGGATTCCCAGTTGAATTCTACAGAAAATATTTGGACTTGCTCGCCCCGGTACTGACGAGGACCTTTAACGAGGCAAAGGAAAGGGGACAACTGCCCCCGACTATGTCTGAAGCAACGATATCGCTTCTCTTAAAGAAGGAAAAGGACCCGCTACAATGCGGGTCCTACAGACCAATTTCCCTCCTAAATGTGGATGCCAAGGTCCTGGCCAAGGTAATGGCAATGAGAATAGAGGAATGTGTCCCGGGGGTGGTTCACGAGGACCAAACTGGGTTTGTGAAGGGGAGACAGCTGAACACGAATATACGGAGGCTGTTAGGGGTAATGATGATGGCCCCACCAGAGGGTGAAACGGAGATAGTAGTGGCGATGGACGCCGAGAAAGCATTTGATAGAGTGGAATGGGATTATTTGTGGGAGGTGTTGAGGAGATTTGGTTTTGGAGAGGGGTATGTTAGATGGGTGCAGCTATTGTATAGGGCCCCAGTGGCGAGTGTGGTCACGAACGGACGGGGATCGGCATATTTTCGGCTCCATAGAGGGACAAGGCAGGGATGTCCTCTGTCCCCATTACTGTTTGCACTGGCGATTGAGCCACTGGCGATAGCGCTGAGGGGTTCCAAGAGATGGAGGGGAGTACTTAGGGGAGGAGAAGAACACCGGTTATCCTTGTATGCGGATGATTTGCTACTATATGTGGCGGATCCGGCGGAGGGGATGCCAGAAATAATGCGGATACTTGGGGAGTTTGGGGATTTTTCAGGGTATAAATTGAACATGGGGAAGAGTGAGCTGTTTGTGGTGCATCCAGGGGAGCAGAGTAGAGAAATAGAGGACCTACCGTTGAGGAAGGTAACAAGAGACTTTCGTTACCTGGGGATCCAGATAGCTAAGAACTGGGGCACATTGCACAGGCTAAATTTAACACGGTTGGTGGAACAGATGGAGGAAGATTTCAAGAGATGGGATATGGTAGCCCTGTCAATGGCAGGGAGGGTGCAGGCGGTTAAGATGGTGGTCCTCCCGAGATTCCTCTTTGTGTTTCAGTGCCTCCCGGTGGTGGTCACGAAGGCTTTTTTTAAAAGGATAGAAAAGAGCATCATGGGTTTTGTTTGGGCCGGGAAGACTCCGAGAGTGAGGAAGGGATTCTTACAGCGTAGTAGGGATAGGGGGGGGCTGGCACTACCGAGCCTAAGTGAGTACTATTGGGCCGCTAATATTTCAATGGTGAGTAAGTGGATGGGAGAGGAGGAGGGAGCGGCGTGGAAGAGATTAGAGAGGGCGTCCTGTAGGGGGACTAGCCTGCAGGCTATGGTGACAGCCCCATTGCCGTTCTCACCGAGGAACTACACCACAAGCCCGGTGGTGGTAGCTACACTGAAGATTTGGGGACAGTGGAGACGACATAGGGGAAAGACTGGAGCATTGGGGGGGTCCCTGATAAGAAACAACCATAGGTTTGCCCCGGGGGGAATGGATGGGGGATATGGAATGTGGCAAAGAGCGGGAATAACGCAACTGAAAGATCTATTTGTGGATGGGAAGTTCGCAAGTCTGGGAGCGCTGACCGAGAAATATGGGTTGCCCCAAGGGAATGCATTCAGGTATATGCAATTGAGGGCTTTTGCGAGGCAACAGGTGAGGGAATTTCCGCAGCTCCCGACACAAGAGGTGCAGGACAGAGTGATCTCAAAGAAATGGGTGGGGGATGGTAAGGTGTCAGATATATATAGGGAAATGAGGGACGAAGGGGAGACTTTGGTGGATGAACTAAAAGGGAAATGGGAAGAAGAGCTAGGGGAGGAGATCGAGGAGGGGCTGTGGGCAGATGCCCTAAGCAGGGTAAACTCGTCGTCCTCGTGTGCCAGGCTAAGCCTGATTCAGTTTAAGGTAATACACAGGGCGCATATGACTGGAACACGGCTCAGTAAATTTTTTGGGGTGGAGGATAGGTGTGCGAGGTGCTCGAGAAGCCCAGCGAATCATACCCATATGTTTTGGTCATGCCCGGCACTACAGGGGTTTTGGATGGGGGTGACAAAGGCGCTTTCAAAAGTAGTAGGAGTCCGGGTCGAACCAAGCTGGGGGTTGGCTATATTTGGGGTTGCACAAGAGCCGGGAGTGCAGGAGGCGAGAGAGGCCGATGTTTTGGCCTTTGCGTCCCTAGTAGCCCGGCGCAGGATATTGTTAATGTGGAAAGAAGCCAAGCCCCCGGGGGTGGAGACCTGGATAAATGACATGGTGGGGTTCATAAAGCTAGAGCGGATTAAGTTCGTCCTAAGGGGGTCGGCTCAAGGGTTCACCAGGCGGTGGCAACCGTTCGTCGAATATCTTGCGGATAGATAGATGGGGGAAAAAAGGCAGCAGCAGCAGCCCAGGATTTGGGGGGGGGGGGTGTAGCTTGTGACAAGGCAGTTGCCAATTAGGGCTAGTTTTTATTTTTGTTATTTAATATTTATTTATTTTTTGTTTTTTGTTTATATAAAATAGGTCATTGTTATCTGTATTGTTATAATGTTGTGTAAAGGATGCACAATGTACTGTGTTGGTTGACCAAAAATTCTCAATAAAATATTTATTTAAAAAAAAAGAATGAGAAGGCTGTGGGATTTGTCACTACCATTGGTCTGTCACAGGTGCATGGGGCCATCGATGGCACTCGTGGCTCTATGAACCCTGTGGTATCAGGGCGTCCCACTTATTAACAGGAAGGGGTTCCATTGCCTGAATATCCAGATGGTCTGTGACCAGCAGATGGAAAACACATTTTCCAGGGCTCAAATCCCTGGGATATCCAAGGGTCACCTCCGGCTGCGGGGGTGGCTTGTTGGAGACAAGGGATACCCACTGAGTCTTGGCTGATGACTCCAATGCGGAGGCCTGAGACTGATGCAGAGGCCCATTACAACAAGGCTCACAGTGCCACCTGGTCTATGATTGAGCAGTGTATTGGGCTGCTCCCGCTGCCTTGACAGGTATTTAGTTGACTGTGAAGTGCTTTGGGATTTAATGACCAGATCACCTGTTTTGGTGGTGTAAGCTGAAGGATAAATATGTCAGGAAAGCAAAGGATACTACCCACTCTTCTTCAAGAAAGCACCATGAGACCTTTTGTGTCCTGCTGAGAGGGCAGGATGGGGAGGAGGGGGTGTCGGCGGCTTTGGTTTAACATCCTGTATAAATGATGCTCCATAGCTTCTATCTTTTTTTCTATAGTGATAGCTCTGAGAAAGCTGAGGGGGAAGGCGTCCATTGAAAAATATTGAAGGTATTTTAAACACAACGGTGTATAATACTTCTTGAAAACCAATTTATAGAGATTGTTCTTTTTTGTCTTCTATGCTAATCACATTAATTCTTTCCCTCATCTTGATGGAAAACCCAAGAAATTAGTCAAGGCATTAGAAAAAATATTTTTGGAGCAATTCGATTGCTTTTGCTTCTTTCTTTTATTGGCAAATTACAGTGATTCATTTTTTCATAAGTATGCGGTAGTACCTCACCGTTACATTCTTCTGAACATCTTCCATTGTGTTTGATTTGCATGTTCCTTATTGCTGCTATTGTGATTGTTGCTCTTTTAGAAGTAATTAGTTTACACCAATTAGGTGCATACATACAAATCTGATTACCATATTGTGATAGAGTACGTGTGCACTGGGCATAAGAGTAGAGCAGATCTCTTGTGACAATTGTTTGTGTAAAGCAGATGATACACTTCTTTATAATGACCAGATCGTAATATCATATAATGCAAACTATTTTATTGTACTTCGAAGGTCACTAAGACTTTTGTGTGGAAGTATTAGAGGGTAAAGTCAATGAGGATTTAATTGTGCCTCTGTCTGTAAATTGGATTCCTGGATGAAGTCAAAACAGAACATGCTGGAAATATTCAGCAGATCAAGCATCAGTGGAGAGAGGAAAAACAGAGTTAACGTATCGGGTTATCAGAAGTTCAACCTGAGACGGATTTTGTTTTTATTCTGATTTTACTTCAGACTTTTAGCATTCACAGTATTTTACTTTTGCCCCAGAATGTATAAGATTTTGATAATTCTACTAAATTTTTAGAATTTGTAATAGCTATGAATTTGATTGTATAATCACAGTTTAAAATTAAGTGGTTCGGTTTTGACTTGTGGTTGGGCAATTAACAGTAAGGTAATTAGGGGATCAGGAAAAACAGATGTTTGTGAAGAAATAAACTTGTTTTGTTGTGTTATGACGCAGTTCATTTGAGTTGAGCTGAAGCTGTCTTAATGGCCAAAATATGATTAGATGTTTGTTTTTAAATCAGTTTGAAGGAACAGCAAAAGCAGCCTGAACGTAGGATGACACTATTTAAACAGATGATGCATTGGTTTAATTGATCTGTGCCAGAAAGGAAAGCCTCTGATATTATAAGAAGTGGGCTTAACTGTTGATTTTAATAGCTTTAGTGTGGGTCTTACATTAAGGGATGTTGACAAGATGATGTGACTATTTATGGCTTCTCGTAGCTGGAAGTAAATGTGCATTTGTTTCTCATGAAACTTCTGGAGGTTGTGACCTATAAAGCAGGAGTTTTTGCAAAGGTGGGGTGACTGGAGATGATTTGCATCCTATAGCCAATAGGAGGGTTGAGTTTGGACAGTCCCCCCAAAAAAGGAGAAATGGGAGACTGGGGGATGAAAGTTGAGAAATTGTATTTTTTGTTGGCACAGTGATACCATGGCTTCTCGGATATGACTCTTCTGGACACGGTTCAAAATCACTTCAAAGACAAAGAAGATAGACATCATCTGTGCTGACACCACCAAGAGTTCCTGGGATATTGAGATGAATATCTTCTATTGTCACAACACCCTGGGCTAGTGTGTAGTTAATTCCAACCCCAATTGACCCAGAGTTGCAACATAGGTGAAATTCGATTTGATTTAAAATACTCAAGGTGCTTGGTTGATCACAATAAACTGCAGTCACCAGGTTTGTAACTTTAACACAAGTAATCTTTTATTCTGTACAGTATTATAGTTAAATGGACAGAAAATGTAACTGACTACACCGCCCCCCCACCTTCCTAACTATTCCTATTGCTTACACATACACAGGCAAACAATACAGAGGGGAAATAATAAAAATAAAAGGATAAAGATCTTTGATACACTGAGATGACTTCGAGTTAGAGGCTTTCTGGAGTTCAGCTTTCGTTTTGGTGGTACTTTCTTCTAGGCTTGAGCTGGTTTTCCCTGGCAAGGCTGTCCACATTCTCTGTAGTCTCACATAATTCCAAGCACACAACAAAGGAAACGCTGGGCACTGACTGCTTTCAGAAAACCAGAGCAGTAATTTCACTTCAGCAAGCAGGAGAGAGAGAGAGTTCCTTTCACTTCCAAGGGAACAAAGGAAATAAATAAACAGGAAGGATTCTCACACTATGTTGTCTTCAGTGCTTCTTGTTAACTATATGTGAAATTTTACTTCATAAATTCTACTTGATTTGCACCTTGTAAATCAAGCACAACTGAGGACCCTAGTTTAGAAATTCAAACTCATTTTAATTATTTCAAGCAAAATGTTTTTTCTACCTCAAACCCCTAAACCTTACAGATGGTATGTCTCAATTTATCTTTTCCGTGTGATTATCCAGCTTATTTTAAGTAAGTAATTCTGATCCATAGAATCATAGAATGTACAAGGCCATTTGGCCCATCGAGTTGCACTGGCCCTTGAAAGAGCACTCCACTCAAGCCCACACTTTCAACATACCCTCATAACCTAGTAACCCAACCTCACCTTTTTGGACATTAAGGGGCAATTTCGCATGGCCAATCCAGCTAACCTGCACATCTTTGGACTGTGGGAGGAAACCGGAGCACCCGCAGGAAACCCACGCAGACACAGGGAGAACGTGCAGACTCCGAACAGACAGTAGCCCAAGCCGGGAATCAAACCTGGGACCCTGGAGCTGTGAAGCAACTGTGCTACCATGCTGCCCTGCATTCATATAATGATTCATATAATAACGTAATCTGAATCATTGGCTTTCAATGTTTTTTTAGAAATGTTGTGGAAGAGTTCCTACACAATTAATTTAGAAGATTCAGGAACAGGTTTAGGAGGAAAATTTCTTAGGAGTAATTTCAGAATGATTTCCCTATTAATATGCAAGCAAACTCCCCATGGCTTAAATTCAGGCCTACAATTTTACATTGTAAATAACACTGTCTCCTTACAGACCTGCGGAAGGGGGTCATAACATACTGTTATAAGATGGTTCTGACCTGGTCATAAAATTTAAAACGTGCCCTCCAGGGCTTTTTGCTTTTAGCTATCACTGTCCTTGTAACATCTGATTTATTTTTTATTTGTGGTTTTCATTATTATATTTCTGCCTTCTTTTAAACATTTTATTAAGGCATTTATGGTTTTATAACAATAAAAGATACAAATACAAATGTAAACATGGTTCAGTGCGTAACCTCCATCTCCCTCTAGATAAAAATAACCTAACTCCTCCCCCCCCCTCCCCCCCCCACCTGTTGAATCTGCTAACAGTTTAGTTTTCTCCGAAGAAATCGATAAACGGCTGCCATCTCCGAATGAACTCCAACATTGATCCTCTCAGGGCGAACTTAATTTTCTCAAGTTTGAGAAACCCAGCCATGTCGCTAACCCCTACCCCTGATTTTGGGGCCTTTGAGTCCATCCATGCTAGCAATATCCATCTCCGGGCTACCAAGGAGGCAGAGGCCAAAACATCAGCCTCTCTCGCCCTTGGAGCCCCGGGTCTTCCGACACTCCAAAAATCACCACCTCTGGACTCGGTGCCACCCTCGTTTTTAGTACCGTGGACATGACATCCGCAAATCCCTGCCAGAATCTCCTAAGCTTCGTGCATGCCCAAAACATGTGGACATGGTTTGCGGGCCCACCTGCACACCTCGCACAACTGTCCTCCACCCCAAAAAAACTGCTCATCCGGGCCACCGTCATCTATGCCCGGTGAACCACCTTGCATTGTATCAGTTTGAGCCTGGCACATGATAAGGACGCGTTGACTCTGCTCAGAGCATCCTCCTACAGACCGGCTTCTAACTCCTTTCTCAACTCATATTCCCATTTACGCTTTAGCTCACCTATTTGGGTTTCCTCCCATTCTATAAGCTCTTTATAGATTTCCGAGACCTTCCCCTCCCCCACCCCCATTCTAGAAACCACCTTGTCCTTAATCCCCTGCGGCAGTAGAAGCGGAAAGGTCGAAACCTGCCTTCCAGCAAAGTCCCTTGCCTGAAGATACCGAAACCCATTCCCTCCCGGCAATTCAAACCCCTCCTCCAAATCCTCCAAACAGGGAAAGCTCCCATCAATAAACAGATCTCCCAGCCTCTCAATCCCTGCACTCTGCCACCTCCGAAACCCCCCATCCATCCGCCCAGGGACAAACCAGCGATTACCACAAATTGGAGCCCACAGCGACGCTTCCTCCACTCCCATATGCTTCCGCCACTGACCCCAAACTCTCAGGGCCGCCATTACCACTGGGCTTGTGGAGCACCAGGCTGGCGAGGACGGCAGAGGAGCCGTTACCAATGCCCCCAAACTTGTGCCCTTACATGAGGCCGCCTCCACCTGCTCCCATACCGACCCTTCCCCCACTACCCACTTCCCAATCATGGCTATATATGTAGCCCAGTAGTAGTTCCTAAAGTTCAGCAGTGCCAGCCCTTCCTCCGCCTCCCCATACCTCGGCTCCGCTTTAACAGTACTTTCTTTACTCGTGGGGTTTTACCCGTCCACACAAACCCAGATTTCACCCTAGTCACCTGCTTAAAAAAGGTCTTTGGTATAAAAATAGGGAGGCACTAGAAAACAAACAGAAATCTCGGGAGGACCATCATTTTTACGGTCTGTACCCTCCCCGCCAGTGACAACGAGAGCATGTACCATCTCTGAAAGTCCTCCTTCATTTGTTCAACTAACCGGGCCAAATTTAATCTGCTGTCATCCAGTGCCACCTGAATACCCAAATAATGAAAACTCCTTCCCACCACTTTAAACGGCAACTCCCCCAGTCTCCTCTCCTGCCCCATTGCCTGGATCACAAAAACCTCGCTTTTACCCATATTCAATTTGTACCCAGAGAACCAGTCAAATTCCCGTGCTTTTTTAAAAAAAACATTTTATTAAGGCATTTGGAATTTTTTTAACAACAATATAAAAAGCAGATATAACACAGTGAATAATTATATTTCTGCCTTGTTAGTTCAATTATCCTATTCATAATTATCTCATAATTAAATATTGTGTTTTTGTGTTTCTGTAAGACATTTGTAGAAGTTTGTAAAGTTTAATGGAAAACATTTATTCACAAAAATAATATATGTACAAAGTTTTGATACATGTTAACATTTAACTTCACTTTTAACATTAGTAGCTGTATGACATTTCATTTAATAACTACCTCAACTTTTCAAAATTCCTTGCAATAAAATATATCTTTTCACTTTAACACAACGATCAATAAAATATATATTTTTAACTTGAACACAATGGTTCTGTTGTCTTTCTGTAAATGGAGGACGGGATAGCGGGGAGGGCAGGGAGGAGGTAAGGGAGGGAAGGGGTGGAAGGGAGGGTTCAATGTACAAATGTAACAGCTGTCAGGCAAACTTGAACTGCCCTTGCATCAACGTGCCTCAATGACTACCGACCAGTGGCCCTGACATCAGTCGTAATGAAGTGCTTCGGGAGGTTGGTCATGAAGCACATCAACTCCATACTCCCAGAATGCCTTGATCCACTGCAATTCGCATACCGCTGCAACCGGTCCACATCAGACACCATTTCCCTGGCCCTACACTCATCCCTAGAGCATCTCGAAAACAAGGACTCCTATATTAGACTCCTATTTATTGACTACAGCTCCGCCTTCAACACGATCATCCCAGCCAAGCTCATATCAAAGCTCCAAAACCTAGGACTTGGCTCCCCACTCTGCAACTGGATCCTTGATTTTCTTTTTTTTTAAATATTTTTTTAATTAAGGTTTTTTAACAACACAATTTTTCCACTTACAAACAGTAACCCCCCCCCCCCCGGTAACAAAATAACGCAAAATTTCCCTGAGCAAGATATATACATGGCAAGGTGGTATATTTACATAGCTTTATACACTGGCTCTTGGCCGCATGTACCGTTTCCCCCCACCCTCCATGCTATCTCCCGCTCGTCCATCCCCTCGAACAATCTCTCGTCCCCCCCCCCCCCCCCCCCCCCCAGGGTTGCTGCTGCTAATGATCGACCTTCTAATGCTCCGCGAGATATTCTAGGAACGGTTGCCACCACCTGTAAAACCCCTGTGCAGACCCTCTCAAAGCAAACTTAATTCTCTCCAATTTTATGAACCCCGCCATGTCGTTAATCCAGGCCTCCAGGCTAGGGGGCTTCGCCTCCTTCCACAATAGCAAGACCCTTCGCCGGGCTACTAGGGACGCAAAGGCCAGAATTCCGGCCTCTTTCGCCTCCTGCACTCCCGGCTCATCCACTACTCCAAATATTGCTAGTCCCCAGCTTGGCTTGACCCGGACTTTCACCACCTGGGATATTACTCCTGCCACACCTCTCCAGAGCCCCTCCAATGCCGGGCATGACCAAAACATATGGACATGGTTCGCCGGGCTCCCTGAACATCTTTCACATCTATCCTCTACCCCAAAGAACCTACTCAGCCTCGCCCTCATCAAATGCGCTCTGTGAACCACCTTAAATTGTATCAGACTGAGCCTGGCACACGAGGAGGAGGTATTAACCCTACCCAGGGCATCTGCCCATAGCCCTTCCTCAATCTCCTCCCCCAGCTCCTCCTCCCATTTACCTTTCAATTCTTCTACTAGCGCTTCCCCCTCTTTCATCTCTTGGTATATTTCCGACACCTTGCCCTCCCCGACCCATGCCCCCGAGATCACCCTATCTTGAACTTCTTGTGCCGGGAGCAACGGAAATTCCCTCACCTGTCGCCTCACAAAAGCCCTCACCTGCATATATCTAAATGCATTTCCCGGGGGTAACTCAAATTTCTCCTCCAGTGCCCCTAGGCTCGCAAATGTCCCATCAATGAACAGGTCCCCCATTCTTATCCCCGCCCGATGCCAGCCTTGGAACCCCCCGTCCATCTTCCCCGGGACAAACCAATGGTTACCCCTGATCGGGGGCCACACCGATGCTCCCATTGCACCCCTGTGTCTTCTCCACTGGCCCCAAATCCTTAGTGTTGCCGCCACCACCGGGCTTGTGGTGTATTTTGTCGGCGAGAGCGGCAGCGGTGCCGTTACCAACGCCCCCAGGCTTGTTCCTTTACAGGACGCCATCTCCATCCTCTTCCATGCCACCCCCTCTCCCTCCATGACCCACTTGGGGATCATCGCCACATTTGCTGCCCAGTAGTAACTCTCTAGGTTTGGCAAAGCCAACCCTCCTCGGTCCCTGTTGCGTTCCAAGAACCCTCTCCTAACCCTCGGGGTCTTATTTGCCCACACATACCCCATAATACTTCTACCTACTCTCTTGAAAAAGCCCTTGGTGATCACGATGGGGAGGCACTGAAACACAAACAAAAACCTCGGAAGGACCACCATTTTGACCGACTGCACCCTACCCGCCAACGAGAGCGGGAGCATGTCCCATCTTTTAAACTCCTCCTCCATTTGCTCCACCACCCTCGTCAAATTTAGTTTATGTAGGGCCCCCCAACTTCTGGCTATCTGGATCCCCAGATACCGAAAACTCCTCTCCGCCCTCCTCAGCGGCAGGTCCCCTATCCCTCTTTCCTGGTCCCCTGCCTGTAATACAAAAAGCTCACTCTTCTCTACATTAAGCTTGTAGCCCGAGAACTCTCCAAACTCCTTCAGAGTCTGCATGACCTCCACCATCCCCTCCATTGGGTCCGCCACGTATAGCAGCAGGTCATCCGCATATAGCGATACCCGATGCTCCTCTCCCCCGCGGACTATCCCCCTCCATTTCTGAGACTCCCTAAGTGATATGGCCAAGGGTTCGATCGCCAATGCAAACAACAGGGTTTCCCTCGGTACAGCCGAAAGTACTCCGACCTCCGCCGGTTCGTCACTTCGCTCGCAACCGGGGCGCTGTAAAGGAGCTTAACCCATCTAATAAACCCTCCCCCGAACCCAAACCTGCGCAATACCTCCCAGAGGTACCCCCACTCTACTCGGTCAAAGGCTTTTTCCGCGTCCATAGCTGCCACTATCTCCGCCTCTCCCTCCTCCGATGTCATCGTTATCACGTTTAAGAGCCGCCGCACATTGGTATTTAACTGCCTGCCCTTTACGAATCCCGTTTGGTCCTCGTGAATCACCCCCGGGACACAGTCCTCAATCCTAGTGGCCAGTACCTTCGCCAATAGCTTAGCATCCACATTGAGGAGCGAAATCGGCCTGTACGATCCACATTGCAGTGGATCCTTGTCTCGCTTTAGAATCAAGGAGATTGTCGCCTCCGACATTGTCTGAGGCAGGGTTCCCTCCTCTCTTGCCTCGTTGAAGGTCCTCACTAGTAGCGGGGCCAGCAGGTCCACATATTTTCTATAGAATTCCACCGGGAACCCGTCCGGCCCCGGGGCCTTCCCCGCCTGCATGCTCCCCAAACCCTTACTCAACTCCTCCAACCCAATTGGTGCCCGCAAACCCACCGCCTCCTGCTCCTCCACCCTCGGGAACCCCAGCTGGTCCAGGAATCGCCTCAGCCCCCCTGGGGGCTGGGATCTGTACAGCTCTTCATAGAAGTCCTTGAATACCTTATTTATTTTCGTTGCACTTCGAACCGTGGCTCCCCTTCCATCTTTCATTCCCCCTATTTCCCTCGCTGCCGCCCTCTTACGGAGCTGGTGCGCCAGCATCCGACTAGCCTTTTCCCCGTACTCGTAAGTCGCCCCTTGCGCCTTCCTCCACTGTGCCTCCGCCTTGCCCGTGGTCAGCAGGTCAAACTCCGTCTGGAGTCGTCGCCTTTCCCCAAGTAATCTTTCCTCCGGGGCCTCTGCGTATCTCCTCTCCACTCGCAAGATCTCCCCCACTAACCTCTCCCTTTCCATTCCCTCTATCTTCTCCCTATGAGCCCTGATGGAGATCAGCTCTCCCCTGATCACCGCCTTCAACGCCTCCCATACCACCCCCACTCGCTCCTCCCCGTTGTTGTTGGCCTCCAAGTACCTTTCAATACACCCCCTCACCTTCCCACACACCACCTCATCGGCCACCACATCCAGCCGCCACAGCGGGCGTTGGTCCCTCTCGTCTCCCAGCTCCAGTTCCACCCAGTGCGGGGCATGGTCCGAAACGGCTATGGCCGAATACTCCGTCCCCTCCACTCTCGGGATGAGCGCCCTGCCCAGAACAAAGAAATCTATCCGGGAGTAAGCCTTATGCACGTGGGAGAAAAAAGAAAATTCCCTGGCCTGCGGTCTTGCAAACCTCCATGGGTCCACTCCCCCCATCTGATCCATAAACCCCCTAAGTACCTTGGCCACCGCCGGCCTCCTTCCCGTCCTTGATCTGGAGTGGTCCAGTGCTGGGTCCAGCACCGTATTGAAGTCCCCTCCCATTATCAGTCCTCCTACCTCCAGGTCCGGAATGCGCCCCAACATGCACTTCATAAATACCGCATCATCCCAGTTCGGGGCGTATACATTTACCAACACCACCCACGTCCCTTGCAACCTACCACTCACCATCACATATCTCCCTCCTTTATCCGCTACGATAGTCTTGGCCTCAAATGACACATGCTTTCCCACCAGAATTGCCACCCCTCTATTTTTTGCGTCCAATCCCGAGTGAAATACCTGTCCTACCCATCCCTTTCTTAACCTGACCTGGTCCGCCACCTTCAGGTGTGTCTCTTGGAGCATTGCCACGTCTGCCTCCAGTCCCTTCAAGTGCGCGAACACTCGAGGCCGCTTCACCGGCCCATTCAGGCCCCTCACATTCCACGTTATCAGCCGGATTGGAGGGACTCTCACCCCCCCCCCTCCGCCGACTAGCCATCTCCTTTTCTGGGCCAGTCCCTTGTCCGCGTCTCCCTCACTCTCCAGTCCTCCAGCCAGGGGACCACCGTCCCAGCCACCTCTTCTGTGTCCCGTTCTCTTTCGGCCAGTGCAGCAGCAACCCTTCCCCCCCCTTCCCCCTCTCCCTCCTCTCCCCCCCCCCCCCCCCGCTAGATCCCCGTCTAGCTTTTTTGCTCCTCCCATATCCCTCCCGTAAGTCAGCTGACACCTGCTGACCCCGGCTTCCCCCGCCATCCCTTTAACCCCCCCGTGTGGGAATCTCCCAATCAATGTACATTCCTTTGTTCCCCTTCCTGCCTTTTTTGCCGCACGTGGGAAAGACAACCCCGCGCCTTCCAAAGCCTGCCCCGCCCCCCATGGCGCAGCTCCTGACGTGGCCTTGTCCCTCTCCCCCAGCCCATATAGCATTTCCTGCACGAGGTTGACCCCCTATGTACAACAAACATCATACTTCAACCCTCAAACACCCCCCTCCCACACAAACCCTCAATTAGAGTCCAATTTTTCAGCTAGTATAAAGGTCCACGCCTCTTTGGGCGTTTCGAAGTCGTGGTGTAGGCCATTATGTGTAACCCACAGTCGCGCTGGCTGCAACATTCCAAATTTCACTCCTTTCCGATGGAGCACCGCTTTGGCCCGGTTGAAACCCGCTCTCCGCTTAGCGACCTCCGCGCTCCAGTCCGGGTATATTCTGATCTCCGCATTGTCCCACTTGCTGCTCCGTTCCTTCTTGGCCCATTTCAGGACCCTCTGTCCGTAAGCCGGTGAAATCTCACCACCATCGTCCTTGGCGGATCTTTTGCCTTGGGCTTCCTCGCTAGCACTCGGTGCGCCCCATCCAGCTCCAGCAATCCCGGGGGGGCCTCCGCACCCATCAGCGTCCCGATCATTGTGCCCGCATATGCCGCGGCATCGGCCCCCTCCACTCCTTCTGGGAGACCCAGGATCCTCAAGTTGTTTCTCCTTGATCTGTTCTCCAGGTCTTCGAGTCTTCCCGCCCACGTCTTGTGCAGCGCCTCGTGCCGCTCCACTCTCTCCGCCAGGCCCACGAGCTCGCCGTCTTTCTCACTCACTTTTTCCTGGATCTCCTGGATCTTCACCTCTTGGACTTTCTGGGTTGCTCCAAGTTTTTCAACCATTGCCAGTATAGGCGCCACCATCTCCTTACGCAGCTCCTCGAAGCAGCGCTTGATGAACTCTTTCATCTCCTCTCTGTCCGTGGGCGCCGCCATTTTGTTTTTTCCTTCTTTTTCTTCTTTCTTCTCCCGCTGCTCCAGGGCCGCTTTTTTCGCCGTTTCGCTGCAGGTCCGATCCATGCAGGCCTGTAGGGGACTTTCTCCTTCCTTCCCCACGGGTTGGTTTTTTAAAAAAATGCCGTTGGGGCTCCGTTAGCGGGCCCAAAAGTCCGTTTTCGCGGGAGCTGCCGAATCGCGCTGTTTAGCTCCGCATCGCCGCAACCCAGAAGTCATCCTCGATTTTCTGACCAACAGACCACAATCAGTAAGAATGAACAACAATACCTCCTCCACAATAGTCCTCAACACCGGCACTCCGCAAGGCTGCATACTTAACCCCCTACTCTACTCCCTGTACACACACGACTGCGTGGCAAAACTTGGTTCCAACTCCATCTACAAGTTTGCTGACGATACGACCATAGTGGGCCGGATCTCGAATAACGATGAGTCCGAATACAGGAGGGGGATAGAGAACCTAGTGGAGTGGTGTAGCGACAACAATCTCTCCCTCAATGCCAGCAAAACTAAAGAGCTGGTAATTGACTTTAGGAAGCAAAGTACTGTACACACCCCTGTCAACATCAATGGGGCCAAGGTGGAGATGGTTAGCAGTTTCAAATTCCTAAGGGTGCACATCTCCAAAAATCTATCCTGGTCCTCCCACGTCGACGCCACCACCAAGAAAGCACAACAGCGCCTATATTTCCTCCGGAAACTAAGGAAATTCAGCATGTCCACATTGACTCTTACCAACTTTTACTGATGCACCATAGAAAGCATCCTATCGGGATGCATCACAGCCTGGTATGGCAACTGCTCGGCCCAGGACCGCAAGAAACTTCAGAGAGTCGTGAACACCGCCCAGTCCATCACATGAACCTGCCTCCCATCCATTGACTCTATCTACACCTCCCGCTGCCTGGGGAAAGCAGGCAGTATAATCAAAGATCCCTCCCACCCGGCTTACTCACTCTTCCAACTTCTTCCATCGGGCAGGAGTTACAGAAGTCTGAGAACACGCACAAACAGACTCAAAAACAGCTTCTTCCCCGCTGTTACCAGACTCCTAAATGACCCTCTTATGGACTGACTTCATTAACACTACACCCTGTATGCTTCATCCGATGCCAGTGCTTATGTAGTTACATTGTATATGTTGTGTTGCCCTATTATGTATTTTCTTTTATTCCCTTTTCTTCTCATGTACTTAATGATCTGTTGAGCTGCTCGCAGAAAAATACTTTTCACTGTACCTCGGTACACGTGACAATAAACAAATCCAATCCAATCCAATCTGGAGCATGGACTTGCACAACTGCACCAGGAGGTATGTCTGCATCAGGCTCCATATTGCCCTCCTCCAGTTCCTCCACTTATGGTGGCAAGTCATCTTCCGGGTGAATGCTCAGTCCATGCTGAAGGGCTAAGCTGTACAATGAACAACACATTGTTGTGAGTTTCATCTTCACTGTTAAGGCAGTGCGGCAGTTAGAATTTGGCTTCAGGTCTTCCTTCAACATTTCACAAAGGTGTCCCAATGCTTCTTTGCTGAAGTGCAGTCTCCTGGCATACATCTCCTCTGACATCATTTCATATGATGTCCTTTGTCTGTACTCTCTAACGGGTGGACAATTGATTCACTTCCTCACCAGTCAGACATGAAGCCTGACTCCAGATTTTGATTATGCCATGGATTCTGCAATACTTGTCAGAGAGATAGTTCACATTAGTTTACAGGAGGCTTGCATATGGCAACTAAGGCATTAAAATTTGGTAAAGCATTTGAAGTAATCACTGAGTCTTGTAAGGATGAACATTACATCAGGGAAACTTTTAAACAACACAGCTTAAAATGCATTGCAAAATCGACATGTACTTTAGCTCCGCATCAGCTGGGAGGCCAGATGTATTAATATTAACATCCTTGAAGGAGCCAAGAGCACCAGCATCAAGGCCGTGATCATCTGAAACTAACTCCACTGGGCCAGCTATGTGGCTAGGATGTCAGAATCCCGACTGCCAAAGCAAATCTTCTTCGCCCAGCTCAAAGAAGGGTCCCAAACAAGAAGAGGATAAAGGAAGACTTACCTCAAGAAATGCACATAGATGTCAAGGCCTGGGAGAGTTTTGTTCAGAAGAGGCCCACTTGGAGGAACCTCCTGATTGAAGGAACACAAATCTTCAAGGACACCTGAAAGCAAGAGGACGCCTGGAAAAAGGAGCCTGAGAAAGGAATAACTGTGACCTAGAGTCCAAGGACCAATCCCCCTTCTGGAAACACCTGGTCGAAGATACTGCTCTAGGATTGGGCTCATCAGCCATGCAAGGACACACAGAACCCATGACCAGTAACACGGG